>NC_045747.1:12753762-12810657 GCF_008692095.1 Etheostoma spectabile | reverse complement strand
GGTACACTCTACACAGCAATGCATAGGAGTAATAGTCACCATAAAACAATTGTTCTTCTATGTAACCGTTCTCCCAGTGGTTCAACCATTCAAATCCCAAACCCTTATAATCAAAATCCTCCAGAGACACTGACAGACCTTTGAAGTCATTGACAAGGTTTTTTGAGGACAGTCTTTGTGTCTCTGTGTCATCCCCTCCTCTCCTTTTGGCACTATGTCTTCATGCTCTCGCAGGGGTCGGCTTGCGGGTATCTCCACGAGTCAGACCAGCGAACGCCCTGCCTACAATGACAAAGAACTGCAAAAAAATATAAAAAATCATTTTGATGTTGGGAGAATAATGCACACTTAATTACCCTGAGCTAATAACTTGAGGCAATCAAACCAAACCCAGCTCAATGTCTCCTAATTGTAAAGGCCGGATAAAACCCCTTCTCTTTCATTTACAGGGAACGCTCAGCAGAAGTCCCAGTTCTGCAGCTTGAGCTAGTTTGAAAGGGGTGATAAGGGTGCCATAGATACATGTAGACTTTATTATGAAGACTTTATTTCCTGGGTTGTCTTTTCAATGTGAAAAATTACACTGAAATGTAAGCAGACCAAAGATAATGTATGTACGGCTAATTCTATAATTTTCAGTAGAGTGTAGAAATTACGGGTCTAAAACAAAGCTCAGAGAAATCCCCCACTTCTTTCTTTTACTATGATGTTAACCTTGGCTGAAATATGTGGGTGCTGAAGATGATTTTAGTTCTAGGGCCCAAGGCTAATCGGACTCCACTATAACCTGTCCCAATTTAGCCCTTCCACTGCATGTTCGTTGATTCTCAACCATCATACTGAAATGACTCAAGGACATGAGATTCTTAGATAACAGTTTAGTAAACAGTATTGCAAGAAAATACAGCATATGCATTCGGACAGAATTACTTCAAGACTAACTTGCCCCAGCGCCAAACAGTCTCTTCAGAAGTCTGAACATCTCTATAGCGTTCTCTTCTTATTCATCCTCATGTTCCTCCAGACATTCTGTTCCTATTTGCAGCGATGCGCAAAGTTTCCACACTTCCTCTTTCTCTAGCATTTCTAGACAGTTTGAACCACACAGTCATCTATTGTAAACCTGTGAACTTCCTTTAACCCATTGGCCTTTGTGAGGCCTTTGACACTTCTACGTAAAAAGACAATTCCAGTAATAACAGACATTTCCAGTAATAACAGACATTTAAAAAACATTTCAAAGTGGTATAATATTTCCTTCAGTGTGCATGTACCATTTTGATGGCTGGTCAGAACAGAGCAGTCAACTGGAGTACTTTATTGTTTTCTAATGAGGAAAGATATCAAAAGGCCAGGATATTAACTGGAATCTGTTGTTGATTACAAGGATTGCATCTCAAAGGCTTAAAATCAGTCCCTTTGTTTTGCTTTTCAAAGAGACTCAAGGAAGAGGATTAAAGTCATTTCTACACCCCCGGGCAAAATCTTAAATAAGGTTCACATAATTAATCAGTGTTTATTTCTTGCCTTTGTTATAACGTCATTACTGCTTGAGCAGGGAGGGTAGGCCATGATACAGAGCTGACATGAGACATGAGTTTAATGTGTTGACAAACCTGCATTTAGTTGTGGTTTAGTAAAATAAAATGAGATAATACTAATTAGCCTGTCAGCATTCTGTCATAACATTGAAAAAAAAAATAGGATCAGAATTACAATATCATTTAAAAATATCTTTCTACAGCTCATGTCAAAAGCTCAAGAATTTGACAGTTTGACAGGGAAGCGCTGACAAAGTGAGCCACAGCAGTCATGTATCAAAGCTATTATACCAAAGAAAGCTGGTGGCCTTAAGTCATCAGCCACACATTTTGAAGTCTCTGCCAACAGATGTGATGCAAGTACAATCATAACATTTCAACTGGTCACAGTCATCCATTTTTCTTTCAAAGTTTCCACGGCTAACTGTCTATTATCTGTCTGTCAGACTCCCTCTGCAGTTAAAGATATTCACTTGCATTAAATGTGATCATTTGACCAAAGGGTCTTGCTGTGCCTGTTCAGAACCAGTTTGTAAGATGTGTTGTTGACCACTTCGGAAATTAAAACTGTTTATAGTTGTTACCCGAACGGCCACACTCAAAGGCAGAGTAAATAGCCGGGGGGAGACGGGACACCATTTCAATGTGGGGATAACACATATACACATATTCACATTTTCAGATAGTAGAAGTGGAAATGACAAATCACTTTGCTCATTTTAATCACTTTGTGTAGTTTAGTTCATAGATTTGTAGTCACTTTGTAGATTGTTTGCTTTTTTTTAAGCGGTTGCTTTAGTGTTCAAATGCACTTCAGTACTTCAATAAGTGAACACATTATTATTCATATGACCCAACGATCACTGTGGATTCTGACTGAAGTTCAGAAGTTCAGTCTGTTACTGTAGGGTACAAGTCCAAGCTGACAGGTTCAGTTCAGTACAAAACTAGCCTACTGTATACGTACAAACACTGTACATATAGTTAATTAACTCCGCAGCCTATTATTGATGGCCAAGATTGATACGATTGGGATTGTTTTTCGCGACTTTTACAAATCGGGCTCTTGGTCACCAGTAAGTGGAGTTACCCTGATACAACCTACTGATTTGGTCAGTGACATGGGACATTCAGTTCACTTGAAAATGTGTTGATTACTATTGAGTTCCTCTGTTGAAAACTGTCTTTTGAAAGGCATTGATAATGTTGTACTTGGTCATTCCTATTGAAAGTCACAGAAGTAGATACTCGAAAAAAAAGACATAAAGAGAGCGAGAGAACTGAATAAATGTTGGATTGTTGGTTCAAAAAGAAATAGTAGGACACAGACCTGCTAATCCAATATTGGAAAAGTGTGTGTGTTTCAAAGCCATTAAACCATCCGACAAGCAGTCCTGACAGAGTACAATGGCTCCTTTGGTAATATCTTTGCAATAAGCTATACGAGTAATGTCTCAGACAAAAACGTTTTTCCTGCCTAAATGTGACTTTCACCCACTTCTATAAAACACTCCGAGATTGTAATTCACACCCATCTACTGGCACATACATACACCATATGTGATGCTACTGTATTTAGTTTTCCCTTTAAATAGACTGCATGTGTATGATGAGATGATGGTGTTTTCTCTACTCTCATTGACACACTGTTGAGACATCTGCAGCTACTGTATGATCAAACGTGGTGCTGCTACACAAACTGTCTGAAATAATTTGATTATACACGCATGGGTCAACTACCGGCCTGAATCTATATCATTGTGGCGTTTCTTTGGCTCTTAATTTCATATCTGTGTTCCTTTGAACCTGCTCACATATTTGAAGTAGTGTGAATGTTGAAAAATAATAGAAAATAGGCCTTTTTGCCTTGGGGGGGAAAGACAAAAACAAAGGGCCAAGATTTTAATCATTGCCTTTTGTGCTGGTCACTCTTCTGCAGATGGACCCGTTGGATGTGAGACTGGAGTCTGTTGTGGAGGGCAGTTACATGGATGAATTCACAGAAAGAGAAAATCATGCTGCAAAATCTGCTGCTGTTAGTGGTGAAAGAATCATGCATAATGCTATGACTGTTCAGCCTGAGGTACCATTTGCCACAAATCAAATATGAGATTGTGGATCACATATGAAAGTGTCTGAAATCCTTATTGAAAATTTGGGATCTATTGGGAATTTTTCCTTTTTTGTGTTGTCATTGAAATATGTAATGAACATAGTATTAAGTCAACTTTGTAACACTAGATATAGGTTATGATTGGGCCAACAGTGTTTTTGTTTACAGACATTAATTCATTAATCAATTGGCTGACATTTATTTAACCACCTTGCTTTAACATTTCACACACCATTCATCTGCATAGACTGCCCACAATGCCATGACATAGAACTGGAAGTAAATTAGCAAAAATCTCTTTAAGTCAAACTGAATTACTGTGTTTACTTGAAATTGAGAGTGCAGAGTATTTGGTTTTTATCCTTCAGACAAAAACATTACAGTAGTAGGGCCTGTGATGTGTATGTTAGCAACAATAATTAGCAACAGTGTAAAATTTGTATATAATATAGAATAATGTAGATGTAGAACTGCCCCCCCCCCCCAATGAAATGGCAATTTTCAATTTTTACAAATTTTTACAAACTTTTAGTTTTTTGTACTGATTAAACTGGCCTATAACATTAGTTATTAGTTGCTATTAGTGAGTCATAGAGTGTCTATGCTAAACTAAGCTAAGTGTCTCCTGGCCCCAGCTTCATGTTTACCGAACAGAGATTAGCAAAACGTTTCCATTAAGTTGCAGCAGTGAGTTATTATTAACATTCATTCATTCATTCAATAACACATACACTACCGGTCAAAAGTTTAGGATCACTTACAAATTTCCATACCGCTCCATTATAGACAGAATACCATCTGATCTGAGTGGGTGGCTGATCTTTAATGCAATATCTACATTGCCCGTTATCAGCAACCATTCATCCAATGTTCCAAATGCACATTCTGTTTACTAATCTGATATCATTTTTAAAAATTAACTGAGAAAACACTGGAGAACCCTTTTACAATTATGTAAGCACATAATGTAATCTGAAACCTGCTGCCCTGGTTAAAAAAACCAATGCAACTGATCTCAGCTAGTATTCAGTCTATAATGGAGTGCAATGGAAATGTCTAGGTGACCCCAACTTTTAACCGGTAGTGTATACAAATGATTAAAAGAGTCTGCCCCTGCTGGTAACAGTCAGTGTCAGAAAAAAGTATTCACATCCTTAACTTAATTAAAAGTATTAATACCACACAATAAAAATACTCTGTTATAAGTAAAAGCCCTGCATTGAAATGACTTAAGCAAAACTATCTAAGTATTATAAGGAAAATGTAGTATGCATAAAGTATTAAAGTAAAAGTACTCAATGCAAGATATTTTTAGAAACTGTAAATGATCAAAACTGTTCTGCCAAGTGTTTATTCAGCTAACCATTTCAGCTGTACTTGTAGGCCTGTATATTATTGGGTAGTTTAATTTATGATAAAACATTTTTTAACTACACTTGTTTTGAGTGCAAACATCTTAATTTGTAAAGTAACTAGTAACTGAAGCTGTCCGATTAATGTAGTGGAGTAAAAAGTACAACATTTTGCTCTGAAATATAGTGGAGTAGAAAATGGCATGAAAAGAAAAGACTCAAGTAAAGTACAAGCATGTACAGTGTGCTCAAAGGCAGATATTTTCTGAGGCAGTACCAATGCACAACTATTTTCTCAGCATGTTTCTCACTGTGTTACCTGTTGCCCCCACCTCCAACACTAACACCTCCAGATTCTGTGCCAGAAAACGACAAATAAAAACAAATCATGATTCACTGAGGCAGTTTGGCAATGCTGAATAGGAACACAGTCTTGAGGGTGGGTTGGGACAAACAGTATTTAAATTTTACAGGATGTACTGTAACACACTGACTGTATCGACACAGAGTCGGCTTCTAGAGGATAATAAATAATACACTCCCTGCAGGAATTTCTGAGATTCACATTGCTTGTTCAATAACATCCTGGAGGAGTGTTTTCCAGATTTACTGTTGTGTATTGACAATAGCAAACTGATCTAAAGGATTCCGGTAGATGTTATTTAAAGAGAACCCTCTAAACCTATGTCATTTTGTAACAGAGATATTTATATCTCTAACATATCTAAATGCACATACGTCACATTATGAAAAAAATGCCTAAACATAAATGACATCAATGCAGTCGTATATTATATTCACACCGCTGCATCAATACCAATTCAGAATAAATAGATTTTGCAGACTGCTGCTGGCAACAACTGTGAGCATGAAGTAAATCGGCATCCTTATTCATAAGCATCAGCTTGATTAATGACATGCTACACATTCAATTCTTAGTAATTTAAGGGTACTGGTGATTATCCTCTAACATCATTTTACACACGCTGCAGAAAGAGCAAATTAATCAATAAGGAAACACATCTTAAATTAACAAAATCCTATTAACAAGATTCTGTTAATTTACAATTAAGTGAATCCCATTATCAATTCCCCCCATTCACTTTGCTCTGTGTCCAGGGCAGAAAACGATTTCACCTCTTGATGGCAAGCCCTTACACTCAGTGTTATTGCACTCAGGAGGACTTGCACAGCACAGAAAAGAAATATATAGTGCAGCCATTAATTTGCCATCTCCAGAAAAGGGTATCAGTGATCTGTGAAATCACTTTGTTCGTTTGAGATGGTTGCACTTTCTGTTCATTTACGTCTGATAATGACTTAGATTATGTGAATCTCCCCGTCTGCCTGTCTCTTTTTTGCCATCTGCAGTTTGTCAGACTGAAACCTTCCAGTGCCCTCGCTGTCTGTCTAATTCCACTGTGGACAACATCTTAAACAGCTGCAACAACAACATACTGGAGAACGGGAGCTGAGACACTCCCTCTGTTGAATGAGACACAGTTTTGTTTGCTGTGATCCATGAAATAATCTGTCAATGGGATAGGAAACGTGACGCACTCCCATCGATTGTATTTTTTATTGTCAGTGTTCAGTTCTGCTCATGTGGTTTTATTGCACCAAGGGAAGTCTCTGGCTGTGTTCTACCATCTATTGTTTCTCAACTTCTGTTCTGTGTGGGAAGCTGTAGATTACTGTACAGTTCTCGTTTAGTAGTCGCAAGCTTTTTCACAAACCAACGCATCTCCACAGATGCTACCTGAGCTTGAAATTATAATTAGTAAATGCAACTGCACTGTTACACCATCAAACCCACTAGTGCACATAAATGGTGCCAACATACTGTGTCACCAGAGATGTTATGCTATGAGCAGTTTAATCACAATATATATATATATATATATATATATATATATATATATATGTACATATACACACACTGTATATTTTTTAGTCAAATAACAGGTGTCATGGGTGTTGCTAGTAGAGGTAGCAGAATTATGTAGTTTCCCCTTAGCTCTACTGAGTGGTTGAGCATATTCTAGCTTTTTGTCTTATTAGCAGCAACTTGACCTGTTTGATTTAGTCTCCAGCTCTCACCAACCCCAGCAGCAGCAGGGAGTTGTTTCCAGTGAAACAAAAACCTTGTTGCTGACGTAATTATTGCGAGAAAAAAACGAGAAAGGGATGTGACAGTGATGTGAAAGTAATGTGACAAAGTATGAGAGAGGCGAATTCCACTTAAGGAATCATATGGGTAAAAAAAAACACAGGACTTTCACTCACTCACTAATTTCACTTGGAAACTGAACAAGTGTTATGGATCTCAGTCTATGACTTTATGACAATGTGACGTCACACCCTCATTTTAATAGTTTTATGTGACCCATTTTACGCCAATCCCTAAGGTTTTACTTACCCTAACTAAGTATTTTAGTTACCTAAACGTAACTAGTTCTGTTTAACAATGTTTGCTATGTGTTAAAAACTGTGCCTGTTACACTAAACACAACAGTCACATGATTACGGTCACATGATTAAACCACCACCGTGCGGCAACAAGTAAAACCGTTGTATGTGTCGTTTTGCGAGACTTTGGAAATTAACCTATGATGTTGTTTAGGTATGAAGATATGAATGTGGTATGAACACGTTGGCTAATATAACATTTGGTTTATAGCTTGTTCTGTTGCCCCTACGTGGCCAAAAAACATTTAATTGACTACAATGAGGAAAGATGTTAAAAAAATAAATAATCTCAAAATAAAAGATAAACACAATTTTTGGAAGTCCAGTCAGTCACCTAAGATAGTGAGTACTGGATAGTAGACTAGTTCTGGTTGAATTTGAAGTGAACATGCTGTCAAAGTATGAACTACTGCTTTCTAATGCAGCAGCTTTTAGTGAAGGCAGGCGTAACCTCTCAGGATTCCTTGGAGGGCATTTACAGTGAGAGCTGAATCCCACTAGATAATGTCTACTTTTAATTAAGTGATAGATTTTTACTTCCTCCGTCAGTGCTACAGCCTTAATGTTTCCAGCAGTTCCACTTCACTGCAAATTGAGGCAAACACGTTTGATCTCATTTCGACTAATTCAAAAGAAAGAAAAACATTATATTCTGTTGATTCCAAACATCAGTGAGATCGTGAGGATTAGAAAACAGCTAAGCCATAAATAGCCAGAAAGAATTTTCAAAACACAGTTTTTTTCGGCATCATATTCAACTTTGAAAGCATATTTTCACTTTTGAGCAGAAATAGTAGTGTTGCTTGCTTTCATGTTGAAACTGCAGCATGAAAGGTCACACCTGTTGCACAATGGTTTTCCATCCTGCCCCCTCAGAGTACCACTTAGGTAGATCTTTTCCTCTCCTCCCTCTCCACTTCCTCAACAAGAAATATGATAAGAGAGGGATGAAAAAAGGAGGGGAGAGGAGGAGGCGAAGTAAAATGGAGGCCATTTGGGACAGTTTATTTGCTACTCCATCATCAAAAATGGATGTGTGCTGTTGATGACGTTGCCCTACCATAACTGAACCAATGTCATAGTCATATTCCACTTTCACTGCCATCGGCAAAATGGTCAAGCTTGATAATTAGCACAGGCTATTTAGCAGCTTTATGAAGTCTTGGGACACTTAGGTTGATTTATCTTTTTTCATCATCCTTCATCTATGAATATTATTTTTAATAGGCTTAATTTAACAAGAAGTCATTTCAACATTGGACATCTTAATTAATCTTAAGTATTTAGTAAGATTAACTCTTAACGTATCTTAATTTGTTAAATGTCAATTCATTTTAATTTTAATTATTTGACAATATTTAATTGGAATTATTTAACATTATTTGAATTTGCATTTAAATATTTTATTCAATGTAATTACTCTTAGATCAACTACATCTTTATCGCAACTAATCTAAACTATTCTTAATCTTAATTAACATACCTCAACCTCAACGTAATTTAAATTTATTTTAGCTAATTGGCACCTTATGTGATTTCATAGTGATATGACATGCTTTCATGTTGAAAATGCAGTTAAGGTCATTAAGTCATATCTGGAGCACATTGTTTGTCTCTCCAGTTATGATTTTTACTCATCTTAATTTACTTCATCTTATTTTTACTTTATTGAAAAAAAAAAAAGGTTTTAATTTGTTGAAATAGGGCTTATCACGGTCTCCCCCTAGCTGTAGATAGGTGAGCCAACGCATTTTTTCTCTCAGTGCATGCATTAGTTAGCATATGCTAGTTAGCTTACCATAGTGAATGGAATCCTATGTTGCCAGTTAGCATGTTGTGAGTAAAAGTGAGCCAACAAACTAACAACAACAACCTACTACTAATAGCAATGTGGATTAAGACTAGATGATTTCCTAGGCAGATATTGATTTAGGACTGTATTGGGTGGACAGCCAAAGCACTGCTACATGGGTGCAGAGATATCACGCAGCACCTTAAACCCCCCAACTTCTGTCAACATACCTGGCGTGAATAGCTCGCCATTTTGGCAACGAATATGGAAGATTTTGTGAGAAACAAAAAGGATAACTTCTCAGACAGTCAAGATCTAGAAGCATACCTCTATGAACCAGAGTTTTTAGAAGAGGAGCTGCATGCTTTCAAAATAGAACAAGAGGAGGAGGAGGTTGCGATCACTCAACAGCCCGAGGACGTGAGGCATCCTGCAGTCGTCAACTTTTTTTCGGTGTGATAAAGTCAACTGGAAAAAAAGCAGGGTGGACCCAGTAAACAGCTGTCCACAGAGTAAGTGATGACTGTAAACATGGCACATGGTTACACATGACACATATTAGACCTGTATCCACACAGAGTTGCTGCATGATATTTCTGCGCCCATGTAGCAGTGCTTCCGCTGTAGTTCCAAATCATTGTCTGCCTAACCGTCTAGTCTTAATCTGCATCGCTGATTGTACCTGTTGTGAATACGCAGGCCACAAGAAGTAATAAGGTTGTTGTTGTTTTTTTGTTGGCTCACTTTTACTTGCAACGTGCTAATCTGCAACATAAGATTCCATTCACTATGCTAAGCTAACTAGCGGTGGCGCTGCCAGTGTTGCATCGGACTAAAACGGGTTGGCCGTGATAAACCCTATTTCAAAAAATGTTGGCGTGTTCCTTTAACTTAACCAAGTTGTACAGAACTAGAATCATCTTTACAATCTTGTCCACACACGTATTTAGGTGTCATTTAACATCTCATGAACTGGGATACAAAGGAATGTTTAACAAATAGCAAATTACATATGTTTAGCTCAGGACCCAAGGAAACGCAGAGTCGGGTGTGAAGTTGTTTGGATAAGCGGTTAAAGAGAAAGCTGCAAGCGGCTATTCCGGAGGCCATGCAATAGGGCAATTTTAAATGGGCACTGCACTAGTAATACTAAATGCAGTTACAATAATGTATCTCTGATAAGCAAACAATAACAGTAAATAACATACATAAACAGTAAAGCTATGGCATGCTTTGGGAAATGTGTTTGTCTTAGCAATAACACATCACAATGTACACTTGCTAAGATTTGCAGCTCAAAATGAAAGATTCCTCTCTTTTTTCTATGTAGTGTTGTGGGATAAAGCTGAAAGAAACCCAATTAGCCAAGTTAGAGACAAAGCAACTCTTCCAGCAGTACCCTTCTACAACACTCTGGAGATCACTTTCTACTATTAAATCGAATACACTCAGATGCACCACACTTTTCTAATTGAAACCTTTGGGACTGACTTTTTGAGCTTCAGAAAAAAAGTGTATAAATGTTAGGGAGGAGACAAAGAGCTCAAAGGATCAGAGCCCTCCGCGGTGAAAAACAGTATGTTACAAATGTAACAAATGTGTATCCACAGTTGGTGTTAGATTAGATTGAGTCTAATATTAAGTAAATATTCCCATCCAAAATACTTGTTTCAGACTCGAAAACGTATCTCATACCTTGGTTGCAACTTTTCTCAGATGACTCAACTTTGTCACTTTAGACTAATCTCCACACACACACACACACACACACACACACACACACACACACACACACACACACACACACACACACACACACACACACACACACACACACACACACACAGCCAGCATCGAGGGATAACACAGAAGACCATCTGTCAAACTAAGTGAAACCTGTGCAATTGATTTCTTTTAACCAAGGTAAATGAAAGAGAATTAATTATAGAGGATTAACGGATAAATGAGAACTAGGCAGAAACATTTCCCAGTGCACTATTAATGACCCACAGGGCAGATGAGACGCCCTGCTCATTTTGTCACTGCAGCATGACAATCCGAAAACACCATCTTCAGCTCTGGGAGCGACTAAGTATAACTCAGGGTTGGTCCTTAACACTAGGTAGTTCAATGTTCATGAAAGCTAGAGTAGCTTCTCAAGTCAGTTGCAATACAGATCATTTTCACATTGCAGAGTGACCAAGTACTCACATAATTTCCTTAATTAAAAGTACCAATAGAACAATGTAAAAACAAACAAAACATAAAAGCAAAATGCACTTATAAACGTAAAAGTAATCATTGTGAGTGACATATTATTACTGCATATCTCAATCACATACAGAAGTATAATATTAGACCAATACATTGTAAACACTGCATTTAGCATCTCACGGTTAAGGCAAATGCAGTTAAAAAAACAACACATGTGAATCAAACAGTACTACTGCATGTCATGAATCAATTAGAGGTTCCGTAAAATGTCTGCATAAGCTGTTTACAGTTTAATGAAACAATTAGGAAATGGTAATTAATTTATACAACGTGGCATGACACACAGTGTTAATGGCATATAATCTTAGCTCTCTAAATTCAAGGTTCATCTTGCTAAGGGAGGTGCCACAGTCCTCTCACTGCAGGATTAATTTCACTAAAGCCTTTTAGAACCTTAGACCAAAGTAAAAGAGAAACCTATAATGTTACTATATAAGGTTGTATTAAAAAGTGCAACAATGCAATTTGAATCCCGTTTGTGTTTTTATTAAACTTTTCAAACCACCAAATAACTCCTCAACTCAACACTACTCACTGGAGGAGCCTGCTGGGCAGTTAAAGTCCTCTGAGTGTCCAAAACCTTGTTAGTCCTCTATATGAGTGAAATATCCTGCCAGATTTTCTTCACAATACAAGAGCCTTTGATTGGCCTTTGTTAGTGTTCCCCATCCAGCAAACAGATCAATTTGTATTGTAGCAGCAGCTTAAAAGTAGAGTGTGCTATGTCCAAACAAGCACAAGTGAAAAATCCCAGGATTACTTAATAAAGCTGTCAAACATCAGATTCCTTAGCTCACTAACTTTGGAAAGTTGTGACTCTTCAAAAGTCATTGGCTCTCTCTACGACTGCTAAAGTTCACCTTGAAAGTGACTAGTCAACAAAAAATGTGTGATTGGCTTCAAAATCTGGATGTATATCTGCATACATTACCATGTCAAATAAAACTCCCAGCTGTCTGAAAAGTGGTAAAACTGGTACAAATCAATGGAGACTTTGGCAAATTGAGTTTGCTGTCCAGAGGTAAAAATCAAGCTCAAGATTCATTGCTTTAGCACAACTAAATGAAGTTGTCAACTGTTGTGCTCGCAGCAGATGTGGAGACCTTGAGGTTTGGACGTGAGTCATTCCACACACTACTAATAAAAGCAGACTTAGGTTCTTGATACATGTATTGCAATGTCAGACTGGTACAGTATTTTTTTATATAATCTGTGTGATAAACATTTAAAGCAATACATTTTACATTACAGGAAATACGTTTATTTCCTCGTGCAGAGAGATACAAGGATTGAAATGTGCCCTATTTAAACAAAACAAAGGTTACACTTGTCTGCCGGTAGACATAATGTTTAGATTTTCTAAAAAGTGCAGCTTTTGTCCTGAATTTTTATGCTTGTTGTCTTGAACTTGGGTCAACATTTAAAGGCCCAGTATTAGATGACTGCAGCTTTCTGAAGATGTTTAAGAAGATGCTTTAGAAGATGTTGTCAGGTGCATGGTGTCCAACTATCCAACGTTTCAAGCTTGAACCACAATATCCTCCAGTTAGCAGGTCGGCAGTGGTGGCCAGTCACTTCTAGTCTTCTCCTGGCTTTGAGCTTAACTCCTCCCGCCTAGTACAGAGCCAACAAGAGGCTCTTTCCTCTGACTTCCCAAACCTGCGAGCAGCTGTCTACCTTTCCCTTCCTGCTTTTCCCAGAGCTTTGAGCATCTTCCACACTTAACTGCGCAGGAAAACACCTGCAGCCAACCTCAACTGGAAATAGCCAGGTCGGCCACCTTTTGTCCCTGCATTGTTGGACCAGGTCCTGGCATGGAATTCCTCTAAAGGGTTTCTTCACATCTGTCTTCCCACGGGACCATCATTGCAATCAGGAGGCTCAGCTTTGCCTTCTTAGACCATGTAAAGGCTTTAGGGATGTTTAAACGAAGATTTTTCTTCCCACGCCAACCTTCATCTCCCACAATAGTGCCGCCTGCAGGAGAATCTTCTTGGATGAGGGAGGCTTCTCACCCTTTATGATGAACTGGATGGGTGGGGATAGTACATTTCCTTAAACTGGTTTCTAAAATAAATTATGAAAAAAATACAAAAGACAAATTAAAGAAAGGTTTCCTGGGGTGATGGTGCTGTAATATACAATACTATCAGTGATTACTGTATCTTTCTATTCAAGCTACAGTACAATCCTTTTTAATATTCCCCTCACTCTCTGAAATCTTGAAGTTATTAGCCCACCCTGGAATAGTTACTGTCAATAGCTCTGTCAAATTTCCCATTGTCAGTGCACACCAAATTATGGTGATAAGGGAAGAAGACATGGGGAATCGGAAGGAGATGGGAATGTGTGCCACATTTCAGTGGGAATTAAGCGGGCTAGGACAGTGTAGAGATTAACTGTCTTACTTGGCACTCAGGCAGACAGTTCTCGGGTGTTCCTCTGCTTTCAATTTGTCACCCCCAAATGCAAGACACTCTTCTCACGCTTGATGCATTTCCATAAATTTACAATTCATTTGTGCATACCGATTTTGACGAAAGTGCTAAGACAGCGGTACTTTAACCGGTCATTATTTATTTGTTCTCATTTGTGTGATTTAAAGGTCGGCCCAGAGGGTAATTAAGCTGAGTCAGCTCCAAGTCATGCCAATAGTGAGGAGGTCTATTGATTTACAGTAGATAACCATCTTTAAGAGAGAAGCGAAGGCAGCAGAGTGGTTTGAATACTATGAATATTCCCCCTCTCCTTATGCTATCTTAACCAAGTGTAACATATGGTTTAATAATTGCTAAATTCAATGGTCCTTTTCCTGTATCATTATCAAATGTTTGCACTTCTTTTACTTTATATTTAACATTGTGGAATAGCCTATAATACTATAGTCCTATCCGTTTGGACAAATGAAGGCACAATAAAACATGTAAACAGGCAGGAGTCAAGGGTCAAAATGAACACTGATGTTTCCTTCTCACTAAGATCCAATAGGGGAGTTTTCCTCAGAAATTTGGGCTTCTTCAATACATAAAAACACTGTGATGTGTATTCCTCTATGCACAATGTATAATCTATTGAATCATTTTACATATGGTTGACAGAACTATCTCAATTTTAAGGTCTATTTAGAAACTGTTCTGGAAGCTTTCGATCACATCAAATGATCTTGATCAGCAGATGGAGTTTGCTCTGTTGGAAATATAGCATAATAAGAAATGTTGTCCATGTGGGCTTACAAATTGAGTGTTGAAGTATGAAGTGGACCTTGAGATTACATTTTGACATGTTCTGTTGATTCTAAGTTCAAGAATTGGCTTAGAAACTCAACTTGTGAGCCACCATGGACAACAAATCTAGCCTGACAATCAGTGTGGTTGTTTTTCCAGTGCTTAACTGTACCTCTATACACTAAGAGTTCCACTATTGGCTCTCTACTCTATAAACCCAGCTAATTGTACCTTATCTGCTCTATTGTATCAATGTGGGATCCATCCAAGAAACACTTATCCAACGGCCCTTCTCTAGGAGTTGAAAGCGCCGTTGAAAGTGAGAATACAACAGGGAATGGCTAAAAATACGTGTGTTTATGTGTGAGTGTATGAGTGTATGTTCATGTGTGTCTGTGTTCTGTGGGTGTGGGAATTCAACACTTTCTGTTGTATTTAGGCAACACTTAACTGCACAATCTCGCAGCCCCAGGAGGGAAAATAATTGTTAGAAGTAGATTTTTAAATTTAAATTTAGAAGTTTGATATAAAGTGACGTCAAGACTTTGTGTCCCCATTGTTACAGAAATTCTTCTGTTGAGGGTGGAGGTTGTTGGAAAAAAAAACATTTGGCAGTACAAGCCTGGCTTCATTTAAATGGAGCGTGCCATCTCTGTTGTTTAGAAGACAGTAAAGTTTGAAATCAGCTCATCCTATGTGCCAAGAGGATTTCCTGTCAGTGGCCATAGATGGGTTTCCCTCTGACGCCACTTTGAATTGCATGTGCACAAAGGGGGCAGTAAACAGCAATGGAGAAAACTATGATAAAGAGGATTCGTTGTGCAGTAAACTGCAGTGTGAAGTAACGTGTTCAGTATCCCAAGAGGGAGCATCCCTTTCAGCACACACTACATAATTATATGCATCCAGTGATTTATAAGCACACAGGCTCTCTGGGCTTCAGATATGTGTATAAATTGGCCACTTGGAGTATCATTTACCCATTTTCAAGTGTAGAAATTGAATTGGGCTGACTGGGCCGGTACCCCCGGGCCCACAACTATATGGTTTTCAAATTAATACACCAACAGTGAACTTGACTCCTGCTGATAAACTCCCCCCCCTAAAGAAGAAATCAACAGGACCAGGCAAGTTATGCCAACTACTGCACACTAATTAGCTACTAATTTTTTTCTAATTCATGGAGTTTTAAAGCACACACTGGCCAGTCACAAATTGTGTGGGTGAGTGTTTGTTTTACAAATTAGGACGAATAAATAATAAATCTAACAACCTTGATGAGTCAGGAGTGTTTCTGCTTCTTGTCTAATAAATGTGTTGGACAATAAAACAAAAACAGCAGTTAGGTAGGACAGCTTTCTTTTTCATTTTCTTTTTTTAAAGAATATATTTTGGGCATTTGTTGGCCTTTCTTTTAATAAGAAGACTGAAGACATGAAATGGGAGAGAGAGGTGGAATGCCATGTAGCAAAGGACGCAGGTTGGAATCAAACCCATCGCCACTACCTTAAGGACTGAGCCACTGTATATGGGTGCACACTCTACCACGTGAGATACGCAGACGTCCTGTATCATGTTTTTTAAAGGAATGTGAAAGAAAGATAGCCTCTGTATATGGGCGCCTGCTCTACCAACTGAGCTATCCTCGTGCCCACCAGGACAACTTTCTGTGTTGTGTTTATGATCATTTTCTCAGTGGAAGTGTAGGATTGGTTATTTAGAGTTTCAGTAGTGGTGGCTACCACAAAGTAGTAGTTCTGGTTTCATAGATATGACAGATTGATAGCTCTAGATGCAGAATGCCTCCTTTGTTTTGATTGTTCTAAGAGGAAAAAGCTCACAAAGGCAGTCAGTGATTCACATGTGTACAGAGTCACTTTGGATGGTTCCCTGCAGGTGGTGAGTAATGTTACTTATTAAATCCTGCCTTGCCACAGTTACATAAAAGTGAAACGTCCTCTATATACTGTAGATTGGAAGCATCTAATACTATAGATTTTTCCACAATCTGGCACTTTTTGCTGGCCAACATTGGGACTTTGATTCAGACTCCTGTGTTCTTAATCCATCCTGGCCATTTGGTCTGGAAATCAGGTCATGTTTCATCATATGCATTGACTAATTCAAGCAGTCCAGTTTAGTGTTTACTTGCAGTATGTGGTTTGGGGGTGGGTATTTTGGTGACAGTAATGTTATTAGCAGAGGTGTCAAGTAACAAAGTACAGCAGACTTTTAACTTCTACTGCTTCCATTTTAACGCAATTATCTGTACTTTCTCCTCACATTTTAAAAATAACCCTCCTTACTCCTATAAAGGTCATGGGTGGGTTTACGATTCAATGACTCACGAGAATGAGGCGGTTGGGTGTAGGAAAAGATTGTGGGTGGGTTTACTGTGACACTGTGACAACTGGTTATTAATGTTTTAAGTTAGCAGTAGACTTAATTAACCCAACCCGGGGTGAGTCTGATGAAAACTGCTGTGTGTGACCGGTTCAGCTCTGAGATTACTCTGAGAATAATAATCTCTGAGACTACGTTATGTTCTGCCTCTGTTTAGAAGTGGTGAATGTACAGTAGGCTACAGCTCACAGCAAGTTAAAGGTCGCATGGCATGAACATTTCACTTTAAGAGGTTTTTTAACATTAATATGTGTTCTCCCAGCCTACCTATGGTCTCCCAGTTGCTAGAAATGGTGATAGGTGTAAACCGAGCACTGGGTATCCTGTTCTGCCTTTGAGAAAATGAAAGCTTGAATGGGCCGATCTGGAATCTTATGAGGTCATAAGGGGAAAGGTTATTTCCCCTTTCTCTTTCCACCCAGATAATTTGGCCCACCCATGAGAAATAGAGCAACATCATGGCTTTCAACAAACCAAAGTGGCAGTTGGTTATGGCCACAACCCCCCCCTTCCTCCTCAATAGCTACCGACACAAAAATGGCCAATGGGACTGGCTCTAGTGCTTGTAATTCTGCAACAAGGCTGAATTTTGGCAAAGAGACTTCAGCTATGTTATTAGGGGACCACTAAGGTCTATATAAAAGCATCCAAAAAGCACCATGTCATGGGACCTTTAATACTATATAGTTTCTGGCTTTTGTTTGATATTTAGTGTTGCCGAATGGCTTTTTATTGAGTTTACTCTTAAAGAAATAAAAGATAGTGAAAAACGTAGGGCCTTTTTTTTTGCCAACCTTACAGTCGCAATGTTCCTTTCAGCTTTCCCCTCATGCTCCAGGAAAGTGAAAAAGAGTTAGTTTGGTATATTCAGCAATCATGTAGCTAACATTGGAACTAGGAAAAGAATCAAAGGCGGTAACACCCTGCATGCCCCAACCACCGCTTTTGTAAAGCGTTCTGCATGTGGGGTGTCTGCGTGTGACATGCAGGATACCTTCCCCTCCCAAACACGCCCCCAAACACAGACACACATTATTAGATAGACAAACAAAATGCATGCAATCCCCCTTCTCCATCCCTAGCAGAGAGAGTGCAGGGGCACAGGGGTTGTTCAGTTGAATATGTTTGTCTAGTCTGCCTTGGTCATTGATCCTTTATCTGACTGAGGTTTGAGAAAGTTAGAATCTATGGCCCCAATCCAATTTCCTTTTTTGTTTACCTGATAAAATCAGGTTATGCATTACCCTGGTAAAAACATAAACGAAAAACAGAACAGTTACACTATGTTACCACAGTCAATTAAGTTTAATGACATTTTGCAAGAAAAGAAAAATTCCTCTGGCATTATGACATTTTAATGTATTGTCATATTGTACTAACTTCTGTAAGGAAATTTTATATGTAATTCTCTTAAATTTCTCAATTTCAGTATTCCACTTTTTTTTCTGAAAGAGGCCTGAAAAACATAATGAGACCAAAATGTTGCAGTGTCCTATCATTATTTTGACACAGCAGAACTGGTGTTGCCAGCATCCAACTGTGAGAGCTGAGCAGTTTGCCAAAACACAGCGATGACTGACGAGCTTACAATGGAAGCTTGATTTGTGTCCCCTGAAGAATGCAACATGCCAGGACACCATACTGCAGTAAACACTTGTACAATGTCATCACACAGCACATGTATGCATCTTTCACACCCGCTCATCAGTCCAGCAGACTAACAACAATCATTAACCACATATTTCTTCAAAACAGAGACAGAAATGGAAAATAAAAAGATTATTTTGAACCATCTTCGCCATTTTATTCAGCTATGGCATTTTAAAGTACATCTCTGCAGGGTTTTTACTACATTATCATGTTTTCAGTAGTAGTAGTTTTTTTTATTTTTAAGATCATGTTTTTAAAGATACTTTCCTTTTCAAGGTTGACAAAACAGAGACATTCTGCAATAGTATTTTATGTACTACATGTTTTTTCTTTTTGTGAGCCCATAATATGTAATGCTATATGTTCATTATCATTCTCTTTCAAACTGTTTCCACTACTAATACTCACCAGATATGTATCACCAGAGAAAAGGCTTGAAAGTTTGTTTTGAACATCATGCTAATTCTAGTACCAGAGAGATGCTTTGACTTTTTTATCCATTCATGATATTATTGTTGAAAAGCGTCACTCTCCCTGCTCTTCATCTTTAATATAATTACAGAGATATTCCACATGTAGTGTGCACTTGCAGAGTTTTGATCGCAAAAGCATTTTATGATAAACTGTTTACAATCTGGATAGCTCATTACATGTGATTGTGTTGGGGAGTGATTAATTATGCCAGACTGTAAGACTTCTGTTGGTGTCATGTTGATGTATATTCTGTTTTTTGTACCCTAATGAACAGAAGAATTGCAAGCTCTGCACTCACATTAACAACTGTTATTATGCCTCATCTCAAGGCTGCCACCATTTCTGTTGAGTGCAGATCATTTCAAGTCTGTGTGCCCTCACACAGGGGAGACATCCTTAATGTTTAATTTGAAAGGAAAACATTGTGGGTAGAAGGGACATCTCTATAAAGAACCAACGATCAAAAACTCCAGCACTCACTCCAAAAGTAAAAGCAACCCTAAGTGATGGACAACGTAGACTGAGGCATTGGTGCCATATTTGCCTTCAGGGACGGACTGGGGCTTAAAAACAGCCCTAGACTTTCTCCCAAATAGGCCCATCATCCGGCCATTCGCCCCGAGCCGTGTGCGACAGACACTAGCCAGAATTTCATGATACTATGCCACAATACTGTGGCCTATCAGGCAAGGTATTCACAGCATGTAACATCTCAAAACCTATGATGATAATTGGGATTTTTTTTATTAATGAAGCCTCAGCCTTCAAATAAAAACAAACTTAATGCACAATGCCATTACATCTGCATTGAAAATAAAATACAAACAATGAAATATCACTGGCTAAAGAAACACCAAATACCACAAACTTGTAATTATAAAACTACGGAGTATTACTGACAACACTTTTAAAATAAAGTAGGCTACTTGCTGTACCTGAACATGGGGATTAGATATATTGTAGGCCTATACCTATATAACTTATCTTCAACCTGAATAAACAAACGATTTTAAAGATAGGTTATTAGCTATTATTGACAATGTTGGGCAAGTTACTTTTAAAAAGTAATCAGTTACAGTTACTAGTTACTTCTTCCAAAAAGTAACTAAATTACATACTCAGTTGCAAATTATAAAAGTAACTTGTTACTTCATTAAGTAACTAATGCGTTACTTTCAAGTACATTTTTAAATGCTCAAATGTGACCCGAACTCCACCCCTCTTTAATGGAACTTGAAATACATGTGCATGTTCAATTATTTATGATTAATCTGAATATTATAATGAAATGGACACTTATTACAATACATTATTAACAGAAACTGTACACAAATCTTAACTCTTTTAATGTTGTTGTGGGACAAAGTGAGACTAGCCTCCAATCAGATGCCATGTACGTAGGTTTCATGTCTAGTGGATCGATACAAATAACAACATAGATGTTTTGGAACTTTTGATATTTATTGCCCCTCAACAGGGCACAACTGGGCAAAATTAAATATTGCACTATAGCAAAAATAAATAACAAATGTTCACAATCTTTGAAGTGTAAATAACGTAAGTGGCCTGATGTTTATTCTTTTGCGCTGCTGTGTGTGTCGAGCCGGCATGTGTGTGGGTGTGTGTGTGTGTGTGTGTGTAGGTGTGTGTGTGTGTGTGTGTGTGATAGAGCAAAGGAGAAGTGAGAATGTGACAGTAATTAGCTTCGGAGCGAGTAGCCACTCTAGAGTCACAGTGCCTATGTTTTCTGACCACGGTGGAAAATCTTTAGCAGGAAAAGTTACCCCCCTCCTTGATTTCATAACGCCATACGTGTCTCTCGTTGACTGACTCTCTTGTGTTGTTCGTTATGTGTCCGTGCTCATAAACACCCGCCCAACTCTACCTCTGATTGGTTTACCATGAAATCTTACTCAACCTCAGCCGATTGTTAGCATTTATGCGCTTGTCTCGTGCATGGCCCACTGACCAAGGAAGAAAAAAAGTTTTGCCTCTCTGCTCAGAGATCTAGTCGGTCTGAAGAAAAAACAGCTTCAATCATAGTAACGCATTTTTCAACAGTAACAGTAACGGCGTTAGATGGGAAGAGTAATCAATTAAATTACTTATATACATACAATATGTGTTGCTATGTGTTAAATTAGCATTGAATAACCTATTTAATATTTTGTCAATGTCATATTACACTTTTGTTTTTATCAATTATACATTAAGCTGTGAAATGGTGAAAAAAATGACTAGGACCTATCAATTGTGTATGTGAAGCTTTCACAAACAACCACCAGGTCTTTGCCAGTTCCACAATAGTGAAAATAGCAAATATGAAAGACAAGGAAAAACTGCACTCTGATGGAAAACAGACAGAAAGGGCAAGCAAGGATTTTTTTGTTAAACCTTTGGTTACATTTTTAAAACTATTTTGCCACCCTTCCCTGTTTGTTAGCAAGTTTAACGTGGTACCAGTGCATGCCTGATGTTTTCCCATTTCATTCAATACCATAGTCTTCATCCTAGCAGCACAATTTAGCTCACTACAACCTACGTACCATATACAACCAAGTGAAATTGCAGTCAAGCCGCGATTAATATCTAACGCGTTTTAAGGTTTTAAATGAACCAAACAGGAATTATTAAACACGTTAAGTTTAACAGCACTAAATGACACGCTCATTTTCATAATCATGATGCACACCCATGTTGATAGCTGACACAATTAAACACACAGCCTATTATGATGTGGCCTGCTCCTGGCACTTACCGGTAGGCCTACCTCTTGCTGATGTGAAATTAACTCTGCTATCTGTCCCTCATCATGACCAGAAACAGTAAAAGAAATGAACAATGTGACCCCGTTGATTTCAACAGAGACCAGTGAAGGCTATTAGAAGCACTTTCCCAGTGAGAGTGTTACTGCGCAGCCTCAATCTGACTCTGACAATGTAGATGTAACGTGACACTTCAGATTTAAAGTTATTTGCTGTCAAAGTCAAGGCAAAATGAATGGCAGTCAATGGAATGCTAATGCGGGTGAGTGCTAAGTAGCATCAAAATGGTGCCACAGGAGCGATGCTTTGTCGATGCTGGCTTACCCCCTTGGTCATGGCCAGGCTGTGAATGCTCAGGTTCAGCTTCCACTTGGTCCTCTACTCTCTGGCTAAGGGATGCAGTGTAGCCATAGCCAGACTAGTAGGCCTACTCTTCTTCTTCATTTTTTTTTTTTTGGTCATGTAGCATATAAGTGATTGTATTAGCGCCCCCTGCTGTTGGCTGTTAATATAGCTTTATTAGACTTTTTTGTGCCGACGTCCGTCGGTTGGACGGCCGTTCTGGACTTTTCCTGAACACACAGACTGTCAGTTCGTTCCTGTTTGCCTTAAAGAAATTGTTTCAAATTTTGGGAGATATGAGTATTTGCTTTCCTCCAGAGAATTAGGTAAGAAGATCAATAGCACATCTGTACAGTAAAAATGCAGCTGCACTCAAAAAATTGAAACATTTAATTAAATTTATTATGTCAACAGGTTCCACGTATTTTTATTAGGTTTGTTAAAAATAAAAATATTAAGGTAATTTAATTTAATTAATTTATGTTACAGTAACAATGATTGTTATTTCAGCCAATTCATTTTTTAACTTTAGATCAACAAGATATATTTAAGCTTTACTAAATTAAGTCAGGTATGTCACATGAACCCAAATGGTACATGAACAGGCTACATATTTTACTTTTGTCACTTCAGCCTATGTTTTCATACAATATAAGTTTAATTATTTACTTTTACATAATTTAAGTTTGTCAACAGGTTCCACACAAATTACCGAACATGTTTTTCTTTATTCCTTTATTCACACACAGCAATGGTTCAGTAACATTTTGGTGCAATTGTACTACAGTTACATTACAATGCAGTAACATTTGAACTAGGCCTGCACGATTTGGGGAAAATTATGAATCTGTATCTAAATATGAATCTGAATATGTAGCTTGGGCCAGCAGCTGCTAGCTTACCACAGAGACTGGAAACAGGAAGAAATGCGTAGCCTGGATCTGTCCAAAGGTGATAAAGTCCACCTACCAGCACCTCTAAAGCTCACCAATTAACATGTTATATCTTGATTTAATCTTTTCAAAAATAAGTTTAAAAATGACTAGTATTAGCTATTTTACAGGAGTTAAGTGCCATCATGTTTTTTGCCTAACCGTTACCAGGCAACCAGTTACTGTTCCCAGATGAATTAAGGGAATTCTTGGCTTTAAATTTGGTTTATTCAGATTTAGCAAACAGGATAGTTAAGGCATCAGAGTGTTGTTTAGCCTGGGGCAGTTTTTTTTAATTGTTTCCAATAAGAGTGTAACTTTTTGCTCGCTGCTTTTTGTTGCTGAGCGCCTCAACTTTCCCCCCTCTACGTGCCTCCTGATTTTTCAGGAGCGCTTAAATTTGAGGTTAAATTTTAGTTAAAAAAACTCAAAGCAGAAAAGCACCAGATATGATTTATGTCTTTTGCAAAACCTTAACTTTACCTTTAATATTATCAACAAAACAGAAATGTTCTCCCCTTCTCCTAAAATCGGCCTAGTTAAGTACGTCCTTGTTTTATGAATGAAGCAGTAAGTTAAAGCAACCTTGCATGGGTGTTTGACTAATCAGTGACAGTCGTCATCATTTTTATCTACAAAAGGGGCCCCTGCGGAAAAGGTTGGGGAACCACTTCCTTAACCCAATTCTAATTTGCTGTAATGTGCATTACACAACAATTAGTGCTCTTCCGTCAAGGAAAATTTTGTCCTGTATTTTATGAATTGTAGAATTTGAACTGCTATATAGTTTCAATTTGTGGATATACTGTATGTTATGCAACACTACACTGACTTTGCATAGTCATTATTGATGGGTTGTGCTCATTAAGAATTTACTGCCATTGTTTTGTTGTAGTCAGTGAGCCGACTCTGCCTGTGATCCAAGTTATTGATGAGCCAGTACCAGGTGATTTCCTGAGGACATCCAGGTCGAGCAGCGCCCAGTGTTATTTAAAGAGCAATGTAGTATGCGAACAGTAAAACTGATTTTATTACTGCTAATTGTGCTGTTCCACACACTAAAAGACATTTCAGATAAAATGATGGGAGTCATTTTAAATACCAAAATGTACTGTACTAATTTGTAATACATTTTTGTTAGAGACAAGTCAGGGAATCAAGCAACAAATCAAATAATCCAAGCAGGAACGATGATTGTGCTGCATAATATTTAACAACAGAAAACACGGTAGACACCCAAAACAACAAAGCTATGGCAACCATGTATCCTTAGTAAACTTCAACAGGCCTGTTGAAATTCCCCTAGAATGCTAATAGAAAAACTCATTCTTATTTGAGATGTAGTACATAAAATATTCTCGATGCAAGATATTAAACGTATCTTGCTCCATTGTAAATAGTAGCATGACAAAGTATAACGAGTACAAATGACAAAGTCTTCTCATTATCTGAAGCTAGCCAAATTAGCATTGAGTTTGGCTGTGGAGTAGCAGCATAAGCTCAGCTGTTTAGATCTAATGATCATATAGAATAATAATTAAAGGTATGTAGGTAAAATGTGAATGCATATGATTTGGAATATTAAAGTTTACCACTGTGGACTGCAACGAAGAATAACAAACTTAAACATTTTAGTTGCATTCTTTATTAACCCAATGCAAGTAACTTCACGTAAATATCAGTGGCAAGTTTTTCTTTCCTTATGGATTTGTGTACACCTAACTAACCCGGTCATACCTGTGATGACTGACCATGAACCCTGTCTCTAAGACATGAAACACTATTCAATATGAAATAGAATTTAAAATAAGACCATCAGCAGCAAGAAACAAAACACAATAATTTCTACCAAAAAGAGTATACTGTCGGACACAAACTTGTTTTGTTACTCCTTGCTGCAGCAGAACAAAACTTTGGCATGACAGTATCTGCAGAATGTGCAAGGTTAGGCCATAATGCCCAACCTGTATACCTATATGAACATGATTCCAGGGCTCTGCCTGAAGTAACGCAATGCTCCATATGTCAAATAACTTATTGATTTTACTTTTTTTCAGAAAATGGACAGTGCCATGTACTTGTAATTTATTTTTCAGTTTGAGATAAAAGTAAATTGACTCAGTCTAGTCTTAGATAAGTTGAGATTTATGGTGCAAGGAAAACCCATTGTAAGACACGTACAACCAGACAATAAAACTAAAATGGTGGACAGGCTGAGGTTGCCAGGAAGATCATTTGAAACCCTGTGTCACGATGGCAAAGGCCGCCGAGAGTTCTCTGCTTTGACCTTGGACCAGACGAGTGCTTTCCATGTGGTGCTGATGTCGATACAAGGTCTGCATGTTGGCCAGGTTTAAACACAACAGAGATTTAGAAGTCAGAAAAAAAAAATATTTTCTAAAATTTGTCTGTTATAAACCTTAAAGCTGCATTTCTACTACAGTACTGTGCAGGTACCATGTGTGAAAGTGTGTAACATTGTTTTTGTGCTTTTGGTACAAGCATCTTTAATCCTCTTAAATTTTCTACATTTTTCACAGACATCCAGTGTTGACAGCAAGACATTTGATGACTGTATGTGGAGTGTTCTAAATTCACCTTTTTACTGTCTTTACAGAGTCACAGTCTTTTAAAGTTGTTAAATTGTATGGTTAGAGACTGATGTGCTTTGTTAACTATTTGGGCAATTAGTGCTACATACAGAGTTATGAGCAAAGATGGATTCCAGAGGCACACTGTTGGCTAATTTAAGCCAGTCAAGACACTGAGCAGTCTAGACCAACCAAAAAGGGAGAACAGTTGAAAGCTTTACAGTCCCTACAGCTTTTTCTGTTTAAAAAAAAAATGACAATAACATCCAAGACTGAAGAGAGTCAAGGGAACAAGAGTCATAAAATCGAATGTCCAAAAGTCTTTGGAAACAATTCTGTCAACCAGTACGTAACCAGAAAGCAGCTGAAAAGATGACACTGGGGGATTCTGGTGCAGCTTTCTCTCAAAACTATTTTTTTTTAATACAGAGAAATTAATTTAGTATTCACTACACCACACAACATGTCTGCATTCCATAATTTATGTAATGCTTGAATATAACTGACATTAAGAAGACATTATACCATTTAGTTTAAGAACTACATCATCCTCCAGGAATTTCACAGGTCATTGAATTAAATGGCTTGGAGCATTTTTAACTACAGTGGCACGATAAGATTGAATATGAATACACAGTATCGTAAAATTGATGAATGGCTGATGTAACACTGTTATTTATTTGGAGACATTTGTTAATAGCGTAATTGTAATTTGTAATCAGGCATGTTTTGGATGTATTTTACCAGTCTCTGTTGCTGAGAATTGTATTGACAAGAAGAGAAATGAGGGTGTGACTGTCGACGAGTAGCATCATTTAACAGAGCCTCGGGCGCAGTTTACTCTCCTCTTCCAGTAAGATGCCTCTTCTGCAACTTTGACTGCTTGCTGTTTCATTATGATGAGGCCATGGGCTAAATGTAGCCAAGCATATCAAATATCCTGGAAGCACATACTAAATAAATCATTTTGTTCATTCCATTAGTGGTGGATGTGTATCCCTTGTAAACCATCTTGTGACCATACTGATAAACAAAAGGCCTCTGCCTGCCGTCGCTGCGGCCAAGATCCAGACAAAAACACATCAAGTGTTTCTGCAAATCACAACTGTTTAGTTGTAAACCATTTAGGTTACATGCCTTTCTTGGCATGCTATGCCCATCCATGATTGGTGTATGTTCCCTGTGTGTCTATCTAATTTGTCACACTTTTTTGACTTTGCTTGTGCCAAGAGTTGAATGAAAACACAATAAATGATCAATGTCCTGAACACACAACTGAGAAACAGCCAGAGACATGGTGCTGTGCAAATGTTTTTCCTCACTTAGTTTTGCGTTAGCCTTGATAGAAGAGTCAGCATGGAGGGGAAGGTTGTGAAAGCTTTGGCAGAGTTAGAGGGTAAGGTACACTGAGATGGTACACTAATCCTGCGGCGGGTCGAGTTCCATGTGCATGTTCAGGAATCTTGCAATGGGTAGGTGGGGGTTTCAACACAAAAGGGGGACATGGCCAAGCAGAGGTGACACCTTCTTTAGCTGAGAGTCACCTATAAAGAGGTATAGCAGCAGATGTTACAGGTGACATGCCAAGTCTGGCACCAGATGGTAAGCACTGTTATGGTTGGCCTGAACTACAGACACTCAAAGCCCTGGCTGTCTTCTTCTGGAGACTGTGACTGCAGGAGACAGCAGGTAGGATGGGAGAGCTCGTCGGGCCGTGTATGCTGTCTTTGTCTACTTATCCTCTTCAGCAGTATTGAAAAAAATTAAGTTTGTTTTGATACGATCTGCAGACTTTTTTAGCTCTATAACAACATCTGTGGGCAAGTACTGTACCTTGAAGGAGGACCATCTCCATTAGTTATTGATTGGCTTTATATTGATGTATCTTCATTTTAAACACAATTTTTCATGTGACACATTTATCAAAATGTAGAATATAATGAAAAATGAATTAGACTTATACTTCCTTGTTTCATGGGGAATATGGTTTTATAGCTCACCCCGTTAAAATTATATTCAGGCTTAAAGTTATGCATGATTAAGGACGTTCGGCTTTGAGTGACAGGTGGCCTGATGTCACAGGAAGTGAGCATAGGGATAGACTGTAGGCTTCATTCAGCCTGCTATGAGCTTTGTTTTGGCTCTTAAGAAACCTACAGTGTAGGTGACGTCACAGAGACCATATTCATGTTTAATACTGTCTATGCTTGTGAAACCTGTCTTCCATGCCTGGACGGTGCAGTGCCAAGGGGGGTCACAGTAAGACTGTAAAGGTCATGTCAGACAATTTCACCTTTTTTCCATCTGAATTTTAATTAGATTTTGTTAACAGCACCATTATGCAGTAATTATTTATCACAGATGTAATTATGCAGTCCATCACATTATCCACATTCCAGCTTAAATAATGGACTTTGAAGAAGAAAAAAAATTCAAGCACATCAACTCAAGACAAGAATCAAGAAGCAGCCTTTTCTCTCCATTCTTTGATAATACCATGAGTTTCATGTTCACTGATCACAACGCAAAATGTAAGATACAAATGATCAGTTCCTCTATGCCAATTATACCCATTTAATATTACTTTATTGGATTAATTTATATAACATGTACAGTATTACTTATGTTTTAATCTCTGCTGTGATAAGTGTTGATTGATTGTAGACCTCAAAATAAACGTTATTAATTAACTTACAAATTGTGGCATTTTCCCTCCAGCTAACAAGTTCCATCTTCTCACTGCATGCATAGTGTCTTCTGTGTGAATGAAGTTACACAAAGAGGTACTCTTTAATTGAACTGCAGCAGCTCCTGACGAATGTAGAGGTTGATTATGTCATCAGCTCATACTGACCCACAATTAATGTTTCTTGTTAGGTGGCGACGTCTCATGGCTGTAGTAGTAATTGGGATAGCGAACTAGGAAGTGAGCTGACATTATAAGAAAAGGTTAAAAGCTAAAGTAAGGGAGCTCGGGACACAATCTAACGCAGGGTTAAATGTAACACCGTTTTTTTTAGATGGTAGAACGGAATGTGCCATTAGACGTGTTCCTGTCAACTTGGAATACTGTTGACTCCCGCTGTCTCTGAGAGAGAGCATAAATTGTGTTTTGGCATCATTCGGTAAGTATTTTTTTTGGTCAGAAGCATTTTTCAATTTCTAAAGAGTGTTCGAAAGTCAGTGTATATTATTTTATATTGCCTTGATCACCATTGTCTTGGCTTAAACATTGTACCATTTTAAAAGATGTGACCATTGATTAGCAAGTGCTAGCCAGTCCTGAAGTAAACGAGACACAACGGGGCTAGGGCACCACTAAATAGACTAGAAAAGGAGCCTTTTTTAACTCTCAAAGTCTTTAATTGGCATAAATGTGTCATAATCAACATTTTAAAAGTATTAAAGTACAGTGTGAACAATTATCAAAATTTCAATCAATCAAAATGTATTTACATAGCACTTTACAGCAACAAGCAGGTATCCAAAGTCCTTAACATCAGAAACCAAGAGTAAAAACACATAATACAAAGAGTGAACATAGAAAATAGTAAAATCAGAAAGGTTACAAAGAAACAGAAGAATGAAATTGTCACATCAGTACTACAGATTAAAAGCCAGACTAAACAGTTACGTTTTGAGTTTGGACCTAAAAAGAGCTATATCTGTAATAGTGTGATTATCAGGGGATAACTTGTTCCAGATTCTCGGGGCAGCAACTGCAAAAGCCTGATTACCCCACCGTTCATACCTGGACCTTGTTACGTAATAAAAACTATTAGAAATACAGTATACAGTAGCACACTAAACCATAAAAAACCATGGGAAGATGACAAATGTAAATATTATACATTCAATTATAGTGAAAGCCAAGCAAAATAGATGAAGCAGATGAAGCTGTCACGACCGGTACAAATCTCACAGTAACCGGTTGTTGGTTAAACTCTACGTGACAAGTTGGCCAAATTTGTCACCTGACCGTTTGCCATCCCGTTACTGATTGGTGGTCGCCGTAATTACGTAAGATATCATATCTTTTTTTTTTTTGCATACACTTTGGTATATCTTGCAAACCCCTTCATGTGAATGGGCGTTCATGAGACTGCATCATATGAAGATACTGTAGGAAAACAGTCCATCAAATCTCTTCCTGCCTGGTGTATTTTCATATTGTTCAGATTGGAAAGGTTTTATTTTATGCAGGTATTGAATAGGTCGGGGCTCGCACAGGTATTTGTCTACTCTCTGGCAGGGCCAAGGGATTAGAGAGGGAAACACTGTGTTGCCATGGTTTCCTGTTCCGTTCTGCCTGCCTCCAACACCAAGGATAGTGTTTCTTTGTGGGCCTTCAGTATCACACCAATTGTAAGTGGGAGAGCTGGAAATAAACAAAAAGATCCTTATACAATAGAAAGACAGGTTGTAAGTCATTATAAACAGTACATTTGGTCCTTAAGGCTGTCTAAAAAAAACTAATGTGTGAACATTTGGGATTTTTCTTTATGAGATGCCATCTGTCCTGTTCACTGACATCTAATATAACAATATCCACAATACCTCAATTGGACTTAAAAGGCTAAAACCAAACAAATCAGGAGTTGCTTGGCTTCAGCCCAGCTTCCCCTTTGCCTGGCTTCAGTCCAGCTGGCCCTCAGAGGGGTCCTACCTTCGCCAGCCTGCCCGGCCTCCGGAAGGAGTCAGCTTTTGCCGACGGCCTCCTGAGGGATATCGCCTTTTGTGCTCGGCCGTCAGAGGGATATCGCCTTTGTGCTCGGCCGCCAGAGGATATCGCCTCCGTGCTCGGTCGCCAGAGGGATGTCACCTTCATAGACGACCGCCAGAGGGGTATTGCCTTCGTGCTCGGCCGCCAGAAGGGTGTTGCCTTCGTGCTCGGCCACCAGAGGGGTGTTGCCTTCGCCGCCGGCCGCCTGAGGGATGCAGCCATCGCGCTCAGCCACCTGTGGGGTATCGCCTTCGCAGACGGTGTCCAGAAGGGATTTGCTTTTGCAGAACAGCCTCCTGAGGGGCTTCGCCGCCGGCGGCCTCAGAACCATCAATTTCCTGGGTGGCCGCTTGAGGGATATCACCTTCATTGTTGGCCCGCCAGAAGGATTCTGCTTTCACCATTCTTCTCGTCCTTTAGAGGGGTACCATCTTTGCCCTCCTGCTCGTCCTGCAGAGGGGAACTGCCTATGGCGTCTTGCTCGAGTTCCAGAGGGGTACTGCCTACAACTTTTTTTCGCCCCTACAACGTCCTGTGCGGCCGCTTGTGGGGCTCTACCTTTGGCCCCCCGAGGGGTCCGTCTTTGCTCCCAGCCGTAGCACCCCTGTTCCCGAGTGTCCTCTGTCCCTAGTTCCCGAGTGCCTACTGGCTCCAGTTCCTGAGTGCTCACTGTCCCTGTTCCCTAGTGACTATATTGATTGTGGCACCGATGCTCAAAGAGGACAATTTTGTTTTAAACAATTTGAATATAAGGTGTAGAATTCATACAGTGTCAAATTCATACAGTGATAGAAACAGACACATTGTAAATGCCATACCGTAAAACGCCAGGTTATTTATGACTCTTTATCTCTGGATTTTCAGTTTGCTGTTGAATTTGAAAGATTAGCCACGGATCATGAGTGTAACGAGATAGCATCAGTTACATGTAGAAATACGTGAGAATGATTATCATGAACTTCAAGGGTCTGATTTTCATGAACCATTGGTGCACAGCAAAGTCAACCGCACAAAGCAAACAGAGGGCGGTGAGTGTCTTTGTTATATTTACACCCGCAGTACCAGCAGTTAAAGGGTTGGATTAGGAGAAAATAATTGATCAATAAGGAGTGTTCTTTTACTTTTTTAATGGACGAGGTCAGAAACTGCCAAGTGCAGCTGGTTTTACCTTTTTAAACTTGATTTAAAGTCACTACAACAAGTTTTGAAGTGGTTATGAAACTGTCTCAATTTAATAGCGATGGTGCTCATGGAAACACTACAGCATTTGAATGAAGACAAAATACAAGTTCCTTGTAGTAACTTTAACGTGCCCATGTTACGAAAAAAAATAAATAAATCACTTTTTCTGGGATTTGGGTATTTTGTGTCTCTGGTGCTTTGGGTGAGCTGTTCAAAATCTGCACGGCTTTTTACGTAACTAGTTGAGACAACCAGGACTAGTTCACCATAATCCACAAAAAAGTACTTACATGTCCCTGTTCTGCAGGTATTCCACAAGTGTGCCCTTGTTAATCCCCATTTGACACAGAAACGGACCTAAGCACCAAAGTAGGCCTAATGCGCTGTTATTAATTTAACGCACTCTAAGGTATTCATTTTCACTCCTCTCCTCTCTTACCTCCTAGCTTTCCACAGGGGCAGAGGGTTCCCCTCTTCTGGTCCCTGGAGCACCTCTTCCAGTCAAACACAAAGACAAGCCTGAGGCTTCTGCTGCCTCCTGCTTCCAGAGACCGACGCCAGGAAGTTGTCTCCCAGCAGAACAATTTGCAGATAAAAGAAAAGTTATCTGTCTAAAGTCAGACATCATTTCAATGAAAACATTCACTCTCTTGCATTGTTATATTTTACAAAACTTCACGACATGCCTTGAGGACTTAAAAACACCTAACCCAAGCTCTGACACATTGTATCTTGTTACTCCAAACACACAGGGCCCACACTGTCGATATGTGAGTTATTCTAATGGGATTTCATGCTTTGACTTTCTTTATTAGGAACACTCATGTTATATCTGTCAGAATTATCTGGCTGCTTAAACCTGTTTAAAGCATGTGTAAAATTATTTTGCTAGTAAGTCTTGGCATGGGTCATCATACTTTTAGTGAGCCTGGCTGAACTCATTACAGGATATAGAAACCTGGGGGAGACAGGATGGACTGAGGTGAAACTGAAACTGAGCTGCTGTCAAGTTTTAAATCTGCTGCGTGGCAGAAGTTGGGATTTTTTGACAGATAAAGAAAAAGCAACAAGACAACTGACAAGGGAATTTCATGGATTGCATCTTTGGGGAAACACTTGCAACACCCCTCACAACACAGTGAACAAATGAAATAGCTGGTGTACAGTATAGTTTCATGTTTCAAAGTATTGCTTTATTTGTATTGCTCTAGTGGCCACCTCTTGCATGGACTATGGGTGTATATGAAACTTGTCTTTGAATTAAAATGACACTTAAAATTCAATAGGTTGGTACTTTGTGAAATAGTCTTATTTGCTTTCAATCAATCTTCAATCTTAGCGAAGCACATTTCCCAAAATGTCAAAACTATTCCTTTAAATATATTTTTAAAGAAACCCTTAATTTGTCTGGGCATGGTTGTGCTTGATGTACGTCTTTTCGTTCAAAAAACATCACAATACCATGAGACTTGTATAGCATATTGAATTGTTACAGTTGGTGCAGGGAATAGTGGATTTGTCAGGTTTAAGAAGGTTAGGACCCAAGTGCAGGAAGGCGAGGAGAATGCAGCAGTTAAAAATAATACAACTTAAATCCAAAAAAAAAAGACTCTCACAAAACAGGTAAGTAAATCCAGAAACTATGGAAACACAGCAGCAAGGCCCACAAATGAGACCTGACACACAAAAACACTACAACGATCTGATAACAAACAAGCGAAACACAAAGACTAAATACAGAGGGTAATGAGGTCACAAGAGGCAGGTGACACAAGGGCTGGGAAACAGGTGAAAGACATCAGACAATCACAAGGGCGGGAAAACTAAGGCAGGAAGTAAAACTAAACAAGACCACACAGAAAACAAGACTATCACAATGAAACAGGAAACCGACCATATACAAGACACTCACAAGACACCAGAAAACAGAAAGTACAACAAGAGAGCTAAGACATGAAACAAAACATGAACAGGATGAAACAGAACATTTACAAAACAAGACCAAAAATAACAAATCAATAGACAAGACAGTAAACCAGGCTTAGAAATTAATACAGTAAAACAGACTACCACAATAAGACAAGCACTAAATCACGTGTTTTCATTCCGTGCAAGATATTTCTAATACTGTCAATGCATAACAAGCATTATTAAACATTTGTTTATTTGTTTTGTATATTCCACACATCATCATTGTATATTTAAACACAATTTCATGAGGTACAATGATCATATACCGTAGCTGAAGTATCATTCAAGATGTCATGGCTAATAATAATTTCATCCATCATAACTGTTAAAGGTTAAATGTTTTAATGGTGAATAAAAGAACAGAATAATCTAAGACATTCTGTCTAAGGAAATGCATCAAATACAGTGGAGAATGAACTGATGTCTTTTCAAATGAAGTTCTGCATGGCTGCATCTGCATCACACAGACCCTGCAGCCACTCAGCTCCGCTGAACTTTAAAAATAACTCCTGTATTGCACAGTGGATGTCCGTCTCTGTGTAGAAATCCGCTACACTTTAACATCATGACAACTATCACCTTCAAACTGAAAGGACTACACACACTTATGAAATAAAGGAAGTACGGTGAAGATGTGAGAAAACTTGTGATGTGATGACACGTCAGATGCAGCTTCTGCTGTCTTTGCAGATTAAAAGGTACTTCTCCTATCAGGACTGATATTAGTTTAGTAAGAATCTATGTAAAGTGCCTCTGGAAAATGGATAGCAGGATTCTCCAAACTGTATTTCCAGTCAAAAGCTAAACACTTTGTTCAACACACTTTAGATTGACTTTACCTGAAGGCTTGCAACTGCTTTTCAAGAACTAAACAATCAGTCAAAAGAGAAAAAGCCATTGTTGTGTGGAAAATAAAATAAAAGTGATGCTACAGCTCAGGCATATTCAGAATTGATTTACATTTATCAAAAGAGAGGGAAGTGAGAGCTATATTGCACAGTCAATGCAGCTGCTATTAGTGATACAATAGTTTTACCACCGGGCAGGTCAATTAAAGGAAGACTTCATAATTTCAGAATCCATTTTGCAAAATCTGTTTTGCATTTCTCACCTATACTGCTGTCGCTGCACCTGTAAGTGTCTCTGTATTCATACGGCATGGTCGGAGCTTGGAGCGCTTGTGCTGCTGCCAAGGAAAATAACCAAGTTCCATATGAGCATGACATATTATAAAATAACATCCCAACTATCCCGTCAAGGACTAATTTTAATTTACAGTTGGCAGCAAAGGGAATCCAAGGGTTACAGATTCACCAATCAATGTGTGCCAAGTGAACACAATGATACATAAATGGAAACCTCCTGGGAAATATGGATATGTTTGTTACAGCCATAAAACACGGAGGATGGTGTTGTCAGTCTTAAATTTTTGTTGTAGTACATGTATAAGAAGTTTCACCTCCTCACTTGTTTCCTCCAACATGTAAGCCAGTTACTTGAAGGCGTCTCCCCAATGTTAAATGCCCTGATGAGTTCATTCTGCACAGAATCATTAGGGTTCAAAAGTTAATGTCCACATTAAGATGCTTTCACAAACCCAAGCACCAAGCTAAAATGATGTGTCACTAGAGCAGTAATTTCCCTGCAGACTACAGACAGAGAAATATACATATATAAATTAAGTATTGTTGCAGTGTTGACCTTGATTTATCTTCATTAGACACTTTTAAAAAGAGAGGACACTGTGTAAAAAATAGCAAAGCAAAGCAATGTATGTCTGTGGGAATTCTTAGTCATCCAGCTCATAGGACTTGCAGTCGAACTTCTTAGTAAGTGGATTTAAAATGAGCAAAGGTCAGAGAGGTAAAACTGTCTGAAGATTTAAAACATGGCTCCAAATGAGGCTAGTAAAGCTATTGGTGCACAATAGGCTGCTAATGTTGTTCTCGCTGAATGATTTTATTTCTGTGCTTGTTTCAAGACAGTCACTAGATCGAAGAGACACTGTGTCTTTAGTCTCACATACAGTAAATCACTTAACAAAACCATTGCTCTTCAGAGCGAAAATAAATCTTCCTGTTTCTATAATCTTTTCATCTGAATGTTATGCACATGAGCATGATGAACATTTAGATTAAACAACAGACCATGTGTCCTCATACATCACATGAGGTTTTCATGTATAATAATGAATGCATATTAAAACAAACTACAAAAAGAAAAGCTGAATTGTTCAAGTTGCAACTGCATTCAGTGAGTATTCCTGATATTAATCAGTGTCAACTGAGACTTAGGCTTAAGATATAGAAGGTGAAGAAGTTTAAGAGAGCAACTTCATTCCGTCAGTAAAATTCATTGTGTTGCTGCAGTTTGGAGAACTCTGTCCTCCCTCAGGCCACACACAACATGAATGACAGACCAAGCTCTCAACAAATACTGTGGCCAGGCAGCTTCAATCAGACAAACCTGTGTGTGTGTGTGTGTGTGTGTGTGTGTGTGTGTGTGTATGTGTGTGTGTGTGTGTGTGCGTGCTTGTGCGTGTAAGTGTGTGTGTGTTTGCGTGTTTGTGTGTGTGTAGAGAAAGAGAAAAATAGTACTTGTGTGTAGAACTGGATATAGGTTCCGAACCAATGTAATGTTAATGTAATGCAACTAGGTTGAGTTTAGGCTTGTTGTCAAGGTTACATATAATAAAATAAATAGAGCAAAGTGTACCCATCGGTTACTGCAGTAGCTCATTAGTGGTGAGGCAGCTTAGGTGAGCTGACAAACAAGATGGCCGGTTCAATTTTATGTTGAAAAGAAGTGGATCAATAAAGCTAAGCCTGATAGACACAAGAAATAAAGAAACTTCATAGATGTATTCCATGCAAAAGAAAGCAAATCTGATTCTGCGGGAAAAGCAAATAATGCTACTCAAACAACCTTCTCTCCAACACGGCAGTGATCTGAACGAACACGGCAGTGATCCTGAAACAATTCTTTAATTGGTGGCAGCTTTGGAGACAGATTTCCACCGCCCTTGTTAATAGCCCTGTTCTAAGCTGTGGTGCAAATAATAGTCAATTACATTATCATGCATATTAGTCATAATAATTTAACACTGATTGTCCACACTTTTGTAACTTTTTAGTGGATCTCATCTAAGGTGCAACACAACATATAATAGCTGAAGATCATTTGTTTTCTAACTAATGATACTCAGCTCTCTGACTTTTATAGAAAACATTTCTAGTTTTTATTTATTTAACAAACACATTGTAGACAACAGTAATGATCCCTCCTGGCTCAGTCTGAGACATATTTATCTGATTATCAACCGCTTCCTTATGCTCTAAAATGTTGTTTGTGTTGTTATTTGTTTTCACTAATTAAAGTGTTCATAAAGGGCAGTGAATGCAAAACAATGTGTACCACCAAAATAGTTCCTCCTCTGTTGTGGTGTCAGTTAACCAGAGACTGGATGGATGAGCAAGAGAAAGCGTTAAAACCTCCCAAAGCTTTAAGGGGTATTCATAGACGTCTCGTCATAAGATAAATCATATAAAATCTGAACAACAACCCATCCTCATCAGTCCCATGCATTTAATGCTCTTTATTAGAGGTCAGTGAAGTGGGTCCATGGTGGATTAAAGTACTTCCTCCCCCATTTTACTATTCCTTGACTTAAACATGGATGCAGTCTTGCAATCACATGAAAATAAAATAAAAATCCGGGGTGCCTGGGTAGCTCACTTGGTAGAGCGCACATGGTACAGAGATTCACTCCTCGGCGGCCGCAGGTTTGACTCCGACCTGCAGCTCTTTTCTGCATGTTATTCCCCCTCTCTCTCCCCTTTCATGTCTTCAGCTTTCCTATATCAAGAAAGGCCTAAAATGCCCCAAAATAATCTAGGCTGCTAACGTTGTTCTCACTGAATGATTTTGTTTTCTGTTTGTTTCAAGACTGTCACTAGATCGAAGAGACACTGTGTCTTTAGTGTCACATACAGTAAATCGCTTAACAAAACCATTGCTATGTAGGGAGAAAATACATCTTCCTGTTTCTATCATACATTCTTCTGAATGTGACTGTGCACATGGGCATGAAGAGCATTAAGTTAAAACAAAAGACCATGTGGGTTTATACAGCACATGCCCTTTGCATGTATAATAATGAATGCATATTAACAAATATCTGTAAAACTACAAAAAGAAAACCAAAGTCAACCCTGAAATGTTCAAATTGCATCTACATTCAGTGAGTATTCCTAATATCTATCAGTGCCAACTGAGACTTAGGCTTAAGATGTAGAATGTGAAGAAGTTTAAGAGAGCAACTTCATTCCGTCAGTAAAATTCATTGTGTTGCTGCAGTTTGGAGAACTCTGTCCTCCCTCAGGCCACACACAACATGAATGACAGACCAAGCTCTCAACAAATACTGTGGCCAGGCAGCTTCAATCAGACAAACCTGTGTGTGTGTGTGTGTGTGTGTGTGTGTGTGTGTGTGCGTGTGCGTGGGTGTGTGGGGGTGGGGGGTGCAATAGCTCATTAGTGGTGAGTTAGCTTATGTGAGCTGATAAACAAGAAGGCCAAGATTTGTGCTGTTTTCTTGTTTTCACTAATTAAAATGTTCATAAAGGGAAATTAATGCATAAAAATGCATATCACCAAAATAATTCCTCCTCTGTTGTGGTGTCAGTTAGCCAGAGAATGGATGGATGAGAAAGAGGCGTTCAAATCTCCCAAAGCTTTAAGGAGTATTCATAGACTTCTAGTCATAAGATAAGTCATGTAAAATCTGAATAACAACCCATCCTTAAAATAAAAAAAAAAGCTATATGTGACAGCTCCAGGGAAAGGAACCGTGTAGGTTGACTGGGCAGGTAGCTCATAACGACACCCAACATTCGTAATGTTATGTGACTCATTTTAAGCCAATCCCTGACGTTTTATATATATCTTTTATGTAATATTTCTTAAATCTAAGTGAAAAATTTCAAAGCAAGAAAATCTCTATTGACATACCTAAAGCTCAGGTGGTTGGTGTTAACAGATGAACCATGAACAATTAGAGATTCTTAAAAATAATTGCACCTTTTTTGTATGTCTTGTACCATCTAAGGGAAAAGAATAATGTGTTTCTCAGTGTTAAACATCTCAGATGCTAAACTGTGATAGAGGAAATGATTCCCATAACAGAAACACAATGATAAACTAAAATTAAATGTCTTGTTAATGCACCGGAATTGAGATTGTACGATTTGTCTCAAGTCACAATATTTAGTTTTTCAACAGACTTTGAATTTGTTCTCTTATTCATCACCTACATAACTGTATGGTAGTACCCAGAGTAAGATCTGAGAATCAAATCAACCGTAAAACACATTTTAACAACATTCTAGTGTTTCTTGATCAGCCTAAAGGCAACTTGTGTAAGCAGCAGTAATCAATCACTGTGTCAGGCAGAAACACCTTAGATTCTATGTTTAATTTCTATTTGCCAAAGGGCTCCTCTGTTTTTCATGAAACAAAATACTAACAATGTGTGTAACTGTGAGACATACTTATCATAATCATTAAATAATTTTATAAAAATTATCTCTACTTTCACCTTGAAAAAGTCTGTTGAAAAGGTCTTTGTGCCTGAAAAATAACATATTTAAACAACAATGATAATTATCATCATCATCATAATCACATTACTTAAAAAGGCTATGTAGCACCAATCTGTCTCAAATATGAAAAGTTGACTTAAAAGATATCTTTACAGCAACTGACTCAAGAGAGTCTTCAGAAATCAAGGGAATACCCTGTCATTACCCCACAGTGGACGCTATCAAGAAAACAAATAAAACTCTACTGCCTGAGGATAAGCATACTTCTAATTTATTACAATCACACAGTCTTAATACAGACATTTGTGCATATTCAAATACATGAAAAAGCACAAATTTAATTTACATTCAGTTAAATAAAATCTTAACATAAAGATTGCTAACACACTAAAATGACACAGAAAGCAAAACCTCTTCTCAATTTTTCAAAAAGTCTAAACAAATTTTCTGCTTTACACACATTTTGCAATTAAAAAAGCCACTTTTTAAATGCACCGAGCATGGTTTTCTGCATAAGACACAACAAGCTGACATAAAGTCCCATGTTTGCCATTTCAAAACACTGCCATTCAAAATAACACTACATGAGCTAATTGGCCAATATACGTGCCACCTGGCCAAACACCTTAACGGTTAATTGTTACCAATTCAATCAGGAAGTAAGCACAATGAAAGGAACACAGGTGAGGCTTGCTGCCTCATTATTTTTCTGCATATTTTTTTCAGCAATTTTCTTTTTCAGTTTACGGTTTTTGTGAGCATATTTTTTTTCAGTCCAATGTAAATATATCTGCTGTGCATATGTTGCACTCACTTGTTTGGTGAGAAATGAAAAAAATAAAAATGTTTCAACAGCATGTGTGCGTGTCTGCAAATCTTTCTGTGCATCTGAATTTTCTACAATCTGAACTATTTTAGTATAATGTTAAAGCATGCTCAAGATGAGAGTGATGAGCGAGATGAGAGAGAGTGCTTTTCATTATGCCCAACAGTGTGTAGTTGGTTAGACAGAAATCTGGTGATATGAATGAAGTGTGTGCCATTTGGTGCAAAAGTTTGATTCTGATGATGCTTCAAGAGAAGTCTAAGTCTAAGTCTAAGATGTAAGAGTCACTACACTGGATACTTTCACAAAACTATCCGTATAGTGGCAGTTTTTTTAAAACAATACTACAAATTTGCGTTTGCGTAGCCCTGGTTACCATTGTTACACCAATCAAGAGTTACGTTCTTGCACAGCACAGTTTACAATTTTACCACTCAACAGTTCTTAAAAGTTTTTTTAAAAACTGGGTCATGTTGTTTACACACAAACAGAGAATTCACCTCTGAAAACAATTCTTTTTAAAAACTCGGGCCAGAGCAGAGATTTTGGAAAACTTTGTTTGCACCTTTGCATGTTAACTGTGAAAAAAAGAGGTTTAGGCAGCCGACGTTGCTGTTGTTGCTATTTTCGGGATTCTGGTTGACTAACGGGGGCTTGAGCTACTCGTTACACTGCCACCTACAGGTTTAGCATGTTCTTGATGGCCTATATACATGGGTTTGTGTAAACAAACACTTTTCAGAAAACTGACAGGTGTGCACAACGTTATTTTTGAAAACGGAGTGGGTGAAATGTCCATTTATGAAAATTGCCGGCCACGTGTAAACTTAGTGTACATCGCCATTGGTTAGGCAAGGAGGATGAAACAAATGCTCATGCCTGAAATAGAAACCATCCCCCTTGGGTGCAATCACTTGGCTTAATCAGAGGCTATATGGCCTTCATCCTTAATATTTGATTGACCAAGCGGTTGGACATGCTAGTGCGCTTGCTGTCCGGGCCGCATAGATAGGTAATTTTTTCACAATTTTAGTCAAACTTTTTTGGGCTTCATCCAGCACTGAGCAACTTTGATAGACAAGAACGGGACCTCAACTCCAACGCTGTATCCAGTTCTCTTTATACATGAATGGTCTCCAGCCGTAAACTTCCTCACCCACCACATCATCGTTTTTACAAGCAAACTTCTGTGTGTAGGATGGCAGGCAATTTATTTCCTCATTTGCAGAAAGTTGAACACTTTTAACCTGCGACTCCAATAAAACAATGTTCAAAGAAATGTCCCTGGCCCTATGGGCCTAGAGAACAAACAAACACACTGTTTAATCCATTCCTTACACTTTTACTCTCATATTTTTGGTAAAAAAAAAATAAACCACTTTTCAAACTCTTTATGTAGAAGTAGCTCTCTTACAACAGCACAATGCGTACCACTTCAACATGTGGAGAACAAAACTTGACAGGTCTAGTGCCTAGTTACGGTTGTTAAACTATGGACAGTCTGTGGTCAGGTTTAGCCCTTTGGTCAATTCTAACAGCAAGTTTTGAAAACTACTTTGATGAATTATTTGTCATATTATGGTAAAAGGACTGTTCTTTCTTATAAATAAAAATGAGTAGATGAAAGTGTGACACTATATTTCAGCCCGAGCACCAGGATCCAGGAGCAAGCTTGGATTTCAGTGAGAAGGTAAGACATCATACTGTAAGCTGCACCTATGATTAATTCAATGCAGTTTTTCTTCACAGCTCTCTCTTGCTGAGTTTCCTCCTCTCCACAGTCTCCCCTTTCACCCACTGACCCTTCTTTTCCTGAAACACTGTTTTAGCACACCTGGCTGCCTACTCCTGTAAATGTGTTTGATCTACCACCATTTTTCTTCTTTCTCATGACAATGCTGCCTTACTCCACAAGACTGTCCTATTTGCAGGCCTATAAGCCCCCTCACCCTTGTTGCACCTGCCATGCAATATTTGTCTTTATGCTGACAGTGCCAAAGTGTAGTTGCTGCTTTCTCACATCTTTTTTTGCAAGGGAACAGATGTATCATTACTAGTAACTCCCACCTCTTTCCTTACAATAATATCTGTGTCCTCAGACACGTTTACTGCAGAATAAGCTCCCCTCAATGAGTGATAAAATCCAGGTTGATTCAGGTTAATGGCAGTAAATTAACAGCATGTAAATTGAAACAATACCATGCCTGGTTTTAAAAGTGGGGGTAATGTATTGTGATGGCATCATTAGTAGGTTTCTTTCACCATTTTGTCAAGCATTTCTTACTTCTTGTGTCCAAATCTCCATGAGGCAGGGCAGGTTGCAGTTCATAGGAACTGTGTTCACACCATGCAAAACATCCGGTCTCAAACTAACTATACTTAAAAGATAATGTTTATTTCCTGGATCAGTAACAGTTACTAATTTAATAAAGAAAACAATGAATTTTCTAATAAACTGTCTGAATTGAGCTCATTGTAATGACAATGCTGCATCCAGGAACAGAAATCTAGTTAGCTGTCAGAAATACCTTTGTTTATGTCTGAAATGGCCACAGGCTATTATTAAACAACATGTAACAGTCTTCTTTAGGGCCTGTGCAGAAGACACAACAGTGAAGATGCATTGCTAGTAAAAAGAAAAATGGCATCTAAATGTAATGCTAAAATCGGGAACCTCACTGCTCTTGATCTTTTGCTGCGCTTTTATAAGATGATTATCCTTTTGTATGAGAGGTTCTTAATAAGGACACATAGATTCATAGACATCTCCTTTTCTCGGCTTGCATCCAAATCAGGCAGTGATACAAACATATGTTCGAACGCTGTTGGGTTGTTTGTGCTGAGCCATCTGCTCCCTTCATGTCAAGGTCATGCACTACATCAACTGCACCATGCAACCTGTACCTGCACCTGTAATCCCTGAGCCAGTTCCTTGGGATGCTAATTATGTTTTATGTTCATCATGTGGGTTTATGGCAAGGGGTCCTGGGGTGTTTTTTTTACCTCCTGGTCTTTCTGCTAAAGAGCAGAATGGAGACATGGAGTCATCAACTGAAAAATGTTTAAGTGCTTAAAATCATTTTTTTTTCCCTAAAGAGTGACCCCCTAGCATTTGTGCAAATAATTAACTTCCCTAACACTAGTTGCTAACATTGTCTGTCTGCTGTCTTTTTTTCCCACTAAAACACCTGCTTCAGCCTAAACAGCGTTGCAGGTTGGACAGCTAAACAATGACTTGTAACCTACTATAGTGCTTTAAACACAGAGCTGCATTTGGGTTATTGCTATTTGCTACTTGATTATAAAAAATATCTATCATAGCTGTTTTAACCACATGGCACATTGGAAAATGATCATGCATCGGTAAAGTGGCTTGTTTTAAAAGGCACTAATAATTGACCCATTTTTCAGGTTAGATGGCTTCTTTCTGTGCAGTGAGCACTCCTCACCATGTCTCCAAGATCAGCAGTGAAATTTGTACTTAGTTTTATTGTACTGTATGTTTCACCTCATCCACTCCGCTTCTTATACCATCTTACTGTACTTACTTGTCTGCACATTCTCTGCTGGGATAAATATTTCATCTACAAAAATAGTAAAGAGAAAAAAAAAATGAACCTTCATATATTCCTGGACAAGAAGTCAAAACACTCCCACTCATTGCCTTGCTGTCACATAAAGCTTTAAGCTCTAAGTGGGTTGAAAAGATTTCTACAAAGAGGGCAAAGTGGGTGAAGCACAGTATCACGTGGGTCCTAATGACAGCTGTGAACGTGTCAAGTGCATTTTTACTGTAACATCCACCCCTGTTAGTGGTTGAGACATGAATGTGAACTAACACATTACAGACTTTGTTTTGTAGTAGTTGTGTATCCTCTCTCTACCAATCAAGGATTTCCAGAGGATTTCAAGGCAGATTTTTCAGATAATAAACACACACAAGTTAACACAAAGGGCTTACTGTATACGCCTTACAAGGTGTAAACAGACTTTTAAAGTCAAGGGAATTGTTTCTGTGCCAAGAATTTATAATGTTAGTCATGCATTTTTCAGGATAATTGTACCCACATGTGAGGCAGTGATAAGCAGCCTCATGTATAAATCTATGTGCAGATTAAATAAGGTAGAGAACTGCATATTGGTGCACTGCTACATCCTACCAAAAGCTGCACACATCAGACAGTCTCTGGCATCGGAGGCTTTTTGTGTATTTGATGTTGAAGTCTTTACATACAACGCTTACATGTTGGCCTTGTGTGTGGATGCATGCTTTAGTATAGTGTATGTTGTGTGTGATTTTGATGTGTTATCTGTATAATACATATCACGTATTTGTAATAGATTAAATTGACTGACTGATGTGGGCTTGTGTAGCTCTTTGAGGCACAATGATAATGGGCAATACAAATAAACTCGACCTGGCTTATTAACTTTCTAGGCTCAGCGCCATGGCCAACTCGCAGAAAGCGCACACTGTGATACATCAGCTTACATCGTATTTACCAACCCTCCAGTTCATCGGGTAATCAGTGCCTTTCTCCGCCCACTAGACCATAAATTGCGCGTTTAAAAGTTCAATTGAATGGGCCTCCTTCTCTCTTTGTATCATGGATCAACCACCAAGTCAGTCAAAAGAGTGAAAACAAAGATTTACCGATAACAAAGTTAATCTGCTTGTTCATGAGGTAACTGAGAATTTAAATATTACACAAGGCCGGTGGGGGAAATGTATGTATTGATTAGTGCGCTGTAGCAAAGCGCTAAGTTCTTGTGCTATGATATGACCCCTGCTGATGCTATGACTGTTTAATCCTGACTGTTGATCCTGATGCCAATATTTGTAATGTAGCGAGGAGTTTAACAACTGCTGGAATGGAATGTGAACGCTGAGTCGGAGATTCAGTGTCATCTTTGATTTTTTCTAGTAACTGTAATATTGCATGGCTGCTTAATGATTTCGTGTTCACTCAACTGAAAAAGTGTGATCCTTGTGGCAAGAATCCTATCAGCTCATCTCCTTGGCCTATGTCTTCGTCTTGCTTGGATTACTGCTGCCATTTCATGTGAAGGTATATGTGAGGAAACCCCCTTGCGGCTGGTTTACACCCGCTTTTAAGAGGGGGAGAATTTTCACTGCAAAAATAGAGGCACACTTTCATTTTTGTTTGTTGTTGTCAATACCACGGAATACATAATAATCTTTATGCTTCTCTTCCAATCTCTTTATGGAAACCTTCCACTTTTCCCTTCACCCTCCCATGAATGCATATGTATGACACGGAAAAGCCAATTTGCCATTTTTAGTCCCAGAGACAGGCAGTCCGTGCTTTTACCTCAGTGCGGCCTGTTTGGACATACCTCGCCATGCTTTTACACGCACGTTGCGAAACAACAACATACGCCTGAAGTGGGCACAAAAGCGTTAGTATATCTGGCCCTCAATGTCCAACACCGTAGAATACCAAAAATAACCTAGACATTGAGGGATTTTAGTGTATATGAGGATATAAGAAATATCTTTTGTAGTAACAACATACAACTCAGTCTAAACACAGAATATGTGTTCAGTATGAAATTGCAATGACGCAGCATACCGTGTTACTGTTATACGGTAAATGGCTAGAATAAGAACCCTTCTGTAAAGGTAAGAGGAGATATTTTAGATGTAATATGATAACTCAGTGTAGTGGTAAAAATGCAGTTTCCAGTGCCATTGACATTTTACATAAAACCCATCATATGCCTGCAATGAACCATGGAAGCATCAAATGAGGAGTATTAAATGGTGCACCTCAATCACATCCTCCAGTTATTAACTGACTGTAAATATTTACACGCAGAATTGCGCTTCAAGTAAACAAAGGGGAATTCTGAGAGTAAATGTGATAGCTATCAGAATACATTCAACATGACACTTACAGAGGTAATCTGCAGAAGCACCCAGTTGAATTATGCAGCCAGTCCCTGAAAGCCATCTGGGAGCAAGCAGTATGGTAAATATGACTGGTACCAAAATAAGCCAATACATTTTTCATGTCAGTTCAAACTATTACAGTTAACGGATGCCTGCTTCTGAGTCCTGAAGTCATTACGTATTTTCTTTGTCATTAAACTTAAGGCTCATCAAGTGTATTGCAGTTTAAGTGATGCTTCAGTAAATATGATTTTTTTTTCCGCAAGCTTGACATTATAGATTAGATCAGGGGTCTTCAACTTTTTTAAGCAAAGGACCCTTTTACCAAACGAGAGGCGGAGCAGGGATCCCCTACTACCTTTTTTTTTTTTTTTAAAGTTGCATATTAAACTGGGTCTACAATATTACACATACTTTTTTAGTGCATAGAATAGTTCGCTATTGAAATACTAATTGTTACCTTTTCTTTTAATCTCTTTTAATCTTTGATATTTTAATGTTAAACAAACATGTGGCACAGTAAATGTTGTATCTGTGGGTGGCTACCTTAGTGACTGTCTTCTTACGGCCAGTAAGCCCATCAATGTTTTTTCACAAAAATGTATCTTGGTGTCTGTGTAAGTGCCGCTCCTGTCACAGCGCAGAGCAGGCTCCCCCCTCTTGTGATTTGATGTTGACCGTCATGTGACTCAACGGCGCCGGGCAAACAAACAAGCAAGCACCACACACACACAAGCAGGACAGAGACGGAGCAGAAGAATAGCAGAGAGGAAGAGAAGCTCACTGTGGCTATGTTTTTATGCCAAAAATAAGAACAATGGCAAGCTGTAAAATTTGTAAAAAGGCTGTAAGCTACAGTGGTAACACAAAAAATGTATACAAGGACATCAAAATTCTGTCTTTTTGACAGAATTTTGTTTTGTCTATTTTATTTTGGGTTTCAACTTATTAATAATCCAAAGGAAAGAAAACACTGAACCACTTAAAAGTCATGAAAATTAATTTAGACTTAGCAATTTGATAATACATCCTCCTTAGTTATTGAAAAAGTATCAGTATCGGCATACAGACATTTTAATTGCATTTTGTGTCGAGAACTGCCGTTTCACCTCAGTGGAAGCTCGTACATGTAGCTGCAGCTACTCTGTGTTGCCTGCACTGGGTTGTTTTTTTTTCAATCAAAAGTACACACACATTTATAGCAATTAAGATTAATGTAAAATGATTGGACAGAATTCTCCTTTAAGTATATAGTGTAGTTAAAAAAGTACCCGGATGACCCCCTAAAACGATGGACCCTACTTGCACTAAACGGGCGCCATCTTAGGCGGAAACGGGAGGGACCAGGGACGTCAGCCGGCAGCTGATTGGACAAAAGCGTCACGTAGGTCTGGCTTCTACCGGATTTTAAAACCAAACATAATAACGCCTGGTTTGGAATAAGATCTTGAATTTTACAAAAATAATTCACTAAAACGTGTTTCTGAAAACATTTAAAGCAAGAAATAGGCCGTTGCTGAATCTGTCTGTATATTTGATCGACAAAGGTCAGTTTAATAGATTTTAGTCAGATTTTGAGAGGCGGCATGCTGAGCCGACCACTCATCATTTCCGATAAGTGTTTTAAAATAAGTGTTCCTTTTGGTACGATACTAACCATCCAAAGTGGGCACTAAGTAAGTGCAGTAAGTGGCAGTGGTCAGTGGTCAGTGCACATTAGCAGTGTATACTGTCGGAAGTATGTGGAAGGAGGCACAGCCTTATACTCCTTCACCTCACTTCCTGCTTTGCTCCCGTCATTATTACTATGGGCACTAAAAGGGGCCGCCACTGTAAATGGGAATATAGGTCATACTTGCTGCTTAAACAATCGATTTATGGGGGAGTTTTTTGGAGGATGACAGTTTAATAAATTGTTGTGTTGCAGCAGAACTTTGGGATATGATATACAGTGTCAGCAATGCTACTGAATACACACTGAATATAGCAGAATCAGTATCATCAATATGTGAAATGTACACTTTATCGAAGTAAAAAGGTAAAAATATATAAAGAAAGAAAATTGGTAATACATATTATACAGAAGGAGAATAGAAAAAGACCATATTGAGAGGAACATGGTCTAAATACACTTACCTAATACAGTTTCTTCAATCTAATTAAAACATTTCTTTCCCTAGATAGTATGGAGAAATCATTTACTTAGACAATACATTTTCATAAAACGGGTCTGTATGATATTGTACAAAAACTTTTACAACAATTCGTATGATATCTTACGAAATGACGGCGACCCCTCATCAGTAGGACTACATGACGTAGTCACCTACTGGTCATCGTGAGCTGAGGGTCGGGACAGCGGTCGTAACGGGTAAGTTTAGAAGATAAAAGGTGACTTTGAACAGGCGATGTGCCAGTTAAGTTTAGACACCAAAACGACTATTTAGGATTTTAAAAGTTTGTTGTTTCACCCCTTAAAGAATACTTCCGGGACGCAAACATCCGTTTCCCCGAAGCCTTGTGTTGTTTCCCTTAAGTTCTTCTCGGGGCCCGTAATGTGAGGCTGACAGTAATAAATACATGGAAGACATGCTGCATGAATTACAGTGCATTACTTTTTATTGCTATTTGTATGAATGGTTGATGTGAGAACAGCCTGATTTCAAAAAACTTGTCAGGCATAAACACGTTGAAGGCATGTGACTCATGTAAGCAGAGCTGTTAAGAGACACCCTGATCATAAACAGTCCATATGTAGACATACTGCTTCAGCACCGTTTTTGCTTGCTGAGGCCAGTGGGGCAGGAAGCTCTGTACAGTCTGCAGTCTGATGGCTGTCGGCACAAAAGAGCATTTGAAGTGCTCTGTGCAGCAGCCGGGAAGAAGGTGCTTTGTAGCTGGATCAGCACACACTGCAGGGGGTGGCAGGTTTGTTTTATGGTGTGAAACAAGTGGTTCTGGATTCAGCAATGATGACACACACCTCCCCTCTGTGTACCTCTTTGCAGACATAACACACAAAAACCCCTGGCATATCTGATATCAACATATTGGTCCGACTAGTAATAGAGCAGGGGTCTTACTGCAGAGGTGACATGATTTTGAATGGAAATGGATTCAGGATTTGGGGAATTAAATCAGTAACTCGCTTGAAAGCACAGCTGAGGCCATTGATCTTGCAGGTACTTGGTCATAAACCACATATCAGCAGCAAAAGACACAGGTTGGAACCGAACCCATGGCTGCTACCTCAACGACTGAGCCACTGTATATGGGTGCACACACTACCAGGTGAGATACGCAGGCGCCCTGAAGTATAATTGAAGTATAGAATGGCTCACGTAAGGTTAAGTGGATGATCATACAAACATTAGTGATGGCAACCGGTTCAGTTTCTGGGCACAAATGCACAACATGAACATTTTTGGGAATTTGGCTTGACAAAATTGTTTTTTTTTGTGCAGCTGCAGATTATGCGAGTTGCCTAAATTATCAAATTATTCACTGTTTCCTACTGAGGCCTGCTCACAGCACACAAAGAGTCCCAACTCTGCCCCAAGTCAGTCTGTGGGAAGGCTTTTATCTCTATTCTTACTAAAAGAACTCTGTTCTTTTGAATTAGGAAACGGTACCAAATATTATACTGTGTACATCAGACTTCCTTTACTTTGGTCTCTTGCACAAATCTACAAAGTAATTTTACATGTATACAGGGTTATATAAAAACAAGTGATCCAACTGGGTCTGTGGTTGAGAAACATTTTTAATGTTAAATTTTACGTTTTCAGGAGCTACTCTAGCATTCAATATTTAGTATTTGGCATACATTTTATTTTTATTTTTATTCAGTATCTGAACCCAGATGCCTTTCTGGTGATTGGACAGACCTTTAAATATCATTTCTACACATTTTCCATTATCAAATAGTTTTTCCCTATTTCTTTTTTTATTATTATTTTTACACACGTTGCATTGTATATACGGGGGCTGTATGCAAACAATTTCCATTCCTTTTTGTGATTTTATTATTCCCAAAATGTTGAATTTCTAGGCTACAAGGTTGGTCAAACCACGTACACTGTTGAAGGTTTACTGCACCCCTGCAACCTCTTTAAAAGGGGAGAGCAGTAAAAAAATTGCTTCAAGATAATTTACGCAATTAATGAATGACTTTGAATGTACTGTATAGTATATTATCTTTAGGGAAATTACCACCATAACTTTTAATTACCCTGTCATTCTCATTTATCCTTACAGGGAACCAATTAATACATGTAATTGTACTTGTAAAGCTTCTTATTAAAATAGTTTTTAAGTGGCATTCTTCTGCGGAGGGTGGAGGAGAGCTCTTCATATCAGCTGTAATTATAGTTTCAAAATGCAGGATCATTTCAAAGAGAAACTCTAAAATTGTTTATTCTCAGGGAAACTCATAAGGCAGACACAAAAAGTAAGAATTAAACCCCAATCCTCTAGTCAACACATGATTGATGAAAGTTTTTTTCACACCATCAGGGCCAGAGTATATTTTCAGACCTACTCAACTGAATTCTCTGATTAGATGGTTGGAGAAAAAAAAAAAACTGCATAGTCTGGATGACCAGGAGGGGATTCCAAAGCTTTTTTCACTCCTCCTTCAGGAAGTAATTTGGAGCAGTAAGATGGAAGAATGAACAGGGAACAAGGTATTGTCAAAGCGATTTTGCAGTGTATTTTCTACTCGATCATTAAACATGGATGTCAGTTGGTTAAGAAGCAGTGTAGCCCAAATCCACAATATACCTCACAGCCCACCAAAACTGTGGCCACATATACGATGAACATGCACAGCCTTGTTAAGCTAAATTCATAAACCCGAGGCAGTACCTGTGTTATGTTTACAGCAGCAGCCTCTATTTGGTTGATAAAGAATGACATGGTAGGAGTATTTGTTGAGCTTGCATGCTGAAGAGAGGCTGGAGGTGTTTGATTCGCGGAAAGGTGACAGGGCGGTGACTGGTGACAACAACACTAGTGACAACGCATTATTATGGATCCCACTTAACTTCTAGGAAAGTCCCGCCCTATGTAGCACAATTGGTTGGGGTTAGACATTGACCTTGAGTGGTTATGGTTAAGATAGCCCATTGGTCTGGGTATAGGACCTGAAAAAATGGGGTTACGTTACCTTGTGTGGACGCCTGGCCAAAAGGGTGTGAAATGTATTGAAGGGCGGGTCTTGCCTAGAAGTTGTGTGGCTTCAAAAATAACGCATTGAGAACTACACGTCATAAAAAGTGACATTATGAAACAAAAAATGTCAGACTTTAAGGGGGCATAATACGGTGGATTTAATGTATATACACTGTGGTTTGTGATTATATTTTTCACAATTGATTTTACATTTTTCTTATTATTCAATAACTGGCTCCATACTTGACATTATAACGTTGAAACAGCCAAGCACCATGTTGATAATTCAGATTTTGAAACTCCTTAAGGTATGGGTGAATAAAGTTAATTTGCCTATACATTACTTAAATCATGCAGCTCCTTATCGTTGCAAAGTTATTGCATTTACTGTATGTCTTTAGTAGTCTTGAAAATCTAAATGTGAATACAAAGGCGACCACACAGAGCACAACTAGAAAATGTCCTTGTGAAAGTACGTACACTAAAGGTAAGGAACACTGACAGCCATTAAGTGCAAGGGAAAATACGAAACATAAAAAGTCCTGCCAACTCTTAGAAAATATAATAGAGCCATCAGCTGTAATGACATGGCCTCTGCAGCGGGAGACTCAGGGAATATTCAATCTGAAGGCTATAAAAGAGCATTGTCAACCCTGTTAACAGCCGACCCCTAAAAGCAATGTCTGGTTACATGTTAGGATTTAACCGGTGGAAGCACTTCCTCTGTGCACTCCATCTACCCCAAGGAGATTGAGTGTGAAGATAATGCACCAAGAAAGATGTCATAGTCACAGCTTTGGCCTCCCCTCCCATTCCAGTGTAGTCATACTCTGGAGGCATCAACAAGGTGTAGGGACAAGAAAGTGATAAATCTAATACATGCTGACTGAAAGCTCACAGAGTTGGATGCTGTTAAAGGACTTTTTTTTCTTCTTTTTTTTTTAGTTGAAGAAGTAGTGCATGGTTTAGTCAGACTCAAGCAGACACAGGTTTCTATATTCCATCTATTTCACGTTGAGCATGACTTAATTATGCCTATACTGTACTCACTATCAATGATTATTGATGTCATCAAAATTGCGACAAAGCCTCCCCGAAGAGCACGTTTGCATCCACACCCCGACGACCTTGTGTGACTGAAGAAAGTAAAATGCCATAAGTATGGATTGTAATATATTTTTGACAGGGTTATTTCATGCGGTCACATGGGAAATGGAGATGTCAGCGTACTGTTGTCAAACTATGATGTAAACAGATATTTTACATGCCTGTCAGACTGGGGCTAACGTCGGCAGGCTGCTGGAGAGCAGCTGCCTCAGGATCACATGTCTAATATTAGTTTTCAACAAATATATTGCATTTTATGTGAAAGAACCTCCTAAAAAATAACATTACAACAAAATGCATCAGTCCTGGGGAATAAAAACAGTCAATTGCGGGGTTTAAATGAAGACAAAACGTTGAGTCATAAATTATATGAACAATACTTCTCCAGACGAGGCTAGTTGTTGCAGAATATTTCTTCGGCTCTGTGTGCTTGCATGGTAATTGTGTCCCTCACATTAGCAATCAGGGCTATGTACTTTAAGGGTGACAGTAATGAATTACTTGCTCTTTATGGACAGCAGGGCACCCAGATAATTGATGTCTTTCCCTACAAATTATTCTGTTTTAAGATGTGCACTTTCACATCACTGTCGCATCAACAATCTCCTGCTGATTAACAACAGCCACCGGTTACAAATAACACTTCTGTTTGCAACTTAAGATGATTATTTGTTGGATTTTAGTTTTAGTTTTGACATTTTAACTGTTCTGAGAGTGACTGATTGGCATCTCAGTTAACCATTCTTTAGAAACACTTGAGCCCCACGCATTCACTCTGCTTCAAAATTGCCCTTTTTATTGGTAAATAAAAATACCATTTGTATTGAATATACTGATGAATATCATGTTAAAGAAATTACTATCTTATTTACATTTTGTGTGACGCAACAATTATTAAAATCCAACAAGTCCAAAATTAGTGTCCCTCTGGAACGACACAGAAACATTCTCTGATCTTGACTCATCCATCCACCCCAACCTCCACTGTATGTGGACTTTTGTTGCTCTTTTGCTCTATAACATTACCCAACGCCTCCTTTTCTCACATCATAATTAATACAGCCACTAGAGGGCTTCTTCACATAAACATATGTTTTGGGACACTTGGTGAAACAATTGATGCTGTTGGTCTTGGGATGACAGTCTCTTTAAAGTTAAATTAATTTAATGTGTTGGCAACTAACTACTAATTGCTAAGGTGTTAGCAAACAGTTGACTGTTTACACATCCAGCAGAGATGGCTCTCCTTTCAACTCTGGTTTTGCCTCCACCAACTCTTAAGGGGAAATATCTGGCTTTTAATCTGCTAAATGATGGACTCAAATGATGATGTCCACCTGCTAGTTGCTAACTTTGAAGGGCAGGTAGCATACAGCCGTTTGACAGAGTAGTTTGGTGACAACAACTGCCTGCTGTTGATGAGAACTTTGAGAGTGAACCAAAATACTAACGTTAGGCCTAAAAATAAAAAAAAACAATGAGATGAAATACGTTAACATGCTCTGTAGTGAGAGGGAACTGCAGTATCGGGTAAAAAAAAAAGTGGATTCGTCACTGGCAGAGAAATGTTTAAAATTACTCACTGTAATTAAATTCATTGTTGATAGAAAAAGCTTGATCATTGCATCTTTTATTTGAATATTTAATTCTAAATGTGAAAGCTGACACAAATCACTGTTTAAAGTTTAAGTGATTACGCGCTCATATCGTTTGACTACTGACACATATTTTCCATAGGCTACTGCACAAACCTTATTTTGAAAATAAAAGCAAAAAATTAAATAATAAACTTGTAATCTTTACAGTTTCAAACACCTAGGGTGGAACCAAAATAAATTACAGCAGATATAAATCCAACAATCCCAAACCAGTGGGAGCTATGAAGCTTTTACAGCCAACAGTAACAATAACAACACCCTCAATACTTAGACCACCTCTGGAACTAAGAGTAACTTTAAGTACATATGACATCCCATGCCCTGGTTTAAACCATAGAGGCGCAGACGGGGAACATGCAGTCTCCTACAAGATCTGTATTGTTTCCAAATGTTAAATTGAAATCTGCATAGTAGTAAAGGCTGTGGACAACGTGTAGAATTGGATTTATTTGTTCAAAATTAATCTTAAAAATGAAAGAAATGTTCATCCTTCATTGGATGCATTGGAATTATTCTTTAATGCCTTTAATGTCCACTCTTGTAAGCACACGTTTTTATCACATTGTGCTGGACAATAAAGTTTTCCTAAATGTGAATCCACACAGCTTTGTCACACGCAGAGGTTGGTTGAATTTGAATGCATCATCAAATGAAACAGCACTATCAGGGCACACGGAGGGAGCCAAGAAATTATTTTAATGTGCCGGATTTAACATGGATAGGGCTCGGATCAGTGAGGTGTGCTGCCATGTTGCCTCTAAGCAGGTGGTGTCCAGTCCTGTGCCCTGGAAGATATGCAGGTTTAAATTTCAGCCAAATTCAACACCAGCTGATTTGTTCCTCTCTGTCTAGCTGAAGGCATGCTGACTACTAAAATTAGTGGGTGAGGTTTGATTGAAAACCTGCACACACCACCACTGGCAGGACTATGTGAATGATGTCCTGCAGAGCCAGATTGCATGACAGACACCCTCCCATCAGCCAGACAGGGTGTCCAGGAATGTTGTAACATCACACTTTATCATTCTTAAGCACAATGAACAGATGCTACATAAAATATGTAAATTGATCAGATCACAAGTGTTATAAAAACACAGACATTAATTCATCTTTTCGTAAACGTTACCGTTTTAATCCAGTTAAAGTCCAACAGAAACAAGCGCTAACACTGTACAATACTCACTCCATGTGAATTAGAGGCAACACAGTAAAGTGCATTTGGACTGAAGACATTTTTCACTCAGAAAATGTCTTACTCTGTAATGCAATAGCATTTAATGACTGACAGAATGCAATGGATACTATCTTTAAATAGGACTTTATCTGTGCCCTCGTTAGCTAATCAGAATGACCCAGAAACGGCATTCTCTTTAATCGGCCTGCTTGAATCCCAGAAAACCTTTTAAAAGTACATTTCTTTTTACTGTTGTTGAGTTTCCTTTTCCTAAAACATCCTAGCATCGTTCCATTTCTTGAGCCAGTGTCTTGTGAAATTTTTTTTGATGTTGATCGGCGTTGTTACACTGCAAACCCAGATTTTGTTGTAACTGAACTCTTTAGTGGTCGCTACTTATTCATTGTTTTTTTAAAAACCATAATTGTTACTAAATCACATTAGTTGTTTAAAATAATCGTCTTAATTATGCAGTGCACAGATTATGTTAAGCAGAGATAACTAAGGATCTTAAGTTTCTGTATGGGAGGGGTGACGTCATTTGAACTGTTTTGTGCTGAATTGATGCAAGGGCTCATGGAAAAAAAAATCTGTGTTCTGAACGGTTTCCTAGTTAAAGTGTGTTTTAATAATGTTCTGTTAATGTTTTAGGTGTGCATTGATGTTATCTGGGTTCATGTTCATATATATTTATTGTTGTACCATGATCAAGGGGCGGGACTGATGGCCTCTGGGCAGCGAGAAAGAGTTTCAGTTGCCAACACACATGATGGAAATCAGAAACTTAGTCTCCTTGGTGGTGCAAATCCATTTTTGCGACACAACTTAAGTGTGGTGGCGCAACATAAGACATCCATGGTTGATACACCCCTGACTGGCAGTTGATTGGACAAATGTGTCACATAGGTCTGGCTACTTGACAATTTCAAACCACTGTCATGGTGGCTCGGACTGAATACAATCTCATATTTCAAGAAAATAGTTTACTGAAACCTGTTTCTGAAAACATTGTAAGCAAGAAATAGGCTATACTGTTGCTGGATCTGTCTTCATTTCAAATGAACAAAAGTCAGTTTGAAAGATTTTCATCTACTTCTAATGGATAGTCATGTCGCGTTGACAAGATTGGCATTGGCCAGCTTTTTTGACGCGCAGCAATGTTAGGGAAACTTTTCAAACAACAAAATACATTGGGATATTACAATGTTAAAGGTGCATTGTCTTCTTTCTATTTCTTGGAATAAATGTACTGAATACAACGTTCTTAAAATCAAATTGTTATGAAGTGAAAACAACATTTCTATAATGAAATTATTTCTTTAGCAGTAATAAGTTGCTTTTGTTTTGTATTTTTTATGTTTTTTTGCATGTTTAAAGCTATAGTGCGAATTCTAAGTAATGACAACAAAAGGGTTGGACAACACCAGTTTCTCAGCATAGACATACTGAGAAATAATGAGGATGTTTTTTGGAGCTCATAGTCATAGTTAATTTGATTTCTATAAATTCATTTGGCAATGGCTTGAATGTAACGGACGTTCATTAAAGATGCAGTAGGTAAGACTTATTAAACTAACTTTCTGTCATATTTGCTGAAACTGACCCTACGAGTAGAACTACATAAAGCAGGTAATTAAAAAAAAAAA
>NC_045747.1:12741749-12753752 GCF_008692095.1 Etheostoma spectabile | reverse complement strand
AAAAAATCTGGCTCCTCTGCCATGTAGTGCAATAGGCAAAAATCCACCACTCCCTGTTCAGATCCTCCAATCAGGGGAGGGGGGGTGTCTGCCTGCATGTCATATCAATCATTGCTTGGGCACACACATTCGTTCTCCCTTGTGGTGGGAGGGGCTTAGGAAACCGTTTGGGCTTTAGCAGAAAGGGGGTAGGGACTGAGAAGTTGTTAATGTTCAATTTCTTTGGCTAAATCCTCCACAATCCTACCTAAAGCACCTTTAATATAAAATAGTTATGCACTAAAGCTTTAACTTAACATGCTTATTTTAGACAATGGGCCTCCAGAATGTTTTTACATTTATATTTACAAATTATTTTTAGTAATGACTACTAATGTAAACGTAATTTGTCTACTGCATCAACTTACCACTTTGTGTTAATACAACTTGACCTGTTAAGGTTCACCTTGTATAAAAACTTAGACGGTTTAAGGCTACAGGTTTCCACACAAAAAAGGAAAGTCAACTAAATCAGGATAACAGTGTATACTCAATTTAACACATGTATTGTAACAGTTCCCATCTAGACAGTGAATCTTTCTGGTAAATGTAACTCATACCTAAAGCAAATTTGCTAAAATAAAATTAAATAAGTGCTTTAATTTTGAGACATTTAAATTTAAATGTGACATAGATTAAAGACAAGTGTTTAAAAAAATGTCTTCCCTCCCGAGTGGCATTTTTAAGCCTCCCTTTCCACCTATTAGCTTGAGCCACTGGGTCAGTATAGCGCTGCCATTCAGTGTAATACTACTGGACAATGTGTAAAACTGGTATGCAATAAAATGTTATAACATACAGTATGTCACATGTTCACGGTCAAAGGAATAATACTACTTTTCCAGTCATGAATCACACAAAGTATTTTCAGGAGGTAAATGACACATGATAATTATATTCATCAGGGTAAAGGCCCCCGAGTCTGTCCCCTATTTCGTTTCTATTTTTCACACATTAAAGGCTTAAGTGATGGCTTGTTAAGATATTACATAATTGGCTTACTTAGTATCATACAAAGACACTTTTCAGAAGTTATCACACAGTAAGCGCACAATACTTTGACAGAAAAGGCTTTTGTCAGAACAATAAATAAACAGTTCATAGTTCTGGTCGCAGGATATCATTTTCATGCTGATATGAAAATCCTGTCTTATTAATTGTGTCTTTTCATTTCGGTCCTGGTCATTTGAATTCACAGGGTATTGTTGCTGTGATGCTAAGAGTCAAAGATAATGAAAAACTTGACGCGTAGCTCTGCCCAGATCCTTGGAGTTATGATTTCAATTGCTATGCACAACTTGATTTTCAAGGTCTGGAGTCTTTCTTGAATGAATGCTCGGAATCTGGCTCTGGGGGGTTAACAAGGAGGCTCCATATACTGTTTAACAATTCAGCCCATGCTCACCCCACATGACGGTGCATGCAATAGGGCCTGCACTTGTTTATATCTCTGGATAAAGCATCCCACTGGCCGCAAATTAGGCATTCAGGCTCGGCAGCCTTGTTGTGCTCCAGTTTGACGTGTTCAGAGTACTAAATCTGACTTTGCGCCCTAGGTATACCACAATTTTGTTTGGGAGCTTCATAAGTTCTAAAGCTGTCATATCCTTTGAAATGACTTTAATACACATGCTATAACACTTGATATAGATACAAAATCTTCCTTTTCTTTAAATGGAAGACCCAGGTTTTTGCCTGGGCGTGATTACAAATAAGAGGCACATGTTTGTCACACAAGAAAAGATAAGAGAATGTAGACAGACCTCTTACTCTAGATTGGTTGTAGTGTAAAAGTCAAATTAATGAGACAAAATGTTTCTGTAAAAAAGTCAATTTGTATTTAAAGCCACGGACCAAAGATTTTTGTTTTTGTAGTCCAATGTTGAAACCTTTTAAAAGGCAAAAATGATTATACAAAATACAAGTTGACACATCTTTAGGTCTTTCAGCTGCTCAAACACTGACCGACGTGTAATCCTACCTAACCCTGTTTCTAATGTTTTTTTTAATCCTAAAATTAAAAGTAAACCGATAAATTGTAGATGTTCAACTAAAATTAAGTTCAATTAACTGTGGCCTTCAATAAATTCACAGAAAAACCACTCATCCATCCTTAGCCTCGGAATTCAGCTAGCTAGGGAAGAAATGTCAGTGGAGGAATGCAGATCAATGAAATGAACAGGTCCTCACGAATACATTTCTATTATATTTCCCTCAGTTCTAATTTAATAACTAGCCAGAATAAAATCATCGAAAGCATAAGAAACATTTCACAGCTTTTGAGCCTTGCCAGTTTACACCTATCCCATTTAACTTGTTCTAATGAAAACCTACTGTATATACTAATGCTTCATATATGTTTGAGAAAAAGATGAATTCGAACATCAGCATTAACCCCTGCACTAGACACATTAATGTGTTTTGAATTCTGTCCACGGGACATTTCTATTCAACATGACCTTGTGTGTGATGAAACAGCTGTCCACATATGTTCTTATATTCTAAGAAGTTCTTATTAGAGCAATTAATAGATCTTATCTTGTAGTGACGACAGGGTAAAGGCCGGATCACACACTTTCGAGACAATTCCTCTGACAACATATTACATGCATAATTAAGCACAAGATCTCAGTTAAGCGCTGGGAGGTGAGTCTCTGAGGATGATACATGCAAGAAGAGACACATGTCCTCATTTCATATTTTTAGCACTTAGCTCTCTCTCGTATGTGTTTGGCACTGCATGATGACATGGACTGGGAAAAATCAAAGTGTGAACATGCCTTTCCTTTTAATTATGACTCCTTACTTCAATTAAACTCCCTACATCATGCACAGATCAATACAGAGAAGTCTATAGAAATGTCAATACCTGACGCATAGACTCCAGCGTAGCTGATGATAGTACAGCATCCCACGTGTGTTTGGCTAACAAGTTCCCCCCTTTGAACTCAATGCAGGCTTTCCTTGTGAAATACCAAAGCATTGATTAATCCATCTGTACTGATCTGAATTTTCTCTGAGTTGTGTTGGATCCCTTTGAAATATTCAAAGCAGAGCTCTTGGAATAACTATTATATGGACCTTTGCACTCCTAGGGGCAAGCAATGAAAGTGGCTGCATACAAATGAAGTATCAGCAAGGCGAAGGGAGCACAGGGGGATTGAAACCACACTTGCATAATCATGCTTTTAGATGCAAAATACACGCTACAGACTACTTGCAGACAGAGTTGATTACTTAATTATGAGTAGCGCAAGTGCATCCAAAACTGAAATAAGGCAACAAAACACCTTTAGGGATATTTTTATTTTATTTTTTAGATTAATGTTCCTGAAAATTGTTGTTTTCCTTATGTTACGTAAACCATTTAAAACCCATTGGACTGTCTGAAAAATGCAGTGTTATGAAGCTGAAAACAGACAGGGCTATTATAGCTCATTAAAGATGATGTTTTGGAGACAAATGGCTTTCACAGGACAGTGACAGTATTGTATATGTAGGTATCTTGTTCTTGTCTCTCCAGCATTTTGTCCTTCCTGAGCTAGCACATAATGGCGGCTGTACCTTGACTACTTTCTTTGTCTGATGCCTCGTGTTATCGATGGATGTGCATTACGTGATATGCATTACGTGATATGACACGTGATATGCAGCTCGTCTGTGTTTTACTCAAAATGTATCACCGCCTCTACATCTAATTGCTATAATCAGACATTACTGTGTTGCAAGTTATACACAACAACAAGCATTGTTCAGTTTACACTCATGAAACAATATCATTAGTTAACGCATGCTAGTAAAAATTGTATAATTATGGTAATAGGTGTGTGACTTGTCTTTTAATTAATTATATCTGAAAATATATAAATTTTAGATGTATGGGTGCAGATTTAATGAGAAAATAAATCTTTCCTTTTTGGTCTACCACTGTAGTCACACTGGAAAGTGTGCAGGCAACAGGCTTGAAGACAAAATGGCTGAACTGCTTAGTGAGAAACAAATTACATGCTCTGAAAGCAAACAGGTAGAAATGGGATGTTTGATTTCAAGGTGAATTTAGTTTTTTTCAAATTTCACCACTGGTGAAATTACCCGTAGAGCCACACAGTTCAGGTTAACAACCTAGAATACTACAAACATGTAATATCCATTCTTTTACTCCCTCTTATGTTTATACTTTTGTTGCATCTGATAAGCAGCGCTGCAGGTCAGAAACCCCTCATCAATGGAGTACATGCAACTAGCTGGATCATCAGTAGCCCTGAGGGCAAAGACAGACCACAGGCAGGCGCTGCCCTGACACCTGAGGTGTCCACATCCTCAGCTGCTTTACTCTCTAATTCTTCCTTAAAATATTCAGCTTTGTTAAACCCTCGGCTGTTATCAGCATGGCTAGCTGTCTCTGTGCAGAAATGCAAAGTGTGTTTGACTTTTCTTGAGAGATTCTGCAACAGGGGTAAGCGTGTCAGCTGGCCTCACAGTGTTATCTCTGGCACACTGCCAGCGTGATACAGTGCTCTGCACTCGGCTGGTTTTATCACATTAGAGGCCGACACACTTGTGGCACGATATGGGAAATTAGTGGTCACAGCCAGCCACTGACTGTCTCAAAGAAGACTACACTCCTGTTCACAGTGTAAACAATGCTACTCAGTATGGTGATGTGGGCATCTTGGTTTTTTCAACCTGATGTGACGAATTTTGAAGAGAGGGTGGAGCTGGGGAGGATAATGCTGAAAGGACAGTGTGATGTATGGTTCCAATGGAGGGATGTTGCCAATTTTCAACTCTTCTGAAGCAAGTCATCCAGTGTAGACCTCTGGGTACTGCCGCCATTCATCTGCTTGCACGTGTGGCAAGGGTTACCAAAAAAGTGGGAGATTTGAATGAAAGACCCGACACTCCACATAGGGAAATGCACCCTAGGAAATATTATGGGAACACTGATTTATTGAAGAAAACGGAAATAAGGCACACAGATTATTTACTGAGGAGGAACAGGTGTGTTTCAAAGGATACCAAATGTTTTTACTTCTAATAAATAAATCAAAACAAGCAGGGGCTTAAATTGCTGATAGACAAGAAAACAAGCAAACAACTTGGTGGGGTGGATAAAATTGTTCTTTTATAACAATCAAGAAAACGTCTTGGTTATGCTTAGGCATCAAAACTTCTTTAGAAAAACAATTTGGTTTGGGTTAAAATCAGATATTAGTTCGCTTCCAGTTATGCATGTGACGTTAAAGTGACATAGCTTTGTTTGTTTCATTTACTTTTCAAAGTTTAATGAAACATGCCATTTACTTTTTCATTTACTTTTTTTCCCCTCCTACCGGAAACTCTGCACTCTTATACAGACATTACTTTCTGCTTTGCTGCCATCATAACTACTACAGCCACTGGAGGGCACCACCACTATAAAAGTTAATATGAGTCTTAATTGCTACTTGAACAAACAACCTATGGGAACGTTTTTCGGGGGAGGGTCGTCTCTTTAATTCAGAATTCAAACAAAAAATTGGAGGATTCTTTCCGAACTTATCAGATTTTAAATGTTGCCACTATGATGATAAGTTAACACAGAGGGTTACAAGTGGATGTGATTATTATATTGATAATAGAAAACTATAATCCAAGGATTCTAATTAAAATCTGTAATTAGGTTTTTTAATGAAGTCTCAGTTGGCATAGAGCAAATAATGAGTCTGTGTACTGCACCACCTTAAGAGCCCCAAGGAGTATTGGTTGCAGTATGAAATGCTAATGAACAGACTCATTCGAAGACATGTACAGTCACGAAAGAAAGAATGGGAAAAAGCATTCACGTGCATATTAACTACAGAAAGACCAATGCTAAAAATAAAACTGGACAGTGTCCAATCTAGCCACATGTTGTTTTTTATCAAGGAACATTACCTGCCAAAACAACTTCAGTTTTTGGTAGGTGAGAAAGTCACTTTGTGACAGTATTTGACAATTGATTCAGCACTCTGTCTAGATTCTGGTGGGGCACCATTGACAATTTCTTATTTTCATTTGTTATTCTCTCAAAAACATCCAATTCAACGCGGCCATAGAAAAAATAATATAAAATCAATTATTCTATTTAGTGCAGCATTCTTTGCAGCAGTAGCGGATGCTGATGCCAACAAATCAGATTTTCATAGTGTACTTCATTTAAGTGTAATTTTCATTTCTACTGACCCAACAATAATCATTATCTAAACAATAAAATCTGACAATGCCCACCAAATTTGTTCCTTTTCTCTCCCCTAAATAGCGTATTAAAGTTAAGCTATTCAGTTCCACCACAATCCCTCAATTTGTTCTCAATATATTGTAGTCATTACTCTGTCAGCTGACACTGCAACTTCTTTTTTGGGAAACGGGAGCACATTTGATTTCATGTGGGCAGAATTTTCCTCTTTGATTTTTTTCTGAGAAAAAAAGATGACCTATACATTTTTGCACATCAGATGATCTTTATGGGAAAGGTGCTTTATAAATACAATGTGAATTAACCAATTTTTCCATTGTAAATATCCGTATATATATATATATATATTTTTTTTTTTTTGCGGCATTTTTAAGCCTATGTTACACAGGACATCTGAAAATGTGAAAGGGGAAAGAGAGGGGGAATGACATGCAGCAAAGGACCGCAGGTTGGAATTGATCCTGCAGCCGCTGCTGAAAGGACTGAGCCTTTGTACATTGGGTGCATGCTCTACCAGGTGAGCTACCCACGCTCCCCCTCCAGATCTGTTTCTAAGACAACTAATGTGTAAACCACGCGTAAGTATATAATATTATAATATTGGCCAAGCGTCAATACTTATGCGTCTGACCCGTCAACTATCCTAACCTTAAATACTCCAGGTCAATGCCTAACCCCAACCAATCAGGCTGCTTTGTAGGGCGGGACTTGCCTAGTAGGATCCATAATAATGCCTAAAAAAACAAAGATCACCAACTAGATCCAACCACAATCACCTGTCAAACCTACCAACCTTCTCCTTCATCTTCCTCAACATTCAGTACTTCTGAATTTCTATTAAACCTTTACATGCCATATTGTTGTGGTGAGGTCTTTGTTAGTGAAACTTTGCAAAATGCACCCTTTGCAACAGCCGGGCTAATTGAGCTGACAGTGCCCGGCCCACTCTGTTGGCCTGCTCCCATTTCTCATGGAGCATTTCACAAGGAAGCTCACCTGCCAACAGTTATTGAAAGTGATCCAAAAAAATGCAACGATTTTAAGTGTTTTCAGTAAGAATTGGAGTAACTATTTTGCTTTCTCTTCTCCAGTGTCCACAATGCTTCAAAAAAACTCAGCTTGGCACAGCTGGCACTTTGTTTTAGTGAGAACAGCCATCACTGTTATTTTCCTAAGAAAAAGTATTTTTTTGTACAAAACAGCTAATTTAAGTGCTGGAATTCAAACAGCTTCATTAGTGGATGCAAGTGCAGGTATTTTGGAACTGCACTTGCGTCTTCTTTATAACATCTGATTACAAACACAATGTTTGGAGAATATGCAGAGAGTACAAAATAGGTAAACTCTTCCACCAGTGCATAAATGCCTGTTTGAATGATAGATCATTCAGACACTGTACTGTATCGGATTTAGTATTTCAGTCATGTAGGAATCAATCGTTAAAAGATCTTAAGCCATCTGGCAATGTATTTGCATGACAAAGTGTGTTTGTAAATTGTATTCAAGTGGTATAGTGATTGCTGGCAGGGTTGTGCATCTGCAAGCAGGCATCATATCCAAAAATGTGGAGCTAGCAGGTTAATGGCTAACCTGTGTGATGGTAATATTTAGAATTTGACTGCTTGGTTGTTGCTGGATCAGCTAGAAACCTACAGTTTGTCCATGGTGTAGCATACTTACATGTCATGTAGCCTAGCCTTGGTATGAAACTCTCCCCATGGTCTTTAGTCATTCCAAAGGTCTTTTAGTCTGGGGCCAGACTATATAACTCACTTCTGTTATAAAACAAGAAGCAAGAGAGTACATTCAGCTGTCGTATAAAACGTAATGACAACAAGAAACCCGTAACCTCTCTCTTCTCATAATGAGATTGTCTCCTGCAAGGAAATGTGGTGGATGAGGGCCTACAGCCCTGGGACTTTGTTTCAGCAATACAAGTCAAAGTAAAATTTTTAATTGAAGACACCCTCCTGCTTCACTGATCAAAGCAACAAATCAGATTTAACTTGTCCTGGTCACGCCTCTCTTGCCAAACGGAACAATATGACACCTTGCGAGACCTGAGATTAAATAGATGTTTTAGACTCATACAGACTTCTGTGTGGTAAAATTAGAATAGAATAGTTCGGGACAACTGGGTATTTCAACTATTGTAAGCATGCACTACTGCTCTTGACTAGTGCAAATTTGTTTTCATAATTCAACATGATACTGAATGTTAATGTATATGGTATTAAATCTTGTAATTCTCTTTTTTTATCAACCAAGTTAGTTAAAGTTTAATTTCCATGTCAGCATCGACTAACTCAAGGATTACAGTCTGGCTCAGTGGATGTACATTTCTGGGATAGAGCCGGACATGTCCCTTCCCTTCTGCTATCACCGCTATCTGTTTGCAAAGGTGTCGTTCCTGCTTCCGAGACGTAGTGCCGCCCAGAATGGTTTGGATTGATTTAAACAAATACAAAGAAGAAGAAAAAACGTTTTTTCCCCTATCCCAGAATAGATAAGTGGTGAAGCAGTCTTGCTGAAAGGGCTGGCGTTGTGAGAGTAGGTTTGTGAACTCCTGGTCTAAGAGCAGAAACTGAAGACAGAAACTATATGTTATGATATTAGAAATAGAAAGCACCTTCAGAAAGTGGTTATATGAAACACATTTCGTTTGAGCATAAGATTGTTCCATAAAAATTGCTTTAAGCTACTTTTGTTTCATAAAAGTGTCTGTTACAGAGAATAAAAAGGGAATATTTTAACTCTTCCCACATGTGATTATTATTTGTAAAAGTCATTCAGTATTGTGTGTTTAATATGTAACAAGTTTAAAAATGAAATGCTTGAATGGCATGGGACATTCAAGAGAGTCAAACGAATTGTCACATTTAGAGTTTGTCAGTGAAAGGTGATGTTTAAAAATTTAAAGAAAGGGACTAAATAACCAACCTGTCCATCACTGAGGATTGAGCCCAATAATCAACCAATCTTCACAAGCAGATATTTAAACTAGTTACAGAAATTTAAATAGATCATTGACACAGTTACTCCATACAGCAGCTATATTTTTTAATGTCAGTGTTCTACAAAAAAACACTGATGCAAATAAGATCTCTTTAACAGTTTATAATACTGAAATTCTATAAAGAACACTATTTATTTTAATTTCCATATTGTTTGGCTCTTGACGTGAGTGATTAAGTTAAGTTATTCAAATTTCTCCACATTTAATCCAAATGTATTCAGAGTCATGGGAGTGTGGGCTTCATGACAACGTCGCCATTAATAGTAAAATCTTTCTCACCCTTGAATTATGAAAAAACCTACACTGCATCTTGTGATTAAAGTTTCTAAAAATGATGTGCATAGGCTGTAACTTAGAGAAAAACTCAAACTAAACCTTTACCATTTGTCTACCAGGGAATCTGCTGCCCTTAGGCAATTTGAATAAATGCAACAAACACGAGAGCTCATTTATTTGGAGAAAGACAAAAAGTGAAAGAAACATTTGTAACAGAGATGGAAATGAACCTTCCCAACATGCCATCCTGCCTAAGGATACTTTACCGCCTTTAATGCCTTTTTATTTGTTAAACATTTGGCTACCTGACAAAAGTAGTTAAATACTGTTATTAAATCAAAACCGTAACAAATGTTTTAGATTCCCAACATGAAAGCTGTTTACTTTTTCATCCATCGCTAAATGAACATCAAGTAACTTGTTTCATGCGTTTTTCACTTAAGATATGATGTAAAAATCAAATGTGTCATTTCAGACATTTAGCTGATAGTTTGTAATGAAAACTAAAGGTAGTGATGTGTTTGCTCGACATTGCAAAGCTCCTAAATGCATTTCTGAATGCTTGTCCTTCTATAAATATGTGAAATCTCTTAGGTCCTCTCACCAGTGTCTGGTTGTCTTGAGGACGGGGATTGTGCATTTGCCATCTGTGCTCTGGAACAACTTCTCCCTTGATATTAAACAAGCCTTGCACATGTTTGGCTTTTACAGTTTTGGGTGAAGCACTTTGCAACCTTAACTATGAAAAGGACTGAGATTGATTCACCTTGATGGAAGGTTCCATAAAGGTTACCATTTGTTGAAAATGGTGGTCGTTCTGTAATTGTGGTAGAATTGAACATAGTGAAATAACAAAGACACAAACACATACAAGTAGACAACAAAGGAGAGACAATACATCTTACGGCAGAAGGTGTGCTGAACTTAAATTGTTTACCATAGCAATTGTTACAGTGCTGATTTAGGCAACATATCTGTAAATTATACAGGCCTGGACAAGGAAATTGTCTACAGTTCTCATTTAAATGTGACCAATTTCTCTGCTTTCTGCACTACAGGTCATTCTTATGGTAATTTGGCTATATGCATGCACACACCACAATGAGTCTCGTCAAGCCTAAGAAAAAGCATTGCCATGACCACGGTTGAGTCTTTTAAACTTGTAACACCCTGTGGAGCAAAAAATCTAACAGAGAACACTGGACTTGTGTAAGGCAGCTGTGAATTGTATAGTACGATACTTCACATAATACGGAAATCTGTATTGGAAACACGTGAAATAAATGACATAAGAAAGAATTGACGATAAAATATTGTTTATGTACAGCATTGCTTACTTAAAAACTTTCCTATTTTTGCCATTTGTACAGTTGCATTTGGAAAGTCCACTCATGTACCTTAAAAGTTCACCCCAGGAGCAGTACAACGTGGTAAATAACAAGTACACATACTATCTGTGCAACCTGTTGATTTTATGACGGTGATGTGATAATTCATATCTTTGAACATAGTACAAAAACAAACTAGCTAACTAGCTAATTTGCTGTGAACCTAGTTGGCTCAATGCACTTACATAAATATGTTTTATGCTGTCATTGGCATAGAAAATAACATTCACACACCAAGTATTCATTAAAAGATAAAAATAACCACCCTCTTTGAATGTTATCACTCCATTGAATGGACATTTTATTGTCTAAACCTAACCAAGTAATGTGTGTTTTGTTTGAAATCCCAGAGCATTTAAAAGTGACACCCAGGGGTCCTGAGTATGCAAACGGTGACCATTATCATATGAATATATGGACAGGCCTGCTGAACCTACAGGCTCCTTCCAACGCAAATCTAGAAGGCTGATAACCACTGATTACACCCATTCAATGGAGAAATGATGGCTGGCTTCCTGCCAGAGTGTGTGGCTGTATGACAGACTTTCTTGTCACTGCTAAAGATTAAACAGCGTTTGATTTGCCTGGTGGCTAGTGTTAATTTGCCTCCTCATACGCTAACATGAAATACTGCTTCTGGGTCAGGCACATGAAGTGTCATAATGAAATAGAAATGACATTTCATTTAAATAAATCTTACTGTAAAATGCATACATGTGGAAGCAGTTTTTCAGATAGTGAAGTTGAGTATTAGTTGTATGTTTTTTTCATATGGTTATAGTGATTATAAACCTTTATGGTTAGATCTAAACTTATCTTTCTCATTTTATTGCATTTCTTTGTACTATAAACAATACGCGTTGCTAGGTGATCAGCCGTGTTGTGAATGCTGAGCGCAGCAATGCAAAAAAGGGGTGTCTAAAAACAAGATACAAACTAAATCTGAGGGAAAAGGTACTCAAAACAAGTGAAATTATCTGTCAATGCAGCAAGATACTTTCACTTGACAAGCGTGCATGCTTTAAGAATATAGTGTAAAATTGAAATAAGAAATTCACTCTTAAAAC
>NC_045747.1:12736120-12741739 GCF_008692095.1 Etheostoma spectabile | reverse complement strand
ATTATCTAACACTTCTAAATCTAAGTTGATATTTTTTTTTATCTTGGTAAGAACCAAATACTTTGCAATGAGCAATATACAAAGCGGGGTACATTTTTTTTACCCCCATTACTCCCCCCCTCCCCCCACTTACTCATCTAGATTTAATAACCTTTTAGGAAAAGTTATGAACTGAGAGATTAATGGATTTTATAATAACAGTTACATGCATTTAAAAATGCCAGGTGGGTAAATGTTACCTGTCCAATGCACATAGATAGATAGATAGATAGATAGATATTTATTGATCCCAAAAAATGGAAATTACAGTGTTACAGCAGCACACAAATATACATACATACAATATACATGAAATATTTAATTATAATAACAAAAATAGAATAAAAATATAAGAAGTAAGAACATATTTAAGTATATACAATGGGAAAAACAAAACAAAAATGTGCAGCTTTTGTAAATATGACCCAGTCGTGCCGGTTGCCCTTATTGTAGTATGTGTGTGTCTCAGAGTCTCATCTACCCCCAGGGATGACGTGTTGAAGAGTTTTATTGTTGAGGTAGGATATTTCCTGTAGCGGTCCGTGCGGCATTTAAACTGTCGAGCCTCTTTAAAAAGCTGCCCTCTGTTGGACCAGTGTGGGGTGGAGAGGGTGGTCAGGGTTATCCATGATAGATAACAGTTTGTTCAGCGACCTCCTCTCCACCACAGCTTCAAATGTGTCCTGTTTGCAGCCGATCACGGAGCCAGCCTTCCTGATCAGTTGTTCAGTCGTTTTGTATCGCTGGCTCCGATGCTGGCTGCCCCGCAGATGACGGAGGAAACAGAGCACTGGCCACAACAACTGTTAGAAGGTCTCCAACATCCTGCTGGCACACGTTGAAGGATCTCAGCTTCCTCAGGAAATAGAGTCTGCTCATCCCCTTCTTGTAAACAGCAGTGCTGTTGACCTTCCAGTTCAGCCTGCTGTCGATGTTGACACCCAGGTATCTGTAATCCTCCACCATGTCCACGTCACTTCCCAGAATGCATAGGGGCTGCGGAGCCGTTCCCTTCCTCCTGAAGTCGATCACCATCTCTCTGGTCTTATCCACGTTCAGCAGCAGGTGGTTCTTACCAGACCACTCCACAAAGTCACCCACCAGTGCCCTGTACTCCCCCTCCTGTCCATCCCTTATACACCCAACAACTGCAGAGTCATCAGAAAACTTCTGTAGGTGACATGACTCTGAGTTGTACTGGAAGTCTGAGGTGTATAAGGTGAACAGGAAAGGAGACAGCACAGTCCCCTGTGGGGCCCCCGTCCCACTCACCACCACATCAGACAGAACACGGTCCAGGCGGACGAACTGTGGTCTGTCTGTCAGGTAGTCAGTGATCCAGGAGACTATGGACGCACCGACACCCATCACCCGCAGCTTCTCACCAAGTAGCTGAGGCTGGATGGTTTGAATGCACTGAGAAATCAAAATGTGATTCTTACAGTGCCGCCACCACCATCCAGGTGCAAATGAGCTCGCTGCAGAAGATAGATGACAGCGTCATCCACTCCCAGTCGAGGCTGGTAGGCAAACTGTAGAGGGTCCAGAGAAGAACTCACCTGCGGCCTCAGGTAGGCCAAGACCAGCCTCTCCAGCACCTTCATCACATGAGATGTGAGAGCCACTGGGCGGTAGTCCTTAAGGCCAGATGGAGTCGACTTCTTGGGGACCGGGACAAGGCAGACGTCTTCCACAACAGCGGCACCCTCTGCGGCTCAGGCTCAGGTTGAAGAGGTACTGGAGAACACCAACAGCTGACTGGCGCAGGTCTTCAGGACCGGGGCTGATCCGTCCGGGCCAGCAGCCTTGCGCTGGTGTAGCCTCTCCAGCTGTCTCTTCCCTGGCCAGGTGTGAATGTAAAGCAGGGGGGGGGGGGGGAGCTTGATGTCAGTGGGGGAGGGAAATGTGCTGTAGTGGTGGTGGGGGAGGGCTGACTGCAGAGGGCTGAGGGAGTGGGAGGGGGTGTTGGAACAAAAAGGGGGGGAGGAGGCAATGAGGGGGTGTAGGGGGTTGTGGTGAGCGGTAGAAGGGACAGGGGAGGCTGTGAGCTAAACCTATTGAAGTAGAAGTTTAGCTCGTTGCTCTCTCCTGGCTCCCTGCGTTTGTCCTCTTCCTCCTCCCCACCCGCGTTGTTCTTTCATTCCTGTCCAGCACCTCCCTCATGTGTTTCTGCTGGAGACTGGCCTCCAGCTTCCTCCTGTAAGTGTTTTTACACCCCTCATTTATCCCGCAGTCCGGTGCTGTACTTCCCTAAGCTCTTGTCTGTCCCATGACCTGAAAGCTGTCTTCTTCTCCTTCAGAAGGACTTTCAGGTCACTGGTGATCCACGGCTTTGGTTGGAAAACGCGTACATCCGGGAGGGCATGGTGGTGTTCTCACAACTAATGTATTCTGTGATACAGTCAGCCATGTTGTCGATGTCCTCCCCATGTGGCTCACAGAGCACGCTCCAGTCTGGTAGACTCCAAGCAGTCCTGCAGTGCTCCTCAGCCTCCTGAGTCCACCTCCTTACAGTCCTTTTGTGACAGGCTGCCCGCAGACACAAGGACATACATGGGGCGCAGCAAGACAAGATTGTGATCTGATTTGCCAAGGGGGGGGGAGGCAGTGCACTGTAGCATCCTTAGCATTTGCATACAGAGGTCCAAAGTTTTATTTTCTCTTGTGGGCAGTTAATATATTGTTTAAAGTCCGGGAGATTTATCCAGAGAAGCATGATTAAAATCCCAAGATATTAATGAGGCGTTGGCTGCTGCGTCTGGAGTCGTGAGACCGTGGTGTTATGACGTCAGCAGCTGCCTCCGCATCAGCAACGGTGGGATGTAGACCGCGATCATTATGGCGACGTAAACTCCCTCGAAATAGTAACGGACGGAACCCCACAGCCAGCAGTTCCAATGTCCGCTACAGAAACGTCCTTCACATTCACAGTCCCCGGGTTGGCCACCACCTTCACCACATACAGTGCAACCCCCCCTCCATTCTTCTCCCCACTACCCACTTCATTAAAATAATGGTTACACCGCTGTAGTCCACCAATGATAACCATTCTTTACACGGAAGACACCCATACAATTGACCATACCCAAAAGAAACCACTTAAAACATGACTAACACAAAAACTACTGTCATAGTAACACCCCTTACCCTACTAAGAGAAACGAAACTTAATTACCAAAAAACCACCACGATACTACAGACATGACAGAAAGACTAAAGTGATTAATTAAAAAACACAATTTAGACCCCCAACAATACAACCTTCACCCACCCTTGAAAAAACATAAAAACATTTTGACAAAAACGAATATTAAATTGTGTACACCTTTACACAACCCTAACCACACTAAATTATTATAAACCAATATACTTACCCTCCAAGATAACACTTTATTTACTGTTAATTGTGGGGGGGGACTAAGGATGCGGCATTGAGCGCATAGGGGAAGGAGTATACTGTTTACCACTTATACAACGCTATTTCTGAATACGTTCTTTTCCCAACCGAAGGGTCAAAAAGCCGGGTGTACCGCCACACATAGCCGGGGATGTGCGAGTGGCACCATGTTTTCAGTAAACACAGTAAACTGCAATCACGGAACTCTCCTCTGGGTTCTGATGAGCGCTGCTAGTTCGTCCGTCTTATTCCCAAGACGTACGTTCCCCATATATCGCTGGGACGGCAGGCCTTGCTTTCTTCTTTTCTCCTTGTTTTTATTCCTCCTCTGCAACCCCGACGTCTCCTCGTAGTTCCTTCGGGACTTCATGTTTGCCCCGCAGCAGCAGCACAGGTCCACACAGCGCAATCGCTGATCGCTGGGAAAAAGTGTGACACAACGGCCCCCGCTGCCTGTGAGCGTAGCATGAGATCACAAAACAGTCCCAAGAAGATAAAACTAAAATAAAAGTTCCGAAATGTACAGGCCCCATCCTTTCACAGCATACACACTTAAAAACTAAAGAATAAATAAATAAGTGACTAAAAACACACACAAACCCGACTGGCAGTCAGGAGCTGCTGCAACAGGCTGCCGCACGACACAGCGCCATCTTGCATCTTGACATGTTACTGAGGCAATCTTCTTCTTTTTTGTAAAGTTTGTTCTTTTACAAACTTTACATTATTAGAATTAGAATTATTAGAATACAATTAGAAATTTGATCCTATAGAAAAGACAAAAATCTTTCTCATTCTAATCCCACTTCTATTAGAAGAGGTGAATGGCTGGGTTTTAGCATACTACTGTTAGGCCAATCAAGGACAGCTTATTACAGTTATGAACCAGACCTATCCACTAAGACCGTGACTCGGTAAGCCGCAGAGGGAAATGTTCCAACTTTTTCAGAAAATTAAGTCAACATAACACATGGTTGTTACTTTTAGTCAGGCCGCTGCTGTTGCACCTTTCACCCTTTGTATTGCCACACCAAACGTTTCTATCTTCCTTTTGTGTTTAGGTTAGTTTTCCCTTTTCATCTTAGTGAGCCTGTCCTGGGATTGGAAACCACTGGAAATAAATACCCCCCCCCCCTTTGTTTATTTTGGATAAAAGTCTCAAAATGTGTACTACAAATATGGCACCTTGTTCAGTATTTTCTTTTCAAATACTGTGTTGTCACAAACAAATCCTGGCAAGAGGTCTATTTGGTGCATCCTAATTAGACTCGTGGATTTACGGTGTTTTATGCCTTTTGGCATCTGTAGAACAGACTTTAGGCTTTGTTTCGGCACAAGCAGCTGAGCATGCTCTCTGAATTTCAAGTAAAAAATATTACTTTGCATACACTGTAATAAGTGCTTCACCCACCATGTAGATTTATTATATTTTAAATAGGTGTGATCTAGTTTATTTTATCTTTATTGTCTTAAAAAGTATAAATTTATCTTGCCTTTACTTATAATGTGTCAGTGGGCCTACATACACAACAATATATTTTTAAAGAAAACTATCAAAGTATATTTAACCTTCTGAGACCTAAGGCCATTTTTACAGTTTATTGACCGTCTGGATTTATTTTATAAAAAACTTGTAAAACATCAACCCTGTTGTCTACAGTCAAGATATGAACATCATTTGTTTTAGGACAAACTGGGTTATTAGAATATTTGGGTTCCAGTGAGGTCACTTGCATGTTTAAAATGGTTGTAGGGCCTTAAAGACAAATATTTTTAAATTAAACGGAACATGAATCTTCTAGATATATATCGATATCAGAGACAGATAAGTAATACATAAGCCATTTTCCTTTCTAAAACACTTCTGATGTCTTGGGAGTCTCACTGTGAAGAAATAACCATAACTTATACAGTTGACATAATACATACATTTATTCAAAGAAAGTCAAGACGCTTTTGCTCTCATGATATTTACTTATGCCAATAATAAAATAATAATGTCATTTATTGATATTACACCCACAGCAATGCTACACAAGCAAATGTGTGTCAAAATGTGCTCCTCTTGGCCTTCCATACCGCCTATTGGCCTTTTTGTACCCTCTGGACTTCCATACAAGATGGTGACTTTGTCTCCCATATATGGGCAGGCTACTTCCTTTTCTTCCGTAAATAAACACAGA
>NC_045747.1:12735989-12736110 GCF_008692095.1 Etheostoma spectabile | reverse complement strand
ACGGAGCCGCGAGCTAGCGGCAGAAATGAGCCAAAACGCAATGAATTATGTACATAAAGTGTCTCAATCTTGGATGTAACAGTTTGGATTTAAGCCCAACGACCCCGAAAGAGGCTGGAAG
>NC_045747.1:12735576-12735979 GCF_008692095.1 Etheostoma spectabile | reverse complement strand
AATAGAAAATCACCTGTAGAGGCTAGAAAGCCCCGGAGGAGACCTCCGTAAACGCTAACTCGTTACCTTTCAGACGCAACCATTGTTTAGTCACTAGGCTCGTTTGAGATGAGCCAGGTCTGCGCAGAATCAATCACCGGCGATCGGTGCCCGTTGCATGCCGGTTAGATTTGTGTCCGACTTGCTATGCGTCATGCACACGTGGGCAACGGAATATTCTCACGTGTGAGCAAGGCCAGGCGGACCGCAGTTCGAGACGCAGGCGGCGCAGTTGCTTTTCACCGACTGCAAGAGCCAGGCGGACCCAGGCGGAGCCAGAGCATGCTGGGAAACGCCGGCTTCTCAGCTGATTTAAAATTTGATTGGTTTACAACATGATGACGTTTTATATAAACTTTTTTAT
>NC_045747.1:12735467-12735566 GCF_008692095.1 Etheostoma spectabile | reverse complement strand
TCGGAGGGATTTTAATTGCTATTTGTCTGATTTAAAGACTTATTCAGTCTAGAACACATGTTGTGTGACTGATAGTTACGTTTAGAAGTCAGAGAGACT
>NC_045747.1:12734969-12735457 GCF_008692095.1 Etheostoma spectabile | reverse complement strand
AGATCACGTATCATCTACAGTGTGTTGTTAGTTAAAATAAGCAACAGATCGCAAGTAGAGCACTTTACCAGCTACTCTGTCATAACTAAAACAACTGGAGACTGTGTACAAGCTGATATGTGGTTATATTTTATTAATCGGAATCACACCCAGTGTTTTCACATCCTGTCAGCCTGAAGGCGGCTGCATCGGGGAAAAACTGTCCGACTTTACCGCAGCTCCGCCTGCTCTCGTCTACTTTACAGGCGAGGCGCAGTTCATCTTGAACGAGCCTACTGGCTTGTATGGTTGATAAATTATTAAACTATGAATCAGAGGTGCTGTTTTTCGCATGGGCGAGTGTCTCGGTCTCAGAGGGTTTAAGTAATTTTTACTATGTGATTATTGTGTACATCAAGTGTAAAAAGTGAGATGACCTACACAATCTATATTAGGGTGACCAGACGTCCCCGGTTTCCGGGGACAGTCCCCGATTTTAGCTACCTGTC
>NC_045747.1:12734776-12734938 GCF_008692095.1 Etheostoma spectabile | reverse complement strand
GGTTTTCACTGTGACTGACAGACCCGAAATTGGAATGAAAGAAAGAAAATACTGACCAGACGGAGCCGATAGTCGCTCCCCCTACACACGCAGGCTCCAGGCAGCAGAGCCAGCGGTGCTCAGAGATGTTTTAGAAGCCGTGTTTTACGATGCTAAAATCAC
>NC_045747.1:12734323-12734485 GCF_008692095.1 Etheostoma spectabile | reverse complement strand
GATTCTCAAGGAGCTGTTGGAGAAACAAGCCTTGAGCAGTAAAGCAAAAGCTGTCAGTTGTTCAGTAAACATTACAACATTATGAAATATTGAGACTTTCTATTTTGAAATATTAAGACTTTCTATCTTGAAATATTAGGACTATTAGGACTTTCTATCTTG
>NC_045747.1:12698494-12733998 GCF_008692095.1 Etheostoma spectabile | reverse complement strand
AATATGCTTCGGAGCTGAAAATGTCCCCGGATTTTGTCTGAGAAATCTGGTCACCTTAATCTATATGAGTAGTAATATCTGCGATTGCTGTATACACGAAAGATTATAAAAACCAAGTAGTCATCACTTCCACCCTGATGCGTCTGAAGTGTCTGTTTGATCTGAGCGGACACATGGGCATCAGGTATCTGCTTGCTTGAAAATGTGTAACTTCATACACTCGGCGCTGCAGTACTGAAAGGGTGCTGTTAAAACGGTAAGTTAAGCAATTTTAGTCTCTAGACAATCCAGAGGTCCTGTCCGTTAGCTAAAGTGCAAATAGTAGTAACTGACCGTCATGCATGGGAAGCTAAGTTAGCTGTCCGGTGGTCCTGTAAGCTAAGCATCCTAACGTTAAATGAAAACACCCGAAGGGAAGAGATTCAATGTAGTGGGTTAAGCCAAGCCGTGGTGTGTTTCAGTAATGTTCACGTTACATGACATTAGAAGCATAAACGGTTTGATAAAACCTCCCAGACAAAAGACGCTAATGCAAACTAACTTTGATGTTAGCTGTTAGCTAGCTAAACGTTAGCTGTTAGCTAACGTAGAGTTTTGTTTACCATTTCCACATGGAAGCTTACATTAATAACAATGCACAAAATGCAGCTTAAACACGGACATCACAAACTAAGGAAAAAATAGAGTGAAAAAAGAGAAAAGTAGGCTAGCTACACTGCAAACAAACAAATCAGTATACACTGTTATAGAATCTCATAATGTAGGACATTTTGGAAGTCACACTGAATAAATATACATACATAATGTTGTACAAATTAATTAGAAAACCATGATAATGTTGATGCTTACATATATATATATATGTTATAGTAGGCTATCCAGTTGAACAAAGCAGAATAAAAACGATTATCTCACAGTGGGGAGTTTTGGGTAGCCATCATTATGAGCAATGCAACACATGTTTATAATTAAAATATATAGATACAAGTAGAAATTAACAGATACAACTAAATTATAAAAATATGGGAATATCAATAATATCAATTGGGGAACTCTGTGGTAGTTAGGAGGGAAGGGTGATTCGGTATAGTGTCCCAATCCTTGTGAAAGTCATAGATTGCCTTAAACACTCCTACAGGCCCTCATTTCCTTGTCTTATTGAGGTCTGCGATGGAGGGTCTTTTTGGAGACTTGCTTAAGTAAATCCACAGAATAGCTTCTGTGATTATCAATTTTTCCTTGTTGAAAACTATTAACGTGACGTTATTACATTTACCACTAACATTATTGCAACAAGGCTTGGTTGAATGCTTGATTTTGATTGGTTAATCACTTTATTTTGTGATCTCCTATTTCTAACAGACCATTACCATGTATAACAGATTGTTGTCATGGAGTTCTGATTATTGAAGAGCTGACTGTTTTTTAAACAAAAACAAAAACAAATTAAAATCAATAGTTGTGCTCTTACGGAGCTCTAACAAGCATAAGTTATCTCTATTGTTGTCTCATCTGTGTGACCTGGCTCGTGCTTATCAGTGGAACAGTTAACTGTACCGACCGAGTAACCTCTATGAGTAGCCCTATTATTAGATGTGGAATAAGCGGGATAATTTAGAGTGAGCCTGTTATTATCCCATTACCTGTTTCTCTAACCAAACTCCTACATTTTTTGACTCCACCTATAGAGTCGTGATGAAACCAAGGTCTACGCCTAACTCAGCGGTTGCACAATGAAAGTTTACATGTGCCATCTGCCCATTGTCATTGTCATTGTCATCGAAGGACATCCAGTGGTCAGAGGTCTGTACATCTTGTCAAGAGCATGCTACCTACTGTTTGTACTTACTTATTTCCTGGATATGAAATATGCACCACAACTGCAGCACACATTTGAGACGTACCAAACGCTCTTTGTTGCAATAGACGCCTTGGCCCTAAACATCATCTAAATACACAAATCTCAACAGGATGTCTTAGATGACTTCTTGTCACTTGTCTCACCTTGGTAGGCAGGGCTGCCAACTTTTCCAAAAACCTTGGAGTGAGATTTGAGGGGGGCCGACCGACCATATTTTGCCGCGTACAACAGAAATTTCTTTTGGTCTTTATCCTTTAGGTTTACATTGGGATTGTTATATGTGTGGTGATGGGGGACTCCTAGGGGGTCGTGGGGTATGCCCCCCCAGGGAAAAAATGTAAATAAACCATTAAATGGCACTTTCTGGAGAGTTTTTTTGCAAAAAAAAATGGAGAAATCAAGTCTACATATGTGCAAAACTGTAGGGTTAGGAGCCTTTGTGTTGTTGTATCAACAGGTTTTAGGGCATTCAGCATTACATTATAACTTCTTATGATATAAGAACTGACCCACACAATGTGCCAAACATAATGAACCACATGAAGAGACAGTAGCATATGTCAGCAACAGCTGAGAAGATTTGGGTCTGTGGGGAACAGGTCCAGGGGTCCTGGTGTAGGGACCAGGGACCCAAAGTTAAATTAATGTTGAGGGATCAACTTAGACCACTGAATTCTAAAGATGAGAACACTAAGTTACATAAATTCTAATCCTTTAACCTTTGTGCAATGCTCAGTAATGTTTGGCTGTCATCCTCTGTACCCACTACTGTTTTTTACTTTTTTGTGAAAATAAAGACTATTGTTCATTTTAAAAAACATCATTAATTTTCAGTTACATTTAGAGATGCAGAGGTTAGATGCACAATAGTGGCCCAACGTTGCAGTATCGTATATTATATATTTATAGTTATATATAGGCGTATAGCTCAGGTGTGTTTCACCAGAATTTCTGCTCATATTTACAACTTTGTGACAATACTCTCCCATCTCTGTGTCCGAGATGTGGAGAGTTGTAATATAGTCTGCTGTGCATGTCATTCCTCCGCTGATATGGTGGATCTCAAAGACCGTCTGCAGACGCAGAGGCCCATTTGGGTCTCTGGCTCTGACAGAGTTTAGAGGTGGCCGTACGCTGCTCTTTATCGGAGGTCTAGCCATGGATGCAACGCTCACAGCCCCCCCGCAGAGGGAGTCCACTACAATGAACTGAAGTTGCTACATGCCTACCAGCCGCGTGCTCACCTCCATCTTTACAGAGAGAGTGGACACGAAGCGCGGACGGTCTGTGATAATCAGAGCTCATACCTGAAGCGCCGGACGGGTCTGTAATACTCAGAGCACATACCTGAAGCGGGGAAATGCACCTGGGATGGCTCGTGAAAAAAATGTTCTCATTTTGCGACAATTTGAAAATTCACAGACAGGGAGCGCTCTTGAACCCCCTCACAGTCTCTGAAAGCACAACTAGTCGATCACAAGTGGCTCAACAGGTAAAAACATAGATAAACTCATCTTTCATAAATTTGACCGACCGGGTTGACACTTCAGCGTGAGAAATCGGGGGTGTGGCGTGTGAAACCAGTCAAATGCGTGTGTCTCACGGCCAATGCGTGAGAGTTGGCAGCCCTGGGTAGGTGAGACTTCACATACTGTAGCATAATAGCATAACATCAAATGTTCAGGGAGATATATTGTCTGAAGTCAACGTAATCATGCTTAGTTCAACTTGTTCTATTTCATACTACAGTGTTTCCTCTATGTGATACGTTGATGGCGGCCCACCACGGTAACGTTTCTGCTAGCATGGTATCATAGAAATAGGACATACACAAAACAAGGTTTTTTCTATGTACACCACACACCGCCGCTCCTTCAGCGGTTTATGAAAAGTCATAAAGTTGTAATTTCACGACTCTGCAGAGCCGTCTGCTCAACTGAACTCAAGCAAACTGTCATCTGCTCTGTTTCTCCGAGCAACTGGTACAGTGACAGGACGTCATCACTCGCAAAGTCATGGCAAACAAATAAACAACAGGGGGAGTACTACTTGTATCTCAATCTTAGGCAATGTAACAACGTCAAAAGCTGCGACATGAAATCCGCACTTACGCAAGGTCCTGTAAAATATGACAGCTATAGTTTATTAGAAATAGCAGAGTGGACACTGAATTAGATGAATTTACTGTTTATCAGACCCCAGACGAGACAAGATGCTAACGTTAGCGAACGCTGCGGTCCCTCAGCCCCCCCGCTGCAGGAGACGCTGCATTAACGTTAGCTAGCTACTTTTTTTTCCTGGTTAGTGGGGGTGCGTACTGCTCCAAACCAACTTAAAAAACGCAGATTTGCTAGCTGATGTTAGCAGATAAGTCCGTTGTCAGCGACGTTATTTTTCTTATTTTGGCACAATGTTTTTGACTGTAGTGGTCATAGTGACTGAAAGTGTGATGTGAGATGCTAAAAAGAAAAACACTGTAATCAGATGTAGCTTCACTGTTAATTTAAAAGTTGCTAGATAACCAAAACCCAGCTCCAAACCTGCCACACTCATGCAACATAAAAGAGAACAAGGGCTAGATAATGCAAAATTCACAGACAAAACTTGAATAAATGTGTGGAAAAACATAACAAATGCATATGTTTCAGGGAATGAGGGGTCATGCAGCATGACTCATACGGGATGACTCACTTTGTTTCAGTTTTTTCCCGTTGTCACTAATAGTAATGTGACATTGATTTGTCAACAAAAAAGAACAGTGTTTAACATCCTCGGCTAGCTGAGAAAGCTAATTGGTTCTTGGGGCCACTGTTGTCAGTCCTCAAGCAGCTTGGAAATCACAACAAGTGAGGATTTCTCTTAATTACAGGGTAATGAAGGACGTGTATGCATTAGTGTCACTTGAGAAGTAAACTCGATGTCCACTGAAAAAAACACATGCTGCATAACTCACAAATCCTGCACTAAGCCACTTATCCTCATTATGAACTACCTCTGGCTATAGACAGCACAGCATCTGTAGAGACTAGGGAAACCATAACCCTGGAGATAAAGAGTGCCTATTAAATACTTTGTTTTGGATTTTTTTGTTTTGTTTCTTTTGTATAAACCATGGGTCTCAAACTCGCGGCCCGGGGGCCAATTGCGGCCCGCGGGATGATATTTTGTGGCCCCTACTTGACATCAAAGTTAGTGTTAGTGCGGCCCGCGCGTTCTGAAACTTTTTGTCATTGTGCAGTCACTTTGGGCTACCGTAGCTCGTGACAGCGGTGTAACGTTGTCAAGCTAGCTAAGTGCCCTTTGTGGCAAATGCCTGAGGTTTGACAATGTGATGTCTGTTGTTGTGAAATGCACCAACCATATCAGATCTAGGGGTTTAAAGCACCGCAGTTCCGCACCCTTTTTTGAGGAAATAGAGGTTTTTGGAATACTTTGTGAGGCCCAGCTAACCAGGGATCTCTACCTCCAGCGGCCCCCAAGTAAATTGAGTTTGAGACCCCTGGTATAAACCATTTTGGCAAACCGCTTTTCAGTTAACCTCTAGTTTTTGTTTATTTCCACATTGCAATTTAAATAAGTAAATTCAAAATCGTTCTTATTCTCTCTGGAAGGAATAGCTTATATCTCTGGCTACATGTGCCTCTGGCCAACGTCTTCAAGTTTTATTAAATAAAGATCAGTAGTGCGGAGCAATGTGGAGAAACAACATCCCAGCCGTACTGCATACAGTCAGGACAGAAAGTCTTCACACACTCCCATCAGCAGGGCAGTGGAGCAGACCCACAGGGCGCAAGAAACATGAAAAACTGGCCTCAGTAATACTAAATTAATGATCAGCATAGCATTTTCAACATAAAATAAGGAGCAGAAAATATTCCCTTCGCCCCCTTTCTTTTGCAGCACAATCTGGCAGACAAACAATCCTGTTCATAGTTGGTCCGTCTTTTTGTATTGAACGTAGTTCTTCTATAATATAGGTACACTAATTGGCATCCTAATGCTGAAAAAAATAGAACACAATAAAAGAGAACACAATATTTGCATTTTGTGAAATACTGCTAAGACATTGTTTATTTTCTGTACTGTCTTCTTATGGAATATGCAATTAGTATGTAATCAAAATATAACAGACTGAAAGAGTTATTCCAACATCAACTACTTCACCACTTACTCTGTTACTTGTGTAGCTGCCACGCTTTACATTATGGCTGAATGAATGATCTTTTTACAATTCTAGTGAAGTGGTGGAGAAGGTTTGACCCAAATGCAAAGATGACTGACAAGGTACACTGTAAAAACTGTTACATAGATATAACTTAATAAAATTAAGACAACATTTTCCAACCACTTTTTGTTAGTTTAGTGAACATCATGTTTTTTTTAAGTAGGTAAAACTCAGTAATAAACATTTTTGTATATGCTAAATTATTATGTAAAGTCTACAAAAAAAACAAAATATTAAGTTTAACCATTGTCAAAATAGAAACATTTTACCCACAACACCTAATTTAATTAGGTTACATTTAAAGAAAAATTAAAATTTGATTTAAATTAAATCCTGCACTTATTTTTTTTAATGTTGACAATTCTTTATTTCTGTTTATAAGGTGCAATTTACTTAAAATAGTTAGCATTGGCTACATTTACCAAAGAAATGGAAGTATTTGATTCCAGCATTTATAAACAGATATTATCAATATTATAATCTTGACACATTTGACCATTTGAAACATCACGGCTTAACAGTCAACGCATCATTTGACATCATTGTTTTAAATTAGCAGATTTTCCTTTTTAATTATACTAGTTTACTTACTAGAACATGTGAGCTCAGCTTACTGACTGCAGCTTGACACAATAGCTTGTATTTCAGCAAGTACATCAGTTAAATCATTTTAAAATAACAGAAAAATGTTCATGACCAGAAATGATCACAGAGTAAGTTTTGGACCCAAAATGCTCTTCAGAATACCTCATTAGGCCCAGAAAAATGTAACATCCTTGACCAGAAAAAATGAAACAGTCCTCTGCAACCAACGATCACGTTTCACTTCAGAAGAGCATGTTTTGGAGCTGTGAACTTGTTGTTGGTTTTGGGCGCAGTGCATCAAGTCCCACAAAAAATACCTCATAAGTCTCAAACTTTGCATGGATCCTGAGATTCAGCACGCGTGTCACCCTGAGGACAAAGCAGCATGCTCTGGCCAGACTGCAGAGATCTGGAAGCACCGGTTTCTCTCTCTTCTCCACGGCTTCTGGTTCATGGCAAGCACAGACAGCGTCCTCATGCACACTGCTATCTGCAGTTTCCTGTATGACAGCAACCAGAATATTAATAAACTCTTATTTATTGTCATTTAATCAATATAAAACGTTATGGTCATATGTTTGAACTTAAGAGTTTTCCCTTGACTTTTTAAAAGTGAATGCAACTTACTTCCAAAACTGTCTGTATAAGCAGTGTATGTATTTAGGACGTCAAATTTATTTGGGAATGAACTGGAGCTTTTTTTTAACCTTCAAATGTTTTATAGCTGAAACCAGTTGTACTTTTTGTAAAACAAAAGTTACTTGCCACATGCCAACTGTAGCAAGAAAACAAAACAACAAACTTGTTTATTGCGTGTGTTCCTAAAACTTATTTTAACCACTTTCGCCTCACCTGTATCAGCTCCATAAACAAGTTGTTGATGCACTGACCAACCCCTCTCCTCCGTTCAAAGGGAACAGCTCCTGGAGCTTTGGAGTGTCCTCGTCCAGCTGAGACATACACGTTGATTCAGTGGAACTGCACCTTCCAAACTCCTCACTATCTGCAAGATCCCCCCCCCACACACACAATTAAACTGTTTTGGATTACATAATTTCACATGATAACAGTTTGACACAAAAACATGTATTGAAAAAAACCTTGATTGCTTACATAATATGTATCTGAATGAGACAGAGCTTTGTGGGGGGAGTAGCAATGCTCCCTGGAGTAGATGTGATGGTCTCCTTGAGAAACAAAATCAATGGTTAATATAACCATATACAATACAATTTACCAAAAAAATGTACACTTGTGTTTGAACAGAAAACCAGATTAAGTATCTACTCCGTTCAAATTTTTTATTTACCAAACCTGTTATGACTAAAAGAAAAATGTTCCAGTTCTTGTAATCTTAGCCTACTTTAGACGCTTATATGAATTCATAAATGCTCCGACAAAAATTTGCACGACATACAATCTGTTTGCTGATGCTGAAAGCCGAAAAAACAATATTTACGAAACAGAAAAACTTGCATTGCCTTCGTTTCCTCTGTAAATGGACATTAACGTTACCATGCGTTAATGCTAATCTAACTAGTGGAGAGGCACAAGCAGCAATCTTGCACATGACTTGCAACAGTTTAGTCAAAGCTAGTAATTATGATTTGATTATTGAAATCTATAAACATGGTGTACATTTGATGTAGAAACCGCATTTGACTCAAATAGACCGTTTAATGTTAGCTATCTTTGAGCTTAACGTTCGGCACATTTGAAAACGCCTCATGGCATCCTCACACTGTAGGACAACGTTAGACAAAGAGATAGAGAAAAATAGACGTTCAATTTTGAATACAATTTAACTTTCACCGATAAAAATGGTTACTTACGTATGTTTTGAGAAGAAATGCCCTCCAAAAGCACGGAAAATAACCACATGGCCAGCAGCAGATCAGTCACTCCAGCCGCGCTGAGACTTGCCCAGACACGTTCATCCGTTACGTGGGCGTGTCCTGACAATTAATTTTGCCATAAGTCCTAAAACTGAGTTTTTGGGAAGGCATATATTGTAACATTCAACAAATCAATTTTATTGTAGAAATGTGCACGTTCCCACAACATTCACACACTTTTCATTTTTCGTAACTTAATCTGAAAGCAAAATAAAAGGAAATTAATTTGTTGAAAGAAATATACATTTTAAAATAAAGTCGTATGGGCAGTTCCGTTGAAAGACTTTTTACAGTGTACTGAGCTTGATTCTTTAACAAAATGGCAAAAAACAAAAGGTGTCCACAAAACAGCAAGTCAAAGACAAAGAAACCAGATGAACAGAAACCGAGGGGGAAAAAAAATCAGGAAGCAGGCAGAGAAATACACAGCACGCTGACGCAGGGTACTACAATTAAACACAAAATGATCTGACAAAGGACAAGGGGAACACAAAGACTAAATACAGAGGGTAACAGAAGAAACAAGAGGCAGGTGACACAAGGTTTGGGAAACAGGTGAAAGACATCAGGCTGTCACAAGGGTAATGCAAAACAAGACCGAAAATTACACAATCACAAGGAGACAAGACATCGAACCAAAATATAGAACAGAACAGAAAAAGCAAAATACAGAAACCATAACAGTATTAAATATACAAAGAATGTATATATTTTAGTTTATTATTATTATTATTATTATTATTATTATTATTATTATTCCAAGAATAAACTAAATTCTTCTATTATGTTAGAGAAAAAACACTGTATTGTTTTTTTAGGAGCATATCTGACTAATTGATGCTTTGGTATTTTTGAACCTCCAAGACATGTTAAAAGTGCACTCTAGGGTATTATCGCTATATTTTGTGATATCACACAAGCATACAGTCGGCTTGGGCCAACTACTATAAAGAGAAGTGAAAGAAAAAAGCTTTTCAAGCAAGAAGTGGAGACATCTGCAGTACAAAGGAATGTAAAAGATTTTAAAATCCAATATGATGAATTCATATAAATTTACTTTACTAGTTTTAATTTGTCTCTAAACATTGGGAACTTTATATGAAATCCTTTCCTACATGGTTCTCCATCAAGTTATATCAGTGTGCACCTAATTGTCATTGTTTCATTTCAAATCCAATGTGAGGAGTACAGAACCAACACATAGACACGATAACTACATCCTTTCAAATTAACTGGTTTGTACCGTATATGCATATGTGTCCCCATAGTTTGTTTACCAATTTGCTGCTGGTAGCAGACAGAGAGAGAGCTTGTTATTTTCTAACATACAGCAGTTCCTTAAACAGTTTTGAAGCTTGTCTCCTCCTTAGTGTGACTGGTTGGCCCCACATCGTATAGGATCTTCCAGAAATATGATGATCTTGCAACGTCAGATGTTACAAAAAGAATCCAGATGCAGTCCGAGAGGGCGCTTTACATCTTACATTTGATTACTTTTCATTGCTTTAGAAATGATGTTAGGTACAGATATTGAGTCATAAAACTTTTAGCCACTCATTTTTAGCCAGGGCTATATACTGTAGAGATGGTGGCTGGGGGAGTAGTCATGTAAGGGTGATATATCGTGCAACAGTTATTTTTTCTAAGCAGGTGAAGGCCTTTACTCACCTGCAAATGCCATGCTGTTGACACAGCAGCTTTTAAAAAGGAAAATCATCTCAATGCAGGAAAACAATGAACTTCAAAGGCCAACACACTGCCACTAATGACAAGCCGTATGTCCTTGTGTAAACTCCGCAAACACCAAAAAGCCCTGGGAGAATAGATGCAAGTTTCTGATAACATAAGCAAACCACATTCCCAGTGCAGTAAGTAACAATTCCTTCAATACTCTAATACCACAATACAATAATTAAAAACTTCTCACTTACTATTTTATGGATTGAACCCAAGTTTGTTTTCCTGGTGTGGATAAAAGGCTTGATTTAAGACTGAAATTGGACAGCTGCATGCAGCTACACACACACACACACACACACACACACACACACACACACACACACACACACACACACACACACACACACACACACAGAGCAGCTGTTTCAGGGTGCTCTCTCCCCAGTTCATGGGAGCTCCGCCGCATCCACTGCGAGAATGAGTTCATTCTTTTCAAGGAGGTCAATATGAAGACAATTTTAGCCAATGATATATCCTCAGTGGTGTAGCCCAGTATTTCTCAACTGTCATCACCATCGCGGCTCGATAACTTTGAAAGATTGTCCTGGACAAGGTCATTCCTCAGTCACCGTCTCCCAGTAGTTTCCAGCCGTTCTAACTGCAATCACAAGCAGCCGTAAGAAGGCTCAAATGATCTAACACATGCTCGGCACATTGTTGTTGCAACAAGCAAACAAGATTTGGATAAACCGAGCACATCCCTGCAGTGTATACAGACAATACAAAGTAAGAATGAGTAGAATACAATGTTAGACTAATATATTATGACTGTGATTAAAGCTTTAATGGTGAACTGTCCTCGTTTTACGTAAAAACCTACATTATTAACATTAAAGGTTCATTACTGTAACATGCTATCATGGTCTATGACATTTTGATTTTGTGGAAAAAAGATCAACCTATGACTAAAAACAGTACTTTCTTGTGAAAGCTCCGTTTGTGTGACCTGACGGGAATCAGTCAGCAAATCTTCTGAAATGGGATGTGGCCTTGAATAAATGTTCTGATGAATTCAAAATGAATAATGACTAATACATGCTGGGTACACATGCAGGAAACACCACTGAGTTTCTGCTCAGATTTTACTGTACTTCATTTTGCTGCATATACTGCAGTCTGTTTTGATAAATGCCCGGCTCTGTCTCCTTTTAGCTGTGAATCAAAGAGAAGAGACTGTCAATTGTCAGATATGTGACTATAGCAAACATTAGCAAACTTCAGTCCTGTCATTTACTGAATGCACTCACTGTTACCGAGGCCATTGAAGTGTAACAGTGCAGAGTACAACAAAACTCAAGAGAATGTGTTGGCAAATCTAAACCCTGCTCTGTGTGTGTGTGTGTGGAACCCATTCTAAAATAAAACTGTATATAGGGGCTATGTTGAAGTACTTTGTACATTTTACTATTTAAAGCCCATATGATTAGTATGGCTCTTAATGGTGTTACTAAAAAGACAGACATGAAGTTATTTCATGTAAAAACAAGATAAAAGGCCAGTTTTTTTGTCCATAATTATCGCATGTTAAAATAAAACTACAACCTTACGTTGTGTCAACAACATTTATACCAACTTTATTCAAATTTTAGAACGGGTTCAAATTCTGCTTTAGTTGTATCTGTCAAAAGCTTTTTTCTCAGAGCCACCTTACATGCCAAACTTCATCATCCAAGATAGCATCTAAAAAAACTGACTTGCATTTCCGAGCACAAAGCACCATGACAAACAAAGTACTGTATGGAATACAAAGATGCAGAAATTCAAAATTGACTTGATTGTATTATAGGCAGCTACACTATAGCTTTTTGCTAATGCCTTTCAATGATTAGCCCTGTTTGGGACTAGCCCTATCTAGTGCACTCTGTAATTAATTCAGCAGGCTTCAACTTTTGACTTTAAATTTACCTAATAAATGGAATAATAAAAATGGACTCATGGTGTTTATTGGATGACGGATTAAAAAAGCATTCAAAAAAAAAAAAAACATGCGCCGAGGCCTTAAAAGGGACAGTTATTTATTTTGTACGTCAGAATTATTTTCTTCTTGTATTTCCTGAAAACATGTTGTAAAAGATTCACTCTAACGCTTTTGTATTTTGATTTATAATGCCACAATAACGGTAAAAATGCCCTTCACACTGCTAAAAAACGATTTCCACCGCTGATCCCCCAACACCCCATGTGCGTGCCCTCGGCAACACAGCTTTGGTTAACAATTGCCGACATTCTCTGCTTTTTTTTTATAAAGACCAACCTTACTAAAATAATTTGCATCTTAAAAGATCATTGTGATACGGCAGAATAGAAATACCAGGGTACAGCATGAAAGAATGGCAAGGATATGAGCAATTGTGAAGCCATTATCAGGGGAATTTATTTTAATATTACAACAAGGCAGGCCCGTCAGTCCACTCTGATTTTAACAAACACGAATTAGCTACAGTATATCAGGGAATACGAATAGCACACTGTGCCCCCGGTACAAAGCAAAACACTCAATTTCTCAGCAGTGGCTTGATGTGGCCAGTTTGTAGCAGTGACTGCAGTCATGGGTAATAGTGTTGCCTTTCTCTCTATCAGACAGATACATAGGCACATAGCTGTTATACAGGGATTCTTTCCTGCCTATCTAGAATCTATTTATTTGCCGGTAATTATACTGCAAAATGTCCACAGCAGGCCCCAAAACATCCATACTGTAAATCACCTTCCTATAATGATAGCCACTGAGGCTAGAAATATATGGAAATATGTATCAATTTAAAAAAAAAACATTGATTTTTCCTTAGCTTACAAGCTGGTGGTAAATAATTGCTGTTGGATCATTAGCAGTTTTCACGCTGCGACCACAAGTATAGTCTAGAGACTGTAGGTGTTAATTCTAAAGATTTGGAGTGTGTGCAATGGTAAACAGTAACATTAGAAATTGTTTAATGTGTATTCTATCCTAGAATAAAATTGTCCAGAAAGAGACAAAAGAGACACACATACACACATGCTCTCCCTTTTATATCAAACTAGTGCTGAGCCTCGTCCTTGTGATAAGAATGGCAGGCCTGTGATATTAGACACAGCTGTTGATATATAAAATTGGATAAGTCTTGACAAGACACCTGAGCACAGATAAAGGACTTTGTTTTGTTTTAGAATAATTTAATATTTACTGTATCCTAGGTTCATCGTGGGAATCTTCCTTTTCTTGAATGGATTATGAGTGTTATGAACAAAGCATTTAAAAACATAATGCTAGAAAATAAAAAGGTTAGAGTTAAAATTAGCATAATACTACATTTGAAATATGTGTACCAGAGGGAAGCCTAAATTTATTATGCCATTTCATCTTCCACATTATACTAAAAAAGAACCAAGGACCAAAGGAAACCAAGGTGCATGCTTTCTAACAATATTTCTACTAATGGAGCTCAGCGCAAACTCTTTCCAGAAGACTTGAAAATCACTTCAATCACAACTATCTCTTCCTAAAACAGTTCAGCTGCTGAGAGGCGTGCACTTTTTACTAAACCAACCAAATTGGCCACCAAATTCATGATCCAATCACAGCACAACATCCTGCTTTAAATGTCTTCTTCGTTGCTGTCAGCTGTTTTTCAGGCAAACGTGCAACCCTCCCTCCCCTTCCACCTCTGGTTCTCGTCAACCACGGCTCCCTGAGTCCCCTTCCAGCAGACGGCTCCTTCGTTCGGTCTCCGGGTTCCTTCTCCACCATCATCATTGTCTTTACCTCTTTAAACCATTTTTAACGATGGAGTCTAATCCCCAAAGACTCTGTACATTTCATATTATACTTATGTACAATACATATTTGCATATCTGCAACAGAGTTTCTCTTGATTGAAATGTATTTATGCCAGATGATTTCACAAGGCTTGGATTTAATGTTGTTTTGTTATTATTAGTAGTAAAACCCCGGAGTATGGTAATATCAGACATAAGAGCAGTGATGGAGGGTGTTTGTTGAATTCACTGACCCTACGGACACCTGAGGACACATCACTTAAAGAAAACATAATATCTTTGTCAATGTAGTTTAGTGTATTGCAGCTAATATTGCTCTGGTTCCCTGAAGCACGAGTTCTGGTCAACCTTATGCAATCTATTCATCAATAACTAAATGCTGCGATGCAATAATGCATTGTTACAATTGTGGTGCGGCTGTTTTGACAGACAACTGCCAAGCTGGAACTATAAAAAACACAAATGGTCGGTGCTTAGGAAAGCACAAGCCTTTTTCCAACATATTGCAAGTGGTTTGTTTCTTTCTTCATGACATTGTGGGCAAAATGCAGGTGCATTCATTATCCTGTAATTATCATGATGTGAGTCTTCTGGTGTATTATTCATTGCATGCATTTGCCACACAGCGTTGTGACAGGAAAGTTAAAATGTATGCGATATAGATAGGATCAACTATGCCAACCTGCATCCCCATCAATAATACTGTGCTACACCAGGAAGTAAGCTGCTCTCACGGCCACTTATAAGTGACCACACACACACACACACACACACACACACACACACACACACACACACACACACACACACACACACTAAACCTTACTAATCCTGAAATCACATGAGGGCTTGTCCAATATTGGTCTGTGATAAAACCAAATCTCTAAAATCTTTTGTTCACATCACACTGAGAAGATACAATTCCAGTCCTTTATTGTGGGTACAGGTGGCACTTCATATTTGGAAGTTTTTCATTTTGGTGCAGGAAAGCACCAACAGCTGGAAAATGTAATGTGTCCGTAAATGATGCTTCACGCTTGATGGTGAACATGATGCTTGCTGACTGATAATTTTTCAGGGGTTGAAAGCAGGCCAACTTAAAGGGATTTCGGAGGATGTAGCAGACAGATGGGACAGTGAATCACTCTGTAGGGATCACTGCACAAGAGGAGCAGCTTCGTGTAAATGCAAGCAAAGCTGGGGGAGCTAGATTCCTGTGAAAAAGGCAATGCATTGCCCTTGTACTTATCCATCAGTCATCTCAGCAGTGAACAAAACACCACGAGAAGTCTCATGGAGATGTGACACATCATTATATAGAAAGGAAAAAAAGATCCAACTGGAAAATGTGACTAACAATAGAGAGAATGTGATATATGTGATATGAAACGATTATAACATGCATTACACATGTATAATACAGCACAGTATCTCTAGTCCTTCATGTAGGCAGGTGGAAAGTAAAGCTGTTGAGGTCGGGGTGGTGCATGGGCAAGTAGTGTGTCCGGCTTTCATATACTTTTCCAATCAAGAATCTTTAACCAAGTGGTCTTCAACTTTAAATAATTTTATTAATAATAATTTTGTTGGCCACTTGGGTGCAGTGCAACAAGCTGTAAACACAACACTAACAAACAGTTGCCTAGTTACACACGCCGCAGACCGAGAACAACCTCAGCATTTGTTTGAAGTTGTGTTTTTGTCCACCTAAGGAATGTAAGTCACATATTCACTCTCCTTTTAGCTCTATTTTTGGTCTCCACCAACTCCTGAGGAAAATATATGGGTCTTGAGTTGTTAAATGCTCCACCGTGTTCACCAGCTAGTTGCTAACTATACCTGTCTGTCTGCTGTTTGGTAATGAGCAGGTAGTGTACAGTGGGTTTATTTTATTTTTGTTGAAAAACGCCTCTCTGCTGCATGTGGATATGATGCTGATGAGAGCAGTGTGTTTAAACCAGTAAAGTTTTGGGCAGCTGTAAAACAATAACAGTGAGCTTAAAGGCGTTAAAACGCTCAGTATAGATGAAATACAAAGTTTGGTCATTGTTGCGGTTGGATTCACCACTACTTTTGACCTTTTTCACATTACAAGTATGCATTTATTGTTAGCATAATAGTGTTGATAAGATTTGATAATAGTTTACTTGCCATGTACTGTAGTATTTGTCTCTACCACATCATGGTAAACGATGGTAAATAAATAATTTGAAACTGAATATTAAAAACATTTTAATTGAACGCAATCCAAGGTTTTGCAGAATGACTGGCAATAGGATTGATATGTGTCAAGATTTTTAACATGCATTTCTTTATTGCAGTCCCTCCTACTGGGGAAATTAATTACTTTTTAACCAAAGAGAAATTGTGATCAATGTGTCTGTTTTTCTTAGACCTTTTTATAGTATTTTAATATTGTCTCTTCTAAGGTATGGATTATGAGCTTATTTCATGGTTAGACTTAACAAGCTACAATATTTTGTGCACTACTTTGTCCAGGGCATGTCTTTGGTCTGACAAAATAATTTAGACTGCTCATCAGCATGTCACAGCAATGAGAAAAGGAACAATGCATTCTTTTCATTTTTTAATGCATTTTGTATGAAGTACGGCTGTGCTGTTAATATGTTAGTGGTGCATGATGTTATCGTCTACGTAAAGTCTTTGCAAAGCATAGACTGGGTGAGAAAAATGTTTCACATAATGACCAATTATATTGTGTCTTTGTTTATCTGTTTTCCTGTGTGTCTCAGAAAAACATTCAAAATTGATTTTGCTGCAGGCGATCCAGAATTGTCCAAAGGAGTCCTTGCCCGTACGTTTTCTTCCTTCAACCTGAAGTCCCACTTGGGGTTTGATTCTGGCCCTTATCTTGTGCCTCGGTCTGGCAGAGTTTCTGCAACATAGCAACATTTATATTTCAACGGGTGAATATGAATTATGCACAATAAGCAGTGAGAAGGAATTTAATGATGCCTCGCTGCTACAGCCTGCCTCGACAAACGAAGAGTGATTCCCCCTGTCTGAGCTGCTGGGATGGAGATGCTGATTTGAACAAATCTTTGACCTCATCCTTCTTGTTGCTTGAGGTTGGCAGTCAATGCACAGGTTCGGAGAGGGAGATGAGAATGAGGGTACCTCACCCTGTCAGAATATTGATCCACTCTGACATCTAATGTAATGATTCTTTGTCAGCAAAGAAATGACCGGACAGGCTGAATTTGGGTCGCATCCCCAGCGACTTTTAATTAAGACTGCTCTGCCATCTCCTTTTGACCTCGTCATCTATAGCACACTGCAGCCAATGATAGTGAATTTTTTGTCATCCAAAGAGCGAATGCTTCTTCCACAGAAATTAGATGACTTATCTTCTGTCGCTTAGTATAACCTTGATTTGTTAGGCAGATAAAATCTCTACCTTGAAATTAAATATTATTTAGTAAAAGCAACAACATAAACAAGTTCTTGTATGCACAGAACGATTCCCTGAGTCTTGAAAAGCTCTGCACTTGCATCTCTAAGACTCATAAAAACAGGCGGACTACTTTTGATTTAAGCCCTAGGACAAATATAAACAAAAAAAAACATCCATATGTGCTGATACACTGATAACATCAGTGTTTATCAGAGACAGACATGTTTTGTTTGCTTACACAGCAAACATATTAAAGATATGCAGTATGTTTGGACAACACATTTCATACGTTGATTTGTGAACACAACATAAAATATTTTTTTTCTAATCTATTCCAATTTAAAATGTACCAATTTCTTCTGTATTTCATAGTTGTGGAAACAACATGATTTTCCATGGAATATAATGACTGCTCAGTCTCTGTATGTGTTATTGGTTTTATTAACATTCTTTAACCTTTTTCTTTTACCTGGCCATATTTGTATGTATTAACACTTTTTCAATTTCATTTAAATAAAATTACAAGTACTTAATTCTTCTTTCGAGTGGCAATTTCACAAACAATTCCTTTCATTTCAAACAATTAAATCCATAGCTGGGCTGATGATAAAGCACATTTATTAATCTACACAAGGTAAACGGACCGTTTCTTTGGCATAAATGGCTTCTTTGTCTTCTACTTGCTGATTTTATCGTAATACAATCTCTTGAGAAGTGAAGTGTTTCCTGCTGTGATGAGATACCATACTGTATATTTTTTCTTTAATTCCTGCATGAGCAGTTGTTGACATTTAATATTTACTATGATGACCTGGACAAAGATTTGTTGGAACAAACAGCAGGAAGTGGATGTCTGAAGGAGGATTCACGGGGTTGGATTCTCAGCCAAATCAAGCACATTTAAAATTAGAAGCAGCTGCCTGGTAGTTGGCGTTAAAATAGAAAGGGGTGTAGTGCTTTGGGAGGTGTGTTTGTTTACCTTTGGTGCCACATAGATCCTAGCTATTAATTTCTGTAATAGTTATTAATTTCTGTATCATGAAATGGAAAGACATTGTTCAAATTATTAATCATGGCCTACAGGGTGAATACATGCATAAATGTGTCATAATATCAGTGCATTTTCTCATTTGTTTTTTGTGTGTTAATACAATTATGATGTCACACAGAATACTATTGTCCTTTCGCCCAGGAAACCATGCCATCAAGTTTAGCTATTTTCAAAATAGTTCTGAAAATTAAAAAAAGGTTATGGTGAAGGGTCCATTTATTTTTCAGGAGCTGAAATGGTTTTCAAAATGTTTTAGTTTGTCTGTGCATGGCCTGAGGCTTCCATTTGATTCAAGTCACAACACTGTAAATGCCTTTGGACACTCACGCATAGTGGTGAGCTATATTCAGTCCACTGCAGACTGACATTCTCCAAATGAATGGTGTATCACTTTAGGGACAGATTCTCCCTGTTGTATGTCTCTTTTGCATATCACTGAAACAACAAGGAGTGTTTATGCTCAGAATCTAATGGAGCTCAGCACAAATTGTTTCCAGAAGACTTCTAAATAACTTCAATCACAACCATCTCTTCCTAAAATTATTCAGCTGTTAAGAGGCGTTTACTTTTCAGTAAACCAACCAAATTTGCCAAGATTTTCATGATCCAATCACAGCACGACATCCTGCTTTAAACGTCTTCTCCGCTTGCTATCAGCTGTCTTTTCAGGCAAACATGCAACCCTCCTCTGGTTATCGTCAACCACGGCTCCCTGAGTCCCCTTCCAACAGACTGCTCCTTCTTTCGGTCGCCGGGTTCCTTCTCTACCATCACCAGTGTCTAGGCTCCATCGGGGGGGGAATATGTTTGGCTTCTCTACCCCTTTAAAATCTTTTTTACTATGGAGTCTAATCCCCAAAGATCCTATATATTTCATGTTATGCTTATGTACAACAAATCTTTGCAAATCCGCAACAAAGTCTCTCCTGATTGAAATAGTCTACGCATAGAAAAATCTCCTCTTTCTGAAACAAATAAGTGACTCAGATACTAAAAGCTACGTATCTAAATTATAATTGGGAGGTGCACGTACTATAGTACTACTTTGAACACTCTGGCCAGTCATCCACATATTTCTGTAACAATTGAATTAAAGTTTCTACCAGCTTTCGATTAGACCTCATGGGATGCAGTTATTTTGTCTCTTCTGCACAGTGTCCCTCATCCTACTATCTGCTGCAATTTCATATACTGTCAATTTCCCACTCAATTAAATGATAAGCCTTTTTTTGCTATTCAAATGAGGGTGGAGTGTCCAAACAATTTTCAGGAACAGAGGTTATTCTACTACAATTTAAGGTCTTTTGTTCAAAAAGATTTACCTTGCTTTGTGCCATTAATGTTCTCAAGAAAAAAAAGAAGAAAAAAAAGTATAATCAGTATGTGTGCAGAATCTTTGTGCACCTCTGGTAATATGAATCCACTTCTTCTTTCTTGAGTATAATCAAAATCTTTGAAACCTGGTTTCTGCTGTAAAATACACAAATTGGCATTTCCTGCAGACTGGAAATGGTTTTATTTGTTGAAGACATTAACATATTGTTTGTTAGTTGATAGCATGGACAACAGGCAGGGAATGTACAGCAGTGTAACCCCAAGAAGGTGTATTACACTAAACCTGTTATTATTCCCAGTGGGACATGTCCAAGAAATATACATGCACGTGCAACTCCTTGATATTTGAAGTTGTACTGTCTTTATTTCTTTTTTTTACTTCTTTCAGTTTCTTTGTCTTTCTCTCATTGTCACTTAACATCTTAACTGCAACATATGATGCTACATACTGACCTCAATACTCTTAATATGGCACTGCATGTGTTTAAGAGACAGAGGATGGATTCCTGGCTCTGTAAGAGACTAAGAATGTTCTCATGCACTAACCATAGTTTTGACTTTAGCACTGGTCCGCACTGCTTTTCTTAGGAGTTGGATTGCTTGATGTAAAAAGCTGACATGACTTATTGATATGTTGCCACACACTAAAAGATTAAATCAGAGCAATTGTTTGCGCCATGTCGTTCCAATGAAAAGGGTGCATTTCAGACAGATAGACAGATGTAACTGAAAACAAGTAAATTAAGTGTGTGTGAGGGGGGGAGATAATGTAATTAGAGCTGTTACAGAATAAGAAGAAAACCTGGTAAACGCAAACAGCAAAAATACTGAATGTGTTGGTATTTGTGCATTTGAATGCATCTGTGCATCCTCAGTGAACTAAGTATTTTGTGTGTTTGTGTGTTGGCGGTAAAGGTTTTTCATTGTGTGTTCTAGTACTTTTTTAGGTTTATGAAAGCTTGTTTGAAAGCAAATCGGTTTGTAAAGTATGGTCAAAGGTTGATAGGCACCTACTACTTTAACATGCCTTTATAGGGTTAGGGCATCAGTTAAAGGTTGATGTTAGAATTAGAGTTTGGCTCAGGATTAAGTTAAAGGTTATGGTTTGGCATGCAGATTCTTACTGCTTGAATCTTCCTCTCAAATTTGCCCTAAATGTTTGGAAAAAAAATGTCCAACACTGCCACATTGTTTTCTGTATTTTTGGCTTGTCCAATGTTTTAGCTTTAGCAGTGAATACAGAATTAATGTTAGGGGTGCTCTTATGTGGTCTCCTCCCTACCTCCCATGTGATAATGTGACTACATGAGGGCAGAGACAGGGTCTCGAGGTTAAGTCGCACTTAAGTCACACACAAAGGGACTTCAGACTCGTCTCAGACTCAAGATGAGGGACTCGTTAACAATCTTTATCTTTAGGAAACGTCTGATGACCTAAATGTTATTCCCCTCTCTGCGTAACCTCTAACCTGCGTACATAACACGTAATATGTCATGTATCTGCTGCATGCAGCCACACATGAGAGAGGACAAAAAAAAAACCCGTTGACTGCACCGGCAGCTGCTGTAACATAAATCAGAAGCTTGGCTTTACAACAAGGCCCATACAAAGAAGCTCTTAATGCCAAATATTTGGAATCAAGATAAAGGATTCTGGCTCAAAGAGATCTAGTTTTATCAGGCTCCTGAAAACGCACAGTGATAGTTTATCGAACGTGTTTAGCTCAGCTAGACGTGGTGTACAGCCGAGACGCCCCAACCTCGGAGTAGTTTTCAGTATCTGTGCCACGCCAATTAGGAGACTAGTGACAGATCCAAGTGTATTGATTCCAATGGGAGAAGTGAACGTGAACAATCCTTTTTCCCTATAGTCAACAAAGTATATATTGGACCTATTTCTTATAAGCCACATATCTCCCAAACATTCTGACACTAAAATGACATTTTTCAGACAGACACATCAGGAGTAAATTTACTTTTCTTGAAACTGTCTCAAGACCAAACTCTCGCCAGATCTGGCGACACAGAGAAGCTAACTAATCTCCGCAATGCTAAATATGTCTGTTAGCTCTGTAAATATCTAACGTTAGCAAAAGGCCATATTCATTAATTGTTAAAATATAACTTTTCATCCATCCACACAAAGTTCACTACACGCTCAAACAAGGCCACGCCCCTTTAGGCAATTGGAAGTATGTACCGTTTCATACCATTGCCACTGCTTGAAATGCGCTATCTTTAGTATAAAGGATCTTTGGCTCAGTACTTTAACGTTAGCATGGACCTACGGCAGCTTAACTCCTACTGCTATGCAGTGTTCTAAGCAGCTTGGGTGGAATGCAGCAGGTAAGATAACACTCATTAAAACCCCAAGAGATTTAACTTGGACTCTAGCTCAAAGACTTGTGAGCGTCTATGCATGATGGGGACTTCTGACAATGAAACTGAGTGAAATATTTCAAGCTTCTGTCAGTCAAAACTTGGCCATACAGCATGCATTAGTAATGATGGATCCACCAGACAGTGAAAGCTATTGTCAGTAGAGGGTCCTCATAGGAATAGGAAAACAATGTAGTATGATCAGGGTTGTTTTTTGAGACCTGAGAGCAGATCTCTCAGGTCTCAAAGAGAGAGAGAGGGTCTTGATTGAACAAAGATATATAGATTATAGAAGATGTAGCAAGTCCTAGTTTAGAGTGGAGGAATAATGTTGATCATTACTTCAATTGTCTGGCCTGAAAAATACTGTATGTAAGATGAAGTAGTGCGTTTCTACTCCTCTTGCTGCCTAAAATCATGATTCTGGTCTTATTTGTATTCAAGCCTGCTATGCTTTTCATCATCCTAAGATTTATGCCTGCCACATGTAGGGTCAAGTGTACTCCCTCAAACTTTATCTACGGGCTGACGGAAGGAGAGCCTATGTATGAGTGGATAGTATATCATTTTGTTACATTTAAGGGGAGAAATTTATGTTGATAGGAAATGTAAACCATTGTCACGACCAGGTGTAAGAGTGAGCAATCAATCATAAAAATGATGCAGCTGTCAGCATTCCTGACCAGCTTTGACTGCGGTGTGATTAAATACAAGGGAAATAATAATAATGAGTTTGTCTATTGTAATACAGTATTATCCTCTATTTAGTCTGTTTAAGTGCTGATCCGTTATCAATCTATTTTCCCCTACTATACTATATTTCACCTTGTCCCCTGTGCCTGTGGTATGTTATTCATGTTACATTATAATCTTTTAAATACATCCTACACTAGAATAACTGTATCAAGATTCAAACATACATTGGCTGAATTTGGAAGACATGTCTGACTTACAATACTGCCCTCTGACACAGGGTACCTCATTGTATGATACACGGCTCACAATTACGATAATATCACGATTCCGCTATAATCACTATATTGCTAAGCAACCCTATAATGACATCAGGATATTGGTCTATGAATCCAAAATGCCCGTGTAAAGGTTAAGTGCAGGTTTTCTCTCTTTATTCAATCCAAACTGCACAAAAGAACAACACAATTCTTCAGCACACGTTTTTCAGTCTCTAAATTAAAATAACAGAACTATAGAGCAACTATGGGTCCAGAGTTTGGACTTAAACATGGCTGGGGTCCCCCAGCCCACCCAGTCCACCCATCCCACCCCTACTGACGACTGAAATTTTTAATGTAGCAGCTAGTTTTTACTCCATAATTCTACAGAAATGTTTCATATGTTGCATGCTCTCATTTTGTAAATACAAGAAAATCAACTTGAAAAATAAATGCGGACACATTTGAGTCCTCCCAACACACATTAATGTCCTAATTAGTGCCAGACAGTCTCACTCAAAAGCAAAACACTCCCTTCTTTGTACTACCTACGCAAAGGATTCTTCCCCTACCCGAACACTGTCTTCTGATTAATTATAAACTTTATTCACATTCAAACCAAGTTATAATATTTGTTCATCTCCTCAGAACATTGCACAGTGACATGATTGATGATTCTTATTTGGTGTATCCTTTGCTGTTCATTAAACATTTTATAGAGAGAACTTCTCTCCTCCACATACGACCAGCATGCTTCTTTAACCAAGACTTACTAAACCTGACAGCTCAATAGCAAGGTCTTACCATTCAGAGCACATACACTTCATGCACCTTTTTTCCAGTTGTCTTGTTTCTGTAAATCTTCCAGTTTGGTGGAGGATTTACTGGTCTCCTGTTGTAGGTGCCTTTCAGAGCAATCTGTAAAAATGTATACGTGTGGAAGCCCATCAACTGAAGCGAGTCTCATCTGGATTTCTAGAAGAAAAACAGTAAATTTAATGTATAATCGATTTATCAGAATCCAGGTTAGTTTATGAGAAACGATGCACAGTATGAGCTTGTAGTTACGAATGTAGGGGTTCTTTATAGAGTGAAATGAGTTTTCACAGAAAAGCATTTAAGTGCTGGCAACTGTAATTACTATCCCTTTAAACATCACTTACAAGCAGTGTACTTACACAGCGGGCATCAGTACAGTTTGTCTGAACTTGAATGAAATTTTAAGAGTAAAAGGATTTTTTATCGGATCAATGCAGGATTCTGGTGGAGACTTCTCACATGAATCACAAACTTTGTTGTGGAACTATTTTTTAAATTTCCAAAGTTAGTGATCGATAGGTTAGTCCTCATACAATCCTCAACCCTCTTTAAAAAATAACTTTTAAGATAGTTTCAGTAAATAGAAGATATCAAGGAGATAAATTAAACAGTTTGAAGGATTGGTCCTTAATAATTCTGATTAGAAATAATGTGAGAAAATAAATTAAAACATATTGGTCTATACAACAATGTCCACATACTGTATACAGATAATATTTCATCTCAGACAAATTTCAAAGATTTAATGATCAACAATAGTTTCCTATTGGCATTTATTCTGAGGCAAACTGGGAAGCAGGATCCAGGTGCGGTACGGTAATTCCTTCTGCAAAGGTATGAGTATTCAGAGCATGATAATTGTCCTCAAAATCCATGCATGACTTCACAAAACAACACAAATAATCCCCCTTGTCACTTCTGGGACAAAACATACTCTGTGTGAGGTGAGAGATTAGAGCAGTTCTGGTGGTGGTTGGGAGAGGGGAGTCAATAAATCGATCATTCGAGTGTAAGAAGTCAGCTGGACATCATGAAGGACCTCTAACATCGGGAGCCTATTAATTGTTTTGTTTATAGCTCCAATCACAACATACCACACCTCTCCCACAGAAAATTAATGATTACTGGCAAAAGGTTAATATCCACTCAGCTGAAAATGAATCAACAGTGAATTAATGAGATCATTACCTGCATGGATTGATAATGAAATTAGTCTTCTTTCAAAGCAGGACTTTCTGGGATGTGGAGGTATTGACTTGAGAAATAATGCATCTGTTGGTAAAGCCCTTGACCAGATGGCCAGTGCTAAGCTATCCTGACTGTTGGAGGTCACAGTCAATCAAAACACTGTTAGGGTTGGAGTGAAACGTCCTTCATACTCATTAAAACTTAATATAATTTAACATGATTAAAAAGAAATGTTGTATTTTGTACCTAAAGAATATTTAACTGACCTCAATAAATTAAATAAGCATGTGTTGTCTAGGTACATTTCACAAATTTGAAAAGAAGTAGCAATTTTTTTTCAACTGTGTAAAAGTTCTAGTGTAAGTCTTTCTGACGAGTCTCCAGGTTTCTCTTGCAACGGCCTGTTTTCGCAGTTGAAGCGCTAAACTATCAGTAGGTCCCCACTGTAACTTCAGAAGTGATTCATACACATGAAATATGTCTCTGCAGAAAATTGTGCTGGGTTATTAATTGGCAGGGAGTCAGACAGTACTTAGAGAAGACTCCAGAGACGGGTTGATTCATCTTTCAATTCTTCATTTGAGCAGCACTTCAAAGTTAACCAGTCAAACAGAACTGAAATTTCATATTAGTATCAGCCTTTTAGTTGGAGTAAGCATATGGATTTCACAAGATTATAAACATAAACTGAATGTTTGCAGAAAAAACGGCAGGTTACCTTAATTTTGTATAAACCCAGCCTTTTTGGAGATATCAGCATCCCTGGGAAGATCAATTTCCATTCCGCTCGATTTGATAAATTTTTAGGGAATAAAATAACCAAAAAGATCAAATATTCACCAGAAGTTTATTCCTGGCAGCAAGGTAAGACCTTGAAACACCAATTAGACCTTCATGTCGGGAAATAAAATGGTAATGCTATACACACACACACACACACACACACACATACACACACACACCTCCATTAAACGTTTTCAGTCCTTTGGCGGATCTCGGCCGACCATGGAGTGAACCTACGCACTATTCATCTGCAAACACTGCAGTGAAACAGAACTGGATTTAAATCAGTAAAATATCTCTGTAGTGCCATGGCTGTCGGAGTGTGGCTCAGTGTCCAGATGCCCTCGCACCTTTTGAGCTCAGTTATTAAGAGGATCATTTTTTTTTTTTTTGACTTTCTATTTGCTACAGATAAAAGAGGTTGCAGGGCATAGTACATATTCATGTGTATCCTTTGACACTCTGATAATATGTCAGTTTATTATTAAGAGGATTGTGTTTTCTGGATTTTGGGATTTTTCAGTTTGCTGTGTTTTTCCTCCTGTGTTTCTGTGCTGCTTTTCCCTCCTTTGCCCATCTACACACCTGCTCTGAATCTGCATCGTTCCCTGCTCACAGAGTGTCCCCAGCCAATCAGCTCCCTGCCTGCTTTCCTGCCTAATCACCCTATTCCCCTCACCTGAGCTTCTCCGCCATTCTCTCCACCTGCGCTTCATCCCCCAGTCAGATTAGTTTGTACAGCTTTCATTTCAGTCTTTGTTGGATCCTTGGGTTTGTTCTGGTATTATTGGTTTTACCTGGCCTGCACAAACTGTGAAATATTATATATATATATATATATATATATATATATATATATATATATATCCTCAACTTCTTCCTGCAGTCTCCTGCGTTTGGGTCCACCTGCTCCATTTACAATGAAAATTTAAATTTTCTGTAAACTGTGAATCCACCACATGGAAGTGTTTCCATGGTAGCCAATCTACTGTACACACCGTTGTCATCGTCATCATTTGATTGGCCCTGAGCAGTGAATTTGAAGTGAGCAAGTGAGGTGGAAAGTCTGAGGTGTTGGGGAAGAGAGTTCCAGAAGGAGCGGGCAATGGAAAAGGCCCTGTTTTGTGCTTGGGGCAGGTGAGACGGGAATAATTATTTTACTGTAGGACGTTTTGTCTGTTATCTCAATTTCTTGAGGGAAGACCTCTAAGTTGCCCTTTAGCAACATGAAAAAGCTTAATATTGAGCCCTATGTGTGGTGCTGGAGAGGTACAATAATTGCTTCTTGCATGTTCCGTCCGTTAAACAAAAGCAACAAAAAGCACAAAAAAATATGAGTGTTATAAGATGAGGGTGGCATTGGTCCATATATTTTCCTTTTTTTTAACCTTTGGCAATCACATGCCTGTTTGTAATTTGAACTTATTGTGGCCAAAGTGTTATGCGTTTTTTGAAACATTCATGTGCGATACTTGTAGTGTAGTTTGATGTACAGTATGCAAGCAGAGGTCCACACTATAGCCTAGAGCAGTCTTTCCCAAACTGTGATCCGAGGACCACTAGGGGTCCGTGAGGGTACAGCAGGTGGTCATTGAAAAAGCAAAATAAAGTATTAAAAAAAATGTTTTTTAACCTTCAATTTACCATGAAAATATGTATATTGATATAAAAAAATAAATTTATAACTACATTTTCAAGTTATTGTGTGATTACTAAAATGGACCAGTGGCGATCGGCTGTCACGTTCAAGTCCGGTGCCGTTAGAACCACAACATGGATCAGTGGAACTCGTGTTTCTGAAATGTTTTGTGGATATGCTCTTAAGTGGACAAAATCTGAAGATTAATAATTCCCTGCGTAAAAGTTTTGAAATTTTTACTTTATCCAAGTGTTCTTATTACTGTATAGATTTAATACTCTATTGCTTTAGAAATAAGCCTAATGTTTACCGGGACCTGATTATGCCCTCGGCCGCTTGAGTAAATAAATAAATTTAAATATGTGGCAGCCGTCGTGTGCCGTAAACTTTGTTTTATCGAGCCTGTTGTACTGATGCGATGACCAGATACAGTTTTCGTGTTTGTAGGCCTATTAGGAGGTGCGGATTAATTCAGGTAGGACTGCGTGTAGACATATTTTATTATGAGGTGATCCGGTGAACTTTTGATTACAAATAGTGGTCCACAAACACAAAAAGTTTGAAAATCCCTTGTCTAGAGATGCTGGACTCATTGTATTATGTGCATTCAATCTGTAACATGATGCGAGGTGGAGAGAAGACAGACATACTTAAAAAGTAGTGAGACTGATTTATGTGAGGATTTGTTTTGTATCTTTTCAAACCTCTGAATAACTCCAGTTATGCAAATGTTTCCCATTTTTCCAGCATATGTAATATGCAAATGTATGCTGAGATCCTAATTTCTTAGAAATTGTCCTAATTCTTCGTACACAAGCTTCTAAAGTTTTTACCATCAGTGATGTAAATGATCACCCACACAACACTACTGATCCTAGGAACTGTTAAGCCATGATATGACTCATTACAGTCAGTTTGTTTATGAACGCATACTTCACACTGTTAATGCCGTATTTGTTGTTTATTTCAACACAAGCCCAGTATCTTCAGAATGTACTATTCTATAGCTATGTTTCCATCCACACGTTATTATCCAAATCAAGTAATATTGGATGAAAAATGACTTACTTACTAATTTCATGAATTTTGACACAAAGGAAATACGTTCGGTCTCGTCGAATTTTATCTTAATCAATATACGGCTTGTACATGATGCTGATGCCGAATAAATAATGACTTGCGATTAAGATTTAGGTCATTTTATGGTTACAACCCGCCACAAAACGAAGAAGAAGAAGTTTAAGTTTATTTCTGCCCAGTATTTCCGCTCTGTTAGCACACATGGCACGTATCAACAAAGACAAATGGAAGTGGACGAGCAAAGAGACAAGAAACTTTTTGAATTTAATTTACGAGTAAAATGTAAATGCTATTTTAGATAGCAAAAAATCTAAGAAATGGCGTAATTTTTTCGGAACTCGCAAAGGAAATGGGCCACAATGGTACGACAAGCCGTGGGACGTCCTCTGTAAATGGAAGGCGATCAAACAGCGAGACATGTCTCAAACAGTTGTCTCACAGCAGTGCCGGAGGGATAATAAAAGCCAAGTCTACATCATCATAGCAATGTGTTGATAGCGTTGTTGTTTTATTATTATAGCTTGATACGACACAAGCTAGACAAGCTACACAAGACACAAGCACTATTACAACTTCTACAATATTGATCATTTGTCAGTAGACGGCGCCATTTTGTCTAGAAAAACTTTGTTTGCAAATGTTTGCTTGAATGTTGTGCAATTCAGTGCCAAAATGAATGGAAACACCTTAAAATGTCCAAAATTAATTCAATATACCAATTTGATCGTAAAACAGCATGTGATGTCATTACGCAGGTTTTTATTCGCTTTAAAGCCTTTGGATGGAAACACACTTTCACCAGCTTTATTTGCTTGCGTTTCTTTACCAAACTTAAGATAATTTGATTGACAAGTGGATGAAAACTTAGCTTATGAAACTGATGATTGCATGTTTATCCGCTCGCTTGGATTTTGCAAGACCACAGCTCATAAATACATTGCTGTCCTTCAGCTAACTATGAGCAGAGGCTTTAGAGTATGTTCATCAAAACAGAGGCTTGGCTTTCGGATAAGAAACCGACTGAATTGAACCATGATGTAGTTGCCTCAGGCAGACTCATAATTAAAATTAATTCATAGAAAATGACTTTAAAAAGCTCAGTTCTGCAATTTTAATTGTAATTCTACTCCCACTAGTGTAATATTTTTAGAAATGACAACAATTGTACACATATTTGAATGTCTTGCATGAGGCTATTTCTTAGACGTCATTTTGGGAATCTAAAGGGGACAAACGTTCACAAAGAACATGAAATAAACAGAGGCAACATGCACAAAACTCTCCATAACTGTCTAGTGCCAAGTCTTCAAGATCACCAGAAAACTGGACACTACTGCTTTTTCTATTCAGCAGTATGAAGAGCTTCAATTCAAGGTGACAGAGGACCAACTTAGAAGAACATTTCTGCCAGCAGAGTACGGGGCTTCGTGAAAAGCCCCCGTTATGGCCTGCAGCCAAAACACTCAATTCTGCTCCTTCAGGGCTGGTGTCCTCCAGGTTTTTGATTCTCCTTTTGATCCTCATTGATAGTTAATGTTCCCCAAGTGGTGATAAGTACAGAAGATCAAGTGTGGCTTGTTAACTATCAAGGAAGATCAAACATTTGCAGGACACTGGCCCCCGAGGACCCGATCAAGGGGCTAGAGCCGTAGACATGTTTTATTTCTTCCTACAGAGTATGTGGGAAATTAAAGGGAGGGTGCAATTACACCTCTGAATTACAAACAGCAATTAGCCATTTGATGTGATCTTTAAAAAAAAAACATTTCCTTCACTACCATTTGAGTCATGACGATAACTTTCCTGCGCAATCAGCAAATCCTGGATGTCCACCAGAGGTCTGTTTCAGAAAGCAGGTTCAGTAAAAACTGAGTTTGTCAACCCTGAGATGAGTGAAACTCTGGGTTTTCTGTTTCAGAAAGGGAGGTTAATCAAGAATGAGTGGGAGGGGTTATCAATCAAAACATTTGAAACAAAACTAAAAGATAAATATACAGAACAATAGAAAAAATGAAAATAAACACAAACTTCTGTTATTAATCCCTGAAGATATCCAAGTAGAATGTCTCAAAACATAAAAAAACAAATTCCAACAAAACACAGAATCAGTGACAATCAATTGGAAAAGAGGGCGCCATTTACAATTGGAGAGACCAGGAATGTGTTTGTACGCACTGCCACCATTGAAACATAAATATATTTTGTATGCACATTGCCCATATACAAAGACATAAGAATAACATATTTTTAAAAATTAAATTTCAAAGCAGGCTTCACTGCTTACCCTAAGGACAACAAGCCTCCTTTTTATGTTAGGGAAAGATACAAGTATGGCATGCCTAGCAGCTGAATATGTCCTCTCCTGCCACCTGTCTTCTAGAGAATTGTATTTTTTATTATTTTTAGTAGTGTTTTTTTACACATTATTTGTTGAGGGACAGTATGTATTTTATTATCTTCAATGATATCATATGTATCCTGTTTACTTTCATTATTACATGTATTTACTCAGTCATTTCCTTTTTTTCCTATACTTTGGCAACACAGATGCCACACAGTATTGATTTTTTCATGCCAATAAAGCAAATTAAAATTGAAATTTAACAAGAGAGAAATGTTGCTATTGTGAGTATTAATAAAGTAGGAGGGGTGTTGGGACTACTGGGTTAATATTATTCAGTTGTAACTGGATTACTCCACATTATCATCATAGCACAGTTTGAGGAGGCAATGTGATTTTCTGCCGATTTCATTAAACATACATTAATCAGGCTATGTATGCCTAATTTATTGGTTGACATCATCAACAGGTTTATCTTTCAGTGATTAGTGTTTAATTGGTGATTAGATATTAACTGTGACGCTGTGTGGCATTTTTTTTTTTATTCTTTTGAATGATGATTGTTTTTGCTCAAGCGGACCTTTTAAATATCCCACAAAACCTGAACTGAACACACCATCTCATTAACTAACAGAAGACAGAAAACTGATTTGATGGTAAACAACACAACTAGGGTAAACATAGATTCTTAACAAGCTCTATGTGTGCTGGACTTTTCTGCAGCCTGTATTTCAGCAACATTGCTGGCATTTAAATTGACGTTTTATTGATGTTTGAACGTTTTCTCTTTATTTCTAACATCGTCAAAATTTGCAGTTGTAATGTTTCTATTCAAAGACCTCAAATAGGTATTTTAGAGCATTCAAGTCATAGCTAAAACACACAAGATTACTAAAATTTTAGTTGCTGTAAAGATTTCACGCAGGTCTGTGTTTGTGTGTGTGAGAGAGAGCGAGAGAGAGAGAAAAACGAGGAAGAAGAGTATAGTGTGGCTGAGGGGATGGAAAATCATTCCAACAGCACAGAGGAGAGAAAAGCTTTTGAGTCAAGATTCATGAGAAGATGCTCTTCCTCTCCTGAGGTGCTTGAAGAGGACGTTCCTGATTCAGGAAGCAGCAGATGAATTGATTACTTCTGCTGCTGACTCTGGTCTGTGCAAATGGCAGGAACTGTTGATGTGAGGCTATAGGAACCATGTGTGATGGAAGACATTTAAAAATAATTTCAGTCCTGTCATTGTGGACTTTAATCAGTTCAGTTTTATTTATAGTATCAAATCATAACAAAAGTTATCTTGAGACACTTTACAGAGTAGGTCTAGACCACACTCTATAATTTACAAAACCCCAACCATTCAAGTATTTCCCCCAAGAGCAAGCATTAGTGCGTGCGACAGTGGTGAGGAAAAACTCCCTTTTAGGAATAAACCTCTGACAGACCCAGGCTCTTTGTAGGCGGTGTCTGACGGTGCGGGTTGGGGGTGCGATGCCCAGTGGCAATAATAGTCACAATAAAGATAATGGAACAGTGACTAAAAATGGTAGTAGTAGTAGTTCATGTCATAGAAGGGCACAGCAGGACATTACAGGGTGTAACGTGGCATAGCAGGTAGGCGGCGTTAGTGGGATGCAGCAGGGTTCAGAGGGGCATCGCAGAGCATAGCAGGGAGTGCAGCAGGTCCACGGCGACAGCTACAACCAAGATCTTGTTGCCATCCTAATCCAAGGAAATATGCTGGGCAAAAAGAAAACATAAGGACTCCGGGGAGTAAACGCCCCAGAACTAGGTTAGTAACAAGCAACGATATCAGCATTTTTTTTGCAAAATTATTGATTATATGGTAGATAAATCTGATGACTATGAAGAGAAGCAGGTGGGCCTTAAAATGAATTTTAAAGCTCTGCACCAAAATGATTTATTATTTCTATTTAGGAATTCAACTGTCATGTAAACCCAAAAGTACAAAAAACAAATCTGATTAACAGCAGCTATTTTATTATGGCGTCATCTTCCCAAGGATGAGACCAAAGTGTTGATATGTACAGTGCTGTGTTGTTAGATATATACTATCACTAACTTGTGTGTAGTTTGCTGCTAGCATGCAGCCTGACGTCAGACTCCCCTCCGTGTGAAATACCAAACTCCTTACATTGCAAACGTTTTGCTTGCATCACGTAAAACTGCCGTAATCCAGGGGTATTTCCCTACCCAGTCCCCCCGGTCCCCGCAGAGACGTTTTTACTTTTTAGCTACGTGTTCATCGGGTCCACCAGCCTGAGCCTCCATTTCATCAATGAATGAAAAATAGCAATGGGTAGGCCCATTTACCCAAATGTGTGCCTAGCCGCCCATGTAGCAGCTCACGGGAGCTGGCTGCAGGACGACTCAATCCCAATGAACAGTTTTTAATGTTTCAGACTATAACTACTCAAGAGTCTGCTCTTGAGAATTTGTTCTAATTTTCCGGACAATTATGGGAGGATTTGGGATTCGTAACCACTGTTTGTATTTCGGGATTGTCACAAATTTTTCAGGACGTCTGGTTACCCTATGTGCATGCTATATGTAGGCTGAATCGCAATCGTGTCAAGAGAAATATGATTGGCAGGAGATGACAAGAGACATCAATGATAGCAAACCCAAAGTCACTCTTGTCATTAACACAGGCAGCACCCCCACTTCCCAAATCGATTGGAAAGTGATTGGAACGATTGTTAGAAAATGTACAGTTTATATTATTGTGTCTTATCAAACCTTAAGAACGTTGTGTACTCAACCCTGCATTGTGTCACTTTGTTCTCTGAGCTTAACTCAGAGTTCAAGCCAGTAGATGATAGGATCCAAACCACAAAACAATCGGGATCAGATTGTTTCATAACAGTGATGGTTATTACAGCAACTTCACTCTTAGTTTCAACATCTGTTTCAGCTGTGAAATCAACAAAGCAGGGTAACACTAAAATAACTGTAATCTGTGGTACAATTATGAGGATTCTTGCTGAAGAAACAGAGGGGATAGACATTAGTGTTGGTTTTGAATCATATCAATTCAGTCACTAATGTACAGTTTGTCCTTGGCAACCAGTGGATGCATTGTTCTTATTTTCTGAATAAGAAGCCTTCACTCCTCCTATACACCTGAAGACAAAGATATTGGAAAATAAAGAATAAAAGGAGAGCAAGAGCGGAATTGTGCTTAATCCTTATTTTGGTGATCAATAAGATTATGGTGCATGGGTACCAGGCACATTCAATGAGTAACTAAGCCACCTTGGGAACATTTCCATGCAGATACAATTGTAATATGGATAAATGACTGATTTCATTTCAGATGAGAATGATGAGTGTAGTAGGAGTGTGTTGCATCTAATTTTCAGCAGACTGTATGTTACCAATACAAATAAACAATGTTTTTTTAATTGAATTTCAAACCTTTGCACACCTTTTGTCTTCAAGAAATTTGGATGTGAATGGGCACCAAAAGAAGGACATTAGAGGCTAAATAAGTGTATTAGTGGGAAGTTCATTGTAGAAGTGGACATCGTTGTGCCTCAGCGTGTAACCATTGAGTCAAATTAAGTGAAAAACCAATTAGTTGTTAATAATGGATGCTTCTTCTACAAACATTCACGTTTCTGCAGCCAAACTTTTCACAGTGGTTTGGTTTCAAACTGAGTTTCAAACTTGTTTTTGCTGTATCCTTCAGTTATTCCCTACAGCACTATATAATTATAGATCATATAACAGAAAAGTGAACACTTTGAAGCACCTCTCATGCACAGATTATAGCTTTTCAACCCAAAATAAACACACAAGCTGCAATTGCAAATAATTTCAAGTGCATCCAAGTAGCTTTTTCATGCTGTGAATTACCGTTTCAGCTCTTTGCCACATTGTCAGTAACGACAGACAAATACGAATTTGTACTTCACTTTAAAGCGATGGCACAGGAGCAGTGACAGTTTGAGCAGGCGATGCTCATCTATCATCGCAGTCTTCTTTACTTGATGCTGATGAACCACATAGTGCTGCATGACCCCCACCGGGAGGAACACATGAAGGACAGCTTAGCATGCCTTTTATGCGTCGCAACTCTCGCAGGATATATCACAGTACTCCGCCTGTACCTAAAACAAGCAAGAGGTACAAAAGAAAAAAGTGTGTTTGTGCGTGTGTGTGTATGTGTGTGTGTGTATCTGTTAACGAGAGGTTGGATCCAAGTTTTGACTTAGGAAAGGAATTCCCTCATGTGTGTCATCCTGGAAATGCAAATGATAACCGGAGTGCATATTCATAAATGGGAAAATGGAGTCCTCATCTTTCCTAACAACCCTGTAGGGTGCCTTCTGTGGATTTCTTTGAGCATCTCTACACTGAGTAGGAGGGACTGTCTGGTTTGGAAGGTAGATTATACACGTTCCAAAGCTTGAGTGGGAAAAAAAAAGTGAATAAATAAATAA
>NC_045747.1:12678551-12698484 GCF_008692095.1 Etheostoma spectabile | reverse complement strand
AGGCTTTTCTTAAAAGTATGATTAGCATGTCTTGCTTGTAGATATCTTTATACGGGGCGTGTGCCTATTCTGAAACCACATCGACTCTGAGGATGAAGTTTGCGGAGAGAGAAAGAGAGGAGAGGCAGAGAGATTGTCAAAAAAACACCAAAAGATGGCTAGACAGAGAAGCCTTAAAGTGGAAGTTGTGACTCTGGGATAGTGAGACTCAGAGGTAAGTGTTCAGGCTTGGCGCTACAAAGGGCAGTATAGTGCTTACTTTGATTGAATCAATTGCTCTGTGTAAGTAGCTGCTGGTGCCGGCCTCCCCAGGGTGACAGAGAGGTCTGCAGAGAGTGAACCAATCCAGCCATCCATGGCAAGAGAACAGGGAAGATTAACAGAGCAATGCATCATAGCTGTAGCAACCAGTGATGTGTAGCAGACTGTATTTATTGACTCATTGGCTGTATTGATTGTCTCAATTGATGAAAAGTCCAGAGACAACAGACAGACGCACAGCAATTATGCAAAATAAAGAATAAAGAAAAAAATGATGGGTCATGTTGTTATTTCATTGCATGAATAAAAGAGCATTTCACAGCAAAACCCTGTTATTTTCATCCACCCATTTAGTTCTGTTGATCACAATTAAACCTCTGATTACAGCACATTTCTCTGCAACACAGCATCTCGTTCAATTTAAGTACATACGGTAATGGCTTGGTAATTTACCTGGGCATGTATGTAGCTTTTCCTTGACAGTAAATTCTCTCTGACATTGACATTGTTCCAGCGGCAGCGGCTTATTTAACACGCCATTAATCTCTAACGACAGAAGACCGCGTCGCAGCAGATGTTTGTTAACAAACTTCTGCACGGTCCTCTGGTGTTGTTCTTCACCCTCATTGACATGTGTTACTGCAACAAGAGAAGGGTCGTGAGGCAAACAGTCGAGGACTGCGAGAGTTACCTGATATTTTGGGTGGGTTTTTGTGCGACGGGAAATTGTTTCTGTCAAGATGCAGAATTTTTTGATCCAAAGCTAACCCTCGATATTTGCAGTAGACAGATTAATTTGTCAAATTATGCCAAAAATCACTGATACTGCACCACATCTGAGTGCATGGTCATCAGTATGCTAATGTTTAACTAAGCAGTGAAACAATCCAATAATTGAATGATGGTCACTGTACATCAGCTCTCTTTTTGACTATGTGTGCAATTAATGAGTGCAAAGCAACCACAACACTGAGTAAATGAACACTTTGGTAAACTTAGACAAAACAGGATTGTCTCCACTCAGAATATGGACAACTGAAAAGATGAGCATGTGTCAGAGGATTATTGTACTATATGTCTTATCATTTTTCTTTCTCTTCTAAAGCAGCAGGACAGTGTGGAAAGACATAATACAGAACACTTCATGGCCTTAGCTATTGAAATAGAATAGCCTTTTGTACTTGATGCTGGTGAGTGGGCGTGAGGGCAACAAACTGCAAAAATGAAAGTAAAGGGAAAAGAAACAGGCAGAGTTTGGCCTTAGGGCTCATGAGGTAAGGACACTTAACTTATCGCATGCATTGTCATAGTCAACATGGTTTTTATATCAGCTCTATGCTTTAAAAACAAAATGAATAAAGCATCTCCTTTTCACAAATATAAATATATTTTATGTTTAGTATATACAATAATGAGTTGCCATCATCAACAACATTAGTATCGAAGGGAGAGAAAAAGCATGTCAGTAAACTCTTGCTAATGGATACAGACACGGCAAAGACAGCCATGATTGATTGGCGTGCTCAAGCGCTCCCTCTGAAGACAAAGCGAGACAATAGTAGTTTTATTGAAGAAGGCTGGTGGTGTGGCTGCGCTGTGCCATGCCACAGTCTACTAGTCCTGAGAGCTATGAGATTCATTGTCCCCCTCCAGCTCCCATTCAAAGTTCTGGCCAGTCATTTGGTAGAACATCATGTTAAAGGGTTTGTAGAACTTGTGCAGCCGTCGAATCACATCTGGGTCAATTTTAGGGTGAGTTCTCCCTTTAGACTTGCCGAGGCATCTGGGAGTGCTGCTGTCCTCTGGCTTCTTCAGACACGGAAATCCTTTAGTTTTATTGAAGTAAAAGTGTTTGTCTGTGACGATCCGTTTTAGTCCCAAGAAGTCCTGCACTTTGGCCATCTCGCCTGCGGGATCCACAATGAGCCTTTCCCCACTGACAAAATGCATTTGGGAGAGAGGGAAATACTGCATCCAGCTCTCCAAGTGGAGCGCATATATTCCTATACGCAATGCACTCCATGAGGCGTCTATAAGACCCAGCGTCCGATTCTTAAAAGCCAGGACCTCAAAGGTGGGAATCTCAGGTTTCTTGGACAAAGTTTGTGTGTAGTCTGAAATGGCTCTAGTGACAGGATTACGCACCACTATAATAAGCTTGATGTCCCTGGCCATGGAGTGGATCCGCTTTGGGGCATGGTTAGTCACAAAGTAGCTGGGCGTCTTCTCCATGGTGATCTGCCCTTCCAGCGTTGAAGGCATCAGGTCTCTGGGAACACAAACAGGGAAAGAGAGAGAAAAAAAACAGCTTAGCACATTATTATCCTCAACACCTCTTGCAGTGCAAATAAAATACCCAAGGACACAGTGCGAGCAAATTTATTAAGCAGTGCATTATGTGATATTACAAGTGAAAATAACTGTTATTATCACTGGACATTATTTTGTGAGGAGAAACATACAGCTAATTACATCCATGGAGTAATATGCAAGAGATAAAAGAAAGAGGATGAAACGGCAGGCAAGCAAGTATGCTCATTGCTTAATTGACTCCATCTGTGTTACTCCAGGAGCTGTTTTGGAACTTTAATAATGAGTTCGCCGCATATCATTAATACTGGGGTGCCTAGGGTATTGTTTTGTCATACATTTATTATGCATGCAAGGCTCATGCTCTGTGCAGGCAGTTTTATTTCTTATGCACATGCGCTTCCCTTGCAATGGATGCAGGATTTTTTTCTCTTCTCTGTGCTACGTTTAAGGTTATGGGCTGTTCATTGAAGGCAGCAGTGATTAATTATCAGATTGAAGGTGATAATTTGTAGTACAATAGATAAATCCCCGGCTTAACAAATGTATCTCCAGAACAATGGAAAGCCATTTGCCACCACCGCAAATATTATGTTTAATTTGGTTTGTTAGGATGAGTAGCTCATACGCACAGGAGCAAGTCTTGTTTCTATTTTAGTATTAATAATAAAGCATAGCATTTGCCTCAAGCAAATCCTCATAAAAAACCCACTGATGTTCATTCTAATCCGTGCTCTTTTCTTTGTTTGTAGGCTATGTGATTCAGTGCTAATTTGGTACATTAAATCCTCTGTGAGATACTCTGTTTATTTTACTACTAACAAACAGGAGCCCAGGACCGCCACAATAAAATATAAAGTAAAAGAAAATCTTAGCATCAACAGAGTTTTTCCTTCCCCAAATTAAGTCATGTTTGTTTGGAAATTAATACATAAAAGCCTGAACCAAAATCCAAATTATTTCTAATCTGGAGATTGACAGAGTTAGTGCTGAAGAATTCTCTATATTTCTGGGATAAAAGCCATTTTCTCCTCCCTGTAATATTCTTTCCATTAAGCTGCCCTGCACCACAAACCTACAATTGTAACGATATACTCACATCAATCATTTGCATCTTGGACATTTTCTAAATTAACTGTTCTCCAGCAAAGAATCCAATTTACTCTGCAAAACATAAAAGCTGTTATGCACATATCGACCACCCTTACACACACACACACACACATATACACACGAACCATGGATACTGGGCTGAAAGTATCACAAGTGGTCTGGTAATTGCATCTCAGTAAGAGTATTGCCTTCCTGATGGGTAATTTCCCTGTGGATTATGTTTGTCTCTTGACAGCATAGAACTGTGGTTACTTTTGGGCCTGTAATGGGATATTTAACATATCTACTGATAGCATAGTGACCAGAAAGAGTATTAGTTTTCATTATATTCCATCACTTTCTACACTTCCTCTCTTACAGTTATGAATGGCTAAAGATTTTTGTAACCTTTCAAGGACTTTAGCCCTGTCTACCATCTAACTCAACTCCAGAGTAGAGTAGGTGGTCCAAGGGTGCAACATAACCATGTAGAGTAATTACAATAAAAGCTCAGATACACCACAGCAAATCACCTTGAAACAACCAACATCCTACTGTATGGACCTGAGCGGAAGTGTCTCACTGGTTATGTGCTGTGCATCTTTGGAGCATATCCAATTGACAGGACAGATGTGCAATGTTCAAGGTTACCTTTTAAAGGCGTGCATAATACAAACAATTGTCCTCATGGGCTCAACGCTAATCATCATGCATTTCATTGTACAACAATGGAAACTGCTCGAGCCAAATACATTATGTTATATGTTACAGAAGCTCCACTTTGATTGGGAATCAGTCATGGATCATGTACATCTAAAATGTCAGTGGGATGACGAGGCGGGATCGAAATCAAAATGCTGATAGACAAGCTAATTTCTCGGTGCATGGCAAATGACTCCTTTGGCCTTGCAGTCTAGTGGAACTGGAGTAAACAAAAGCAAACTGTTAACTCTCGCTTCTTCTTTCTCTGCATCAGCTGCTCAGCTCAAAACAGGTCATTCAGGTGGGTAGGTAAATAAAATCCATAGCGCTAAAGAGGCCCTGCAAACCATCTGCTGTTTACTGCCTTAGACCGAGGACATACCACATAACATTTACTTTCCTGCATTTGAAAAAACAAGCCCAAAGCTTTATTTACATAGGAAATAGAAGTGTGAAGATAAAGGCGCCTCTACTTGGAGCATGAAGTAACTTTTAATGCTCCCTATGGTGAGAGGCATGCAGTAGAATTACTTGGTTGCGTTGAGAGATCAAGTGGATGCATGAAACTAATACAGACAGACTAATAGCAGCTCATGCAGAATATGACTGTGATACTAAAAAATAGTTGAGAGTCATTTAATTTCCTTGAAAAACAGCTGAATGTAGTCTCGTTACTGGATTCTTAAAAAAAAAAAATCCCTTGCAACCCCCAACAAGTTCTTGCTCCAAACTCGAAAAAATACGAACGTTTGGACAGTAGCTGTCAGCGTCTGAACGGACGAAGACGGCGCCCTTCAGCGTGTTTGTATAATGTACTGGGGAGAGCAGCAGCTACATGTGGTTTAGCAAGTAGAAAGGAAAGGGAGAAATTCCACACAGGGAGATTGGTCGGGGTGGTGGATGTGTCAAACACAAGACACGCAGGAGACCGGGGTTTGTCTCCTGCGTAGCACCTTTCCAAAAGCCGCTTTCTTCTTCAACTGTCCTGATATTCCCTCTTGTCACGGAAGCGGAAGCCCTGCCACATTTTTTTTCCTAAACTCAACCGTACCGTTATTTCTGCGTACCACCCACAACCTTTTCCGTATCCTAACAGCGTTAAAACGTCCAAAACGCCAATAGTCCCGACCGGGCATGTTTAGATAAGACGCTAAAGGAGACTTTTAGTGTCAATAACAACGACAAAGGCACCTGACCAAACATCTGTATTCTACGAGATGGGAGTGAGAATGTGTTTTGCAACCATATTCATTAAATATCACTGAAACATTATTAGTCAGACAAATAAATATATAGTAAAGTAGAACATGAACCTTTAAAACTACACTTCTGTAGTTGTTTTGAGATCCTGTACTATAACTTAGGAAGGAAATCTGTTTCACACCCATTCCACATAAAATTCACATTCGGAGGATGCCCAGTCATCTCTCAAGGTTGATTCATCATTCCGAATGTGCAGTTCATCAAATCACAGCAAATCTTTGTATTTGTTAGGACAGAAACTAATCTTTGCAGATAATCACAACTCTTCATGCCTTAACGCCCACCGCAAAAGTGCTCTGGAACATGGCCCAGCATTTAATTCAATGTTTCATTATGTTTTGTCAAACTATTGTAAGGGGAATATTTCAATGCATGATGAGGTGAGGGATCACGCTAATTTACATTCCCAGATACTAATAGGTCCAAGCTGTTTTTGGAGGATGAAAGTTTCTCCAGAGAATCAGAGTTGTTTCTAATAAACTCTGGCAGAGAAATAAAAGCTCCCCCAGTCTCTCATTTGGATTGACCAGGGCTTTGCTGCAGAGTATCAATCAGCCAAGCTTTCTCCATGTCATGTCAAATACAATCAATTATTCTAAAGGAGTCCACTCATAATAAGCTCCTGAGTCTTTGGAGAGCACATTTTGGAGATGGTGCCAGTGATGTGGGCAGACTACTCTGATCCACTAAATAATTCCTACAAATAATGATATTGAGGTGTAAATTATACAGGAGAAATGTCTTTTTTTTTTGGTTTTCTGTAAATTTTAAATAATCTGTCTGTTAGGGATTTTGCAATTACGTTTTGTAAAAGAAATGATGAAAGATAGAAGCTGACAGTCATTTCTCTGTAGAATTTTTTTTTTTGAAAACAGGCATTTTTCTCAGTGAACCAACACCTTAACTGTCAGTGCAGGCAGACAATAAAAAAGGATAACGGAAGGCATTTGTATTGAGGTGTTAGTTCGAGCCGTATTTTAAATATCAATCGAGGGTGTAAGCGGCTATTCATCAACAACAGTCAGTCAGGACATTTGCAGTAAGAGATGCTGTGGTCACTTTGCAATGAATAATCCCATTATTACATCCTGAATGACATGTTAGTGATTACAGCAAAACAAAGAACAGAGACACTGGTTTAGTGAGAGGTGGAGAAAAAAAGAAAAGAAAACGGTTGGTCGGTCAAATGAGTCATTCTTCACTTGGCTCTCGACAAGTGGATGCGTACATGTTTGGAACACATAAAAAACAAGCCTACAGGCCAGAGCAAAGGGTCTTAGTGGGTCTGTTGGAGTGGGAGGCATTGTTTTGTCACAGTTAAGGTGCAGTTTTAAGGAGGAAAACAAATACAGAGTATGCCGCCATTCTCTGTGATCAGATCAGACTCAGGTAATGGTGGAGTTTGGTTTGTTTTTGTTTTTCTCAACCCAAATCTGACCTTTTCACCTGAGTTTAGAGGAAGGATCCTGTGCTTGCTTTGAAGCTATTCACTGGATCTAGTTATGTAATAATATACATACTGTAGACCGAAGTTAAATTGTGATTTTGTTTTTACATGAACATTTTCTTCTCTTAGTATCAAGCTGGTTGACAAACATATACTGCATGCATTATATGACTATAATCTTTATAGTAGATTCTTTAAAGGGCAACATATTTCACCATATCTTTTCTCGTCTTCACATTCTTTCATTTACATATTGGACGTGAATGAAACTCTGGTGAAACCTGCAAATGCCGCCTCACCCTGACGCTCCTTATTCACACCTGTTACTCGTCCCTTTTTCTTCTTTACACATTTTTTTCACAAACCAGTCCATTTCTTTGCTTTGCAAAGTTTCTAAATATATATATATATATATATATATATATATATATATATATATATATATATATATATATATATATATATATATATATATATATATATATATATAAATATCTGCTTCTGTGCACCAGTCAGAATTTAGTAAAATCTCAATCTAATGACAGTTGGCGAGTTGTTTGGTCACTGTCAATCAAATCAGATAAAACTATTTCAAAACAGTCTTAATGAAGCTGATTAGCTAAGTTAAACTCTTAATAAATAGTGTATTTGCTTATTTAGTCCATACAATTGATTTTTTTATGAAGAAATACTTCAGATTTGCAACCACATTTTTAGCTTTAATTGAATAAACACAGTCATTCACAGTTATTTGCCATGGACAGGCTGTTTATGTTTATGATTGATGCAATCTCCCTTAACTGTTTAACACACGTGATTAAAGCCTACAGGATATGGTGATCACCACCCCCAGTGCCCGGGACCTTGATGGATCACAGACTTCATGGATTTAAGGCAAAGTATCCTGTCATAATTAAAAAATCTACATAATTATTGTTGCTGTCTATAAGTAAAGTTACTTTAGTGAGTAAAAACCATACCAAGTAAACCATGTCTGTTGAATGGCAAGAACAATAAAACTGATTTATTAAAACACAACACAACCTCCCCACTCTAAATAAACCAATTATACTTGTACTTCTGCAGGACTGTGGGCTTCAACAAAATAGTTGAGGACAGAAGTGACAGCTGGTCCTGATCAAAACCTTATTCCCGACTCTATTCCTAAGATTCCCTAAAGACCGTCCCACTTCCAACAGTGGGCAAGCCAGCTACTTCTCTTCTTACATCACCAGACTGCAGCACTGAAATCTAAAACATCATGAAATAACGCGTGACAACAAGGGGAAATATAGGGATGTTTGGGATGCTGTAGTACCCCGTATCATTTGTCCATAACAGTGTATATGAGCTGGAAAATTAGTTTATTTTTAACTGTCTTAAAGTTGTGGGAGAAAATGGAAGCAATCTTATCTCACATCACAAACTCAGAGGATATTACTTTTTTCAATGTCCTTGTCTAGTTTTAACATTACTGGCTATAAAAAAGGCACTGGTGTCTCCTCAAAAGCCTATAAATAAATGTACGGTACAAACCCTAAACTAACAATAAGATGCTTACATAATTGCTCATCTGTGCTGTAACAAAACAACAGCAGTCTGCCACTTGTCTGAAAGAGGATTTTCTTTTTTGAATGTTCTTTGCTTATTTGTTTATTTTTCTTTAGATGAGCTGATAAGAACTCAGTCAATTTGATCACAACTGCCCTCAATATTCAATGTTATTGATGTTGCCACTACAAAAACAAGCAGTTGTGATGTCCTGGTCCCAATTTTTCAGTGGCGGCAAACACACCCATGGAAGAAATGTCAGTGTCATTTATTAATTTAGTGTATTTGGAACACAAAGAGAAAACTACTGCCTGGAAAAAAAAAATACGCTAGTATGTTCAATATATGCACAGGTTAACAATATCAACAGGCCATTCAATAGAAAACGGCAGTTCCCTTTTCGTAAAGTATTTTTTTAAATTACAGTTGACCTAAAGTTAATACTTTTTTCTATATCAAACACATTATGTTTCATTCATTCCTACATCTTCCATACAGTATAAACCCTTTCAAAATGTGTATTAGCTCAAAGAAAAGTATAAAACGGCCAACAGTAATTGGAAGTCACACCTGAATACGTCAGAGTCAAAGGCTAAAATTTACATCCTGGAAATGTTGCAGATCCGGCTCAGTTAAGCAGAACCAATTAATATGACAGTTTGAACATGATAGATTTCCTTGTCTGAGAAAAATGGCTGGCACTTTAGGTTGCAATCATTTCACTGAAGCTGACCGAAGAGAAAACTCTGCACTGCCTGACCGCATAGTTTTTTACATGTTTTTCCCTGTATTGGTTGTTCTTGCTCATTCAGTACATGACATTTCCATGAGACTTTATAAAACACTAGTGCGGTGCCCGTTTGGAGCATGTGCCTGTTTGGAAGCCAATGGCTTGGTTCCCAGTAATTTATTTTCCACAACTCTTCTGTGTAAATTCTCACAAACAACGTGTCACAAAATGCAATTATAAAACCCTATTTCCCAGTATTGCTGCTTGAAACATGGCAGGTGGCGTGTCCATTCGCGAAGAAACAACTCATCCGATGGTAAATGGTAAATGGACTGCATTTATATAGTACCTTTTTACATTACCGGACAAAGCGCTTTACAATTTGGCTTAATTCACCCAATTTCCATACACCAATGGTGATGGAGCTGCCATGCAAGGTGCTGGCCCGCTACATGATGCGCCTGTTGGCTCCTCAGTCAGAAGTGACAAATAGAGGTGAATGTTGTGGTCACAAGAGCGACATCCCTTTACACCTACTGGCGTCTCTCTTCTACAGAGAGTAGCTAGATTTGTTGCTTATCACTTTTTTAAAAACCTGCCCCCGCTGACCCACAGAGGCGCTTACGCTCTTCGTTTGTAGTGGAGCCGGTGAACTGCAATAAGCAGTCTGGGGATGTAGCGCAAGCCGGACACACACGCGCACACACACACACACACACACACACACACACACACACACACACACACACACACACAGATTCCTCTATTTATGGTTAGATATTTGCATCTGAGGCCCAACAGTATATGTAAAATTCTGAAAATGTAATCTCAAAATGAGAGCATTCCTGGCTATTTCCGATCAACCCTGAGCACCAAGCTTTCAGTGATACAGCATCTGATAAGATGACAAGATTGAGGGACATCAATAATTACTGTGTGGATAAACAAGTGGCTACAGAAGATAAAAACTGTTTTCCATCAGAGCTAGGCCATATGGCTGAAGCCATCATCAGAAACAAATGGAATAAAACCGGTTATTAAATACACCAAATTGAACAGCATGTGTCTGATTTTGTTTAATAGAGAGCACAAATGAATGACTCTGGCTGACTGTTGCCCTAAGGTATGTTGAACGTAATGTAGAGAAATCTTAAAGGAAAGAGGGGTTGCCTGTCTTTCCTCCCCCACCTCCCCAACTTTTTTTCATTTCCAATAGGTTATTTTTTGGCAGCACTATCAGTTTAACACCTGGACAAGAACTTTTCCAGGAAATTACCTATCACAGTCATTTTTTCTCTCCATTTTTTCCAATTCATTATGGAGCTGTAGGTCAGTATGACACCACAAAGGAGGAGGCTGAACAAACTCTTTCCGTTCTCTGTGCGAGACATTAGAGCATATATCCAGTAATTCAGACAGAACTCGATTCTGAGAATTTGGCAGTTTTCTCCTTTTATAGAAATTTAAGGTAACTCACAAAATGTCAGGAGGAATATCAGGGAATAATTATGGCAGGCAAACTTGGTACTGTGTCCCATAAAACCTGTTTTATGGGACACATTGGAGAATGTCAGCCTCAGTGTCTGTCTGCCCCGAGAACAGCAATACATGTTACCGCTGGTCTACATATTTTATCAACCTTTTAGTAAGTATTTCCACTTACCACCAAGGGAAGCTAGACTCCATTTTTGTACCATAAATGCTTCAGTTAGTCAACCAACACTATTTGAAGCTTAATAAGTATAAATCAACTATATAAAATGTAACTGGTTAGCAGAAGAAAACGAGTTTATTAGCAAAATGGTAGCAGTGTTCGAGTCAGCATCCATTCCTGAGTAGCAAAACAAGCACATGTTTATGATAACTTCCCTTCTATAAGCTACACTTTGACGGAAAAGTGGGGAAAAGCGTGAACCTCCACGTTCAGTTTTCGTCATATTTACCAAACATCCAGTTCAGCGCCTTTCCCTGCCCACCATACCGTAAATTACGCTGTAGCACAGTGGTACTGGTGCTGTGATACGGCTGAGTGCAGAATATTCCCACTGCTGATGCAATGACTGTTTAAAATGATCCTGATGCCAATATTTGTAATGTAGCGAGGAGTTTAACAACTTCTGGAATGGAATGTGAACGCTGAGTCTGAGATGTCATCTTTGAATTCTTCTGGTAACTGTAATATTGCATGGCTGCTTAATCTGTAACGCTTAATGATTTTGTGTTCACGCCACTAAAAAAGTGTAATCCTCCAAAAATCTTTTCAGCTTGGCCTATCTTTGTCTTGTTCGGATCACTGCTGCCATTTAACTAGGAGGCAATCTTGAGGAAACCTGCTTGTGGCTGGTTTGCACCTGGTTTTAAGAGGCAGAGATTTCCTCACCCGCAGAATAGAGACATGTTTATACTGGCAGTCTTTGAAAATACCCTGAATATATAATTAGGCGCACGTTACGCATATCCTTCTACCTTCTTGGTGGGAACTGCCACTTTCCCCATGACCCTCCCACAAACACATATTGAAAGCGCAACTTGTCTCTTCTTGCTCATGTGGCAGGCAATCTGCAATTTTACCCAAGTGCGTCCTGTTTGTAAATAGCCTGCATTGGTTAAGTCATACTTTTCAAACAATTAACACCTGGAAACAGGCACAAACGTCTTGATAAACCCAACCCAGAATCAGCTGCATTAGACATCCGATTCATGCTTCTTACCTCGTAGGACGTTCCCAATTACTGTGTACAACGGGATGCAGCATAATAGGGAGTGATAAGCTCCACCTATGGCAGTAAGGGGAAAGCAGCCCCTGCTGAGTAACGTTAATAGCGTCACTAACGGTGCACTCCATTTAAATTTAGGGTGGGAAAGTTGCCTCAGACACTCAGATTGTATTACTTGACAAAGAAGCAAATACAAGCGCTTTCATCAGTGAGTCATATGCTTAATCACCATTGTTCTAACTCACCTTTTGATAGATAGGTACAGACAATAATTTTAGCGTTCAAGAAAAGGATATTTCATGTTTGACCAATTAACAATTTAAAATAAGTTTGTCTGAATAGTACGCTCGCCATCCTTCAAGCTTAGCAGGAATCTCACAGGGATAAATGGTGTGGGTGTCTTGTACTTTCTCATGACAAGGACAAACTTCATCCACAGCCCTGATAATCAGCAGCAGAAATGGGATAAGCCAGTATAGCTAATTTGCCAATCCATAACTTTGAATTTCAGCGAAGGTGGAATACATTACAAGAGTCAGTCTCTGAGGCTCCAGCCATCGGTTTTATGTTTGAATTCCACAGTGAATGAATGTCCAGCCTCAAAGGTGATGAGAAGTACCTCTAGCATGTAACTCTCTTTAGTCCGGAGCCATTGAAGTCAAGATCGTGTTTTGATCAGATCACCAGATTGTGAGAGGAGCTAGTCCGGCAAAAAAACTACAAAAAAAAAAGCTTTGAAAGATTTTGAAATTACGTTTTACCACTTTGTTAACACTATAGGCCTATAGCTATCTTTCTAATTATCTATCTAAAATATCTATCTAGCTATCAAGCTATCTATTTCTGTCCTTTTTATCATAATTTATTTCATTCTAAATTGAATCATTGAGTTGATTGAAGTCATACGAAGAAACATGTAATTGCATTGTAATTACTCTGTATTTCCACTGGAACAGCAATGCATTGTGACTCACATTTGACCCCTTGCCATAATGGCCAAAACAGCATTAGTACATTGATATGGAATAGCAGTTGAATCGGTATTGATCCCAATATTTAAATAGTGCTTAAAATGAGTAAAAAAAAAAAAAAAATCTAAATATACTGTATATGCCAAATATGCAACATGTTCCACCAGCTGCAACGGGTCACCAAACTATATGTGTTAAACAGAAACGACCCTCTCTGGAGGAGGGACTGTTCTAGTGAGTGTGGCAGCCTGCGGCTTTATGTGATTTTAGATCACAATAATATGCATGATCCTGTACTGCTTTGTAAACACTGTATATCATTTTAAACATGGTGTGACTCCTGTGTGATACGTCACTGTGTGGCATGTTGTACAGTCAGTAAATTGTCAGACTGTTTTTCCTGTAATGGCATCCTCACTAAGCACAGTAGGTGATTGTTAAGCCTTGCAAATCCAGGCTCCAGATACAAATGAAATATATAGGTATATGTTTATATTCCCACATATGTGTGCTTGAGAATGTGTCCAACTTTAGTCTACATATGGAAAGCCTCCAAGATTTTTGCTTTCAACAGACAAGAAGAGAGTGGAGCCATGAAGTCGATCTATAACTTTGCTATGAGAGACTTACCAGGTCCCCGTCTCTATTTCTTTGTCCAAACATATCTCACATAGTTTAATACACACACAATGGACAGTGGTATGCTGTGTGCAGCAGTCACCTCTGAAATACCAACCAAACACTGTGGTACAAGTTAAATTCTTTCTAGCTGCTGTGGCAGGTTGGCCCACCTGGGTACTCGCTATAAAATACTGATGTTGGCTGTAGTGATTGTAGAAAGAATGGATGGGATGGAAATTGGTCATTGGTTGATATGGAATAAGGCAAAATTATGGTCAAGCTAACATTGGATGGTTATCGGTGCCAATGTTAAAATCCAAAGGAGCTTCTTGAATTCAGGATCTATTAGTTTGTAAACACCAGGACATAAACTGATGTTTAAGAGCATGTTTTATTGCCTTAGTTTTTATTCAAAAGATCTTTAAATAAAAGTAATTCAACAAGACACTTAACATTACTTCTTCCCAAACAACAATAACAAATCAACTGACCAACTAAGTAGTTAGCATAGCACCTACCTTTTAAAAACAACAGAAATCTATGTTGTGCACAGAAGCTGCCACAGATTTTTCCCATTAACTGGTGCAGGATGGCCCCAGTCTTCTGACACCACAAACCTAATGTTACATTGTAAATGATAAAGTAAAAGTTCAAAAGCCTTAATTTAGATGTCTATGTTATGTTGAAATTGTTAGTACTGTACATTAAAAATAGAGCTGGGTAGCAACCCACCTGTAGTGGCACAAACAACCTTCTTCAGGGTGTAATAAAGTAAAAGTCCTCACATGTGTGATCAGAAGAACATGCAAGCCAGACTGCACTAACCACCCAGTAGTGCACATATTGTCAGACATTTACAAAAAAATACTATGGCTATTTCTGGTAATCTCCGTTTCAACTAATTCCCATCGTTGACCACCACGTATAAACCTTTTGTTGTGGCTGTTTCTCTATTGGGCTGAGAATCCTGAGCATCACTATGTATTATTAGTAATAATCCACCCTTGAATCCTTGGTGTAGGTAAATGCACTGAGGTTTACACACACACAAACACACACACACACGCACACACACAGGTATGTGTGACATGAGGGATAATTCACTTCATTATCAGAGTCTTTCATCATAACAACTGGAACAGTCTAGAAGGGGCTCTTATTTATAGCACAGCCACAAACTCAGCTGTTGAAAATGAATTATAAAACTATAGTTTCTGAACAAGGATTTATGACAATTTAAAAGTAAAGTTTATTCACATCTTTATATTTACTAAAAGACATATTTCACATTTAATTATTTCTCAAAGTGTCAAAACTGAAATGTTTGTTGTATCTAAAGTTGTGAAAAAAGCTAAAGCTGTCATAATGTTGCTTTTATTCAGCAAAGTCATGTTTGAGATAATAACATGTACAGTAAATTGAATGTAAATAAATGATTATCGCTTGAATTATTTTACAGCTTCAACGCATGGTTTTAGACATTCATTAGAAACTTCAGTGCAGTAACAATTAGGTCCTTGTAAAAACACATACAGACATTTTAAAAGTCATTTATGTCACTGTGATCTAAATTTGTGTCGGGCTTAAAAGGAGGCAGAACTGTTCATACTGTAACATCTGGATGCATGAAAATAGGCTGCTAAGAATGTTATAATCATGCAGACAAGGCCTATAAGCTGCTCCATTACGGGCTAAGCTGACCTATCAGTGGGGCTTTTGCTAATCCAAATTGTGCTTTAGCTGGCAGAGATTGCTCAATTCAGACGGTCTGCTGGGAGAAAAAAAGAAGCTAAAATAGTTCACCTGCCATGTGAACTGCTATCATTTATAAGATCTTTATCTCTCAGTATCATATGTGCACAAACGCTATTGAAAAGCTCATTTTCATGGTGGATTTTCTATTTGCTTACCAAATAAATGCCCGCTATGACCAGTCCGGAGTGCCTTAAGCGTGCTTTAATTCGACACAAGCTTAACAGCCCCAGCTGCTATACTTACATCATGCTCAAATGTACTGAGTGACAGTTACATTTACAACTGCAGACATGGGCAAGCACAGAAAAATAAAATTCTTTCATGTAAGATTTACTGTGTTTATTTGTAGAACAAGAATGTTTTCTCTATCAGATAAAAAGCTCTTTCTTTTTGGGAATGGGCAGTTTCCTTAAATGATTTGATTTCATATTTTTACTTTGACTTTTGTACAGAGGCCAGACAATAGGTTAGCTGGTAGGACTACAGCTAATATCAGCAGCTCACAGTTGGCTCTATCTATACACTGTGTTAGCCAGGCTGACATGACACTGGGGAAATTAATTTGCTACAGCCATATAATGGTTGGTTATTTAATCACTGTAAGATTTAATCTAACACCTTAACGGCAACGGGCGGCTTCTCCTCCTGGAGTTTCTTACCTGCAAAAGACTTAAGGGATTAGAGACAGTATAAAAAGGACTCAACTGTCAAGAAGAAAACACAAAAATAGTGACTAAACAACCACTCAATTAAGTGCCTCTCTTTCAGTCATATTTTTTCAATAGTTCTCAGGATCAAAGCATAGAAAGTGACTTCCACTAACTCAAAGACTTGCAACCATAAGATTGGGGCAAACACCGAACCATCTCAAATGACTGCACAGGACCCCTAACCTGTTTATTACATCTGTTCCATCTAATTTCTGCTGGTTACAGCCTCAAACCAACAGAAAAGATATTATTTATTGTTGTGAAAATGGACAGCAAAACACCTCAACTGTAAAATGTCTGTTGCAAGCCATTGCACATCTTCCATGGTTTTCAATACTCGAGATGGAAGGAGATATGAGGATGTAATCCTTGAAAGAATCTCGGTGTAGCTCTCAACTTGTTGACCTGTTTTTTTGGGCACTTCCCGTAAACCCCACCTCCCCCCCCCATACACGCCCTTAATCTCCCGAGCAGAGATAGTTTAACACGTGAAGCGAGTCTGCCATAAACACAATCACAAATGCAGGATAATGTTTTAGAGATACACAGATTAACTTGTGTAATCCAGGCTGCCAAAGGGAGAGTTTAAAGAGAAATGTGTCAAATGTTTATAGATAGAATAAAACCAAATTGTAAACCTTAATCTCTAAAGACTTTTATCTATTGTTGTCCTCACATGTTCTGCTATATTTGGTCATGCAAATGGTTTTAAGTATATATTATAGTTTCAATCAGAACAAAATACCTATTTGATTAAATGTCAACGTTAACAGGAAATACAGAAACCTAAAACAAAATTCAGTAAATTAAAGTAATCTTCATCCAAATGTTTTTTACAAGTAATTTCATGTTATGATCAAAAGCTTCATTGTCACACAGCAATTTGCTATTAATACAAAAGACAAGTGTGTTAAACACAAAATAATGTCCGCTGCCCTAAAACATAAATAGAAGTTATTATGTTGGGAGATGTGTAGCCACTTCCATGCTACTGTATTAAAAGCAAAGTGATAAAAACTGCAGCTTCAATTATGTATTTATGTAGTCGGAGCACAGAGTGACCTGTTGTTACAGGCATTTTACATATCCTCTGATGTTGGTTTCATTTTCTGTGCTAATTTTAAATGAAAAACAATGTCGATTATTTCAATGTTTAATGTGGGATTTACATAATAACATGGTTTTGTGAGTATGACAATTTGTGTCTTGATATTCTGCATGGACCATTTGGGAGAGGGCATGGAGGGAGAAAAGAATGAATTTCAAAACATATCCAGTAATTAACTCCTTAGCTGGAGCAGTCACACTTGATTGCTCCCACAAACTGCGTTGAGCATCATGAGGTCACATTTTCTCTGACAGCAAGTGAGAAAAATAAAACTAAAACAACAGCTGTGTTTCTTGAGATGTTTTGTCTGAAGGCAGCACTGATAGATGAGACCAGACACAATTCTGGTCCAAATGATAGCCTGTTGTGCCACATGAGACAATTTACTGGCTCATAAATGGCATGTGGGCCATCACCATGTATGTGTTTCACCATTCCTTTACAGTCCGAGGCAGCCCAAATAAAAACTAATGACTACGGTTTGCCTAAAGCACCAATAACCATTAGCTTACCGGGTAACATGCTGTATGTTTCATTCTTAGAAAAATCCTGCAGCATGCTGCGGCTGCACCGCTTGTGGCAATCCATACCGCACCTCAGCATGCTCAACGATGCCACTGGTTGCCTCTGTGCACATACACCTAAACAGTATATCTTACCAGTTTTCTCTGGTTGGAAGATGACATTTAATTCTGAAATAAAGGTATAAACCATGTAACTTATGGTGATGGTAGACATCATTCTTCACCAAATCTGTGCCACAACTTGGCTGTTTATTTTAGCCCCCAAAGAAAACTTGCTGAATGGATAATGCAGTGAGAGACATACTGTGTTCCACACCGTCCCCATGCACATACTTTTACTGATAAATGGATATTTGCATATTTGCAAAGCAATGTTTACACTATACGGTCTGTTGAGCCCAAGTTTCTGTTTTCTTTGTACGATGTTTGCCAGTATTTACTGTGTTAAAATGTAAATGAATACAGTAGTTTGTTCCTGCACAAACAAACAAATTCCTGTACATTTATTGTATTGTTTATTGTATCTAATTCTCTAATGTTAAGGGGTATGGCTCTGATTTCATTTTCTGATGGAGTACGTCTCAGATGTCTACCTGATTAAAACATGATAAATTATAAAGTTAAATAAACTTCATTACTGCATAGTTTTATATGTTGACAGATGTGCATTCATTTTCTGCAAACATATTGCTGACCATAAAAACCCCTTATCAATAACCAACACTCAAAGCAGGTATGCTTCCACTATCAGAGGATAAATGAGTTAAAGCTAATTATCCATATGGGCGGAGTAGCATATTTAATTACTTGTGGAACCTGCTTTGCTATCTCTAGCTGTCTGCATTTCACATCAGTATTCAATTAAGCACAGTGATCAGATGATTTGGGAGAGCAAACTGCATTGCGGCTTTTTTAGTGCTTCTCCCGCAGTAACACAAGAGAAACTTACACTGCAGGTATGTTGCTAAGACAAGCATTTTTTCAATTGAATGTGGTCCTATGGATACTTGTACCCACGTGTAAAAATGGCATTTTCAATAACACATGGCAATGTCAGTGTTAAAGTGACTTTCTAGAAAGGCAAACTTTAAACTGTTTTATCTTTGTCAGTGCCCACATTTCTTAGTGAGGCAGTGACTACTGTGGTACAATACATCATTAACCACTGTGAGCCCTTTACTGATTTAGCATCCAAGAAAAACAAGTCTTTGGTGGGAACACCAGTGAAGCTGACCAATTCTTGAACTCTCTATGTTGCTCTGCAGTGAACCCTCTACTCATATAAAAGGAATTCTCCGTCAAATGCTCTGTCATTTGAAGAATATAATTTCAGTATCAATCCGCTTTCATGAGTCGAATCAGACTGCGGGTGTGTTATACAATAAATTAATTGCCTAGTGACTTTTGTACATACAAACAATATATTCTCATGATAGCAGTGATAGAATAGAGGGCTTCTGAAAGGCTTATGTATTACTCAAGAGCTTACAAAAGAAGTCAACAAAAGCACTTTGTAGCTCTGTGTTAACAGACGTGTCTTGTAATCTTGTAATGGAACTTACAATTCACAAGATATTATTCACAAAACTGACTTTATATTTGCTATGATAAGGCTTTCTTTATAATAAATGTGCAAGGACGTAGTGTAAATGGGACTCTGGTGTGCAGGTGAGGGCAGAAAATACAGCTGCTATTTCATTTAGTGTGCACGTTTTCTCAGGAAATGGTTGCCAGTAAGACAGTTGTTTGTGTTATTTTCATGATTTTAGAATATTTCCGTATTTCCTGACAGGATATGACAATAATGATTTCCAGTAAATGATGTGTGTTAGATTATCCAAACAAGGCCAAAACCTTCTGCTTAGGAAGTTTGATATTTGCTATGTGTATTGTTACATGCAAATGTTGGACTTTACCCAACATCCACTTCTAGAATCCTTTAACAATCACATACAGGTGTACTGTTTTCATACTTTTGGCCTTGCATCTTGAAAATAGAAAAAGTAACACGCAGTATTTCTGAAATATATTCTACGTTCTTCAGGGCGCCCAGGGGCATAGCACAACATTCCGAGCCTTGTAGAAAACCATTTTCTATGCCCCCCCGCATCTACAGCTATTCATTCTAGCATCTTGTAAGGCCCTCACATGAGGGCCCTGGTTGCTCAGTC
>NC_045747.1:12667040-12678541 GCF_008692095.1 Etheostoma spectabile | reverse complement strand
CCTTGTCCGACACCGTTGATCGTGCCATTATTCAGAGCATAATATGCTTGTTTTTGTTCTGTTTTATTAGAATTAGAATCATAGTTTATTCATTTTTTTCAGTTTATGCAGTTACTCTGAACAGATGTTTGTTATGATTAATATTATACACCACAGTCTTTCAATCTTTCACACAACAAGGATTAATGCTTCATGGTTTAAACCGGAAATATCAAACTGTTAGCCCCTCCCACCACTTGAATCTTGAAGAAATTATGAAACTAAGAGTGGTTTAAACAGGGATAATCTCAGATGAGCTGAAATGGGTACAGCATTATTTAGGTTTTTAATAGACAGTTTTCATATGTGAGCATAATGGTTAAAAGCCTGATGGAAATAATTTTCTCCTCAATTAATCCTCTGCTTGGTTGTTCCCAAGATCACATTTCAAATGTACGTTTTGAAGTCAACAGGAACCACTAATCTTTACAAACCCTGCTAAAAGTCATGAGCAAAACCTTTCGGCGATTTGCATGATTCATGTTAACATTCACACACACACACTGCGGAAGCATGTCTAATGTGCTGTTGGTTTTTCCACTTGTAAAAAGCTTAGGAAGGGTTGCTGCTGGTTGTCTGGGGGGGTGGTCTGTGAGCCAGGAGAATTTTAGGGCATATTATGAGGAACAATATTATCACGAGGTCCACCTGATGATTGCCTCATTATAAATGGTCTCCACATTGACTTTTACATCAGCGAGACAGAAGGCTATTAAAATATGCTTTATTCTCTTTCTGGATGTTCATTATTTCTCACAGCTAAGGATGCTGACATCTCAAACAAAAACCTTGAAGTGACCAGCCTCAGGCCTGTCAGGGGGAGTTAAGGAAAGCCTAATATGCATTCATTTAAATGACTAAGAATGATAAGGTACCATCATGATAATGCCATTTTTCATGAACTTTTTTTACACGTTGCGTCCGTTACACTTGGTCTAACCTTATAGCACAGAGGAAGAAACAAAAGTCTTTACAGCATCCTGAATGATGGAATCTGAGAAAAAAAATACATATTTTATTGATAATGGTATGGTACGAGTCACATTTGGACAGCTCCATATTCATGATGACTTCATGTGCAGCTTGTGACAAGCACAACCAAACTCAAGACCACAATAAAGCCTGTAATTATTAATGTTGCTTAAGTGCTCCAAAGTAGAGAAAGTCTTTGGTTTGACTCATTTACTACTTATTGAGTTTGCTTCTCAATGCAGTTTGACTCCCTATTTAGCCCTGGCCAACGCAAAAAAGGTCTTTAAATGGAGGTGTTGACGTGGGGAAAAGACTTTATTACCAGACTCACTTTATGATGTTCTCTAATTGCTTGCAGGTAAATAAATGTTTAAGTAGTGTGTCTGTATACCTTAAAGGTTAATTCTGTGATCCTGCTCTGTGTTTTGTTAATGTCCCTGACATGCTAGTAAGCAAACTAGACACCTATTATGTTGATTTGATTAATATTTAGCATTAAAGTGCACCCATGAAATTTCCCTGTTATTCACAGTGCAGATGTTAAGTGCACCATGGGAAAGTTAAAAAGAAGCTGTTGAAACAAATAGGAAGAAGCTGCTCTATATATACTGCATATTTACAGTTTTAATATTCAGATACATTGGTTAGGGTTGCTGAACGATGCTTGGGTGATCACTATCTGAGGATGGGGTTTAGTAAATGATCAACTATTAGATAAGTTACTGTCTTAACCCCTAATAACTTAACTTCATTATTTGACACATAGCATCGCCGTCCTCCCTCATAACTAGATCTTAATTTCCCCACAAGGGAAATTTCACTTGCAGTGAGATGTCTTTGTGATGTTTTCATGATATCACACCTTTTCTTGCTGTGTTTTCGAGAGCGGGCTTCTTGGCCCCAGCAACCTCCACCTCGTTCTGCGAGCTGAGTGACAGATAGGCCCATCTGGTGTTCATTTGGCCTGACCATGACAGAGAAACATATGGCTGTGGGCTGCGTACACATTCCTCTGCTTATACTCTGCCTATGACAATGACAGTCTATCTCAGCTGGAATGAACCATGTTCAGACCCTGAAAACCAATGCTACTGTGTGTAACAGAAGTAGCTTTGAGGTGGCTCTGAATACCTGTCAAGACACATCATTGTTTTACCAACGCTGCAGCACAAGAAATACAATGAAAGCCCCTGCCCACAATCCCAAACATCCTGAGATATAGTGATAAAAAAACCTTCAAAGCACATCTAATTAAATAATGTGTCATTTTACAATGTTAAAGTTCATTTTTTGTACATGTGCATCAACTTTCATTGGAATTTATTGGGAGTGTAATAAACAGTTTGCTTTGTTTTACCACACCAGACTTTGCCAAGTGAATGTTAATTATTAATTAAGTTGTTTTAGTGACCTCTAAATTTGATTTGAATTCAATACGTCTTGCCAAGACACTCACAGTTGTTGGCACGGAAGTAGCACCAAGCTAGTTGTCACTGTTTTGTTTCAATTAACATAAAGCTGTTCTAAATATGCTGAACGATAGTCTTCTTCAATCCCACCCCAGGGGCAATGCCTTAGAGAACAACGTAATTAACAGCTGTTCTGACACTAAAATCTGTGGCGTTTTACAATTTTCATCATCTGTGTCAAAATCATTTAGCTGTGTCATCTCCGCCGAGAACAAACAGTAAACATTTAACCATTTTGAAATGGCATACGTCATAGATAAATACCTTGATTGAACATTGACATGACAGCATGGATATATGGTTGGGCTATGTTTTGTCTCGGGTCAGAAAAAAAAACTCACGACACCCATGAAGACACTTAGATAATGCAGTTTTCTGTCATATCTGTCACAGATAATAAGTAAGATGGTGAAAAGATGAATTCCTTTTTTTAAATTACAGTTATTTGCTTCATGTCAAGATTTGGACGAAAAGATTGACCAATCTCATATCTGTATGGGAAGTAGTTTAGCATAGCAAAAAGAGTGGAATCAGGGAGAAACAGTCAAGTTTTCCAGTCTTTATGCTAAGCTGTCAACTGGATGCAAGACTGTAGCTTCACATATACAGATTTCCCAAAACCTCAAATCATTCCTTTAAACGCTTTTCATTTATGGTTAAAGTAGTAATAAAGAAAATCATGGCTCACAAAACAAAAACTGTTAAAACCACTGGAAACAATTACAATCACTCTAATAGCTACACACACTGTATTTTAGTGTTAGAGGTACTGGTTGTGGCCTTCATCCTTTGTCAAATGTGAATCTTTTGTCCATTTCACCACAAACCACCTGCCAGACCAAGGCCATTGCTTTTCTGTCAACAAACTGCCTCTCACAGAGTATAGTAGTAGTCTCTTCTCTCATTAGCAGTATTGGGGAAGCTTGCTGTGCCAAAGCTAAGAACTGTGCACAATATTTCCTTCTTATACCTAGGTATTCCAGTGGATTGACTGCACATTTTACAGAGTCTCATAGTCATTAGAGCAAGAGTCAGCAGCAACTGATCAACAATATCAGGATTTCTATAGATAATAGCACTCCTTCACGTTAAGAGATGAAATAGCCTTTTTATTCTGCATAGAAACTTGTATTTTCAAATCTGTAAAGACATGATAATAAAAAGACTCGTATCCTTTTTTTTCATGACCATGTTTTTAGTATATTGTCATTCTGCCTATGCTGTATATCCCATGGCCACAGAGGAAAAAGGTCTGCCATTTTATTGTTTATAACTTGACGAAGATTATCGTGCACTTCTGTCCTTCTTTGCACTTGCATGAACTACTTGTTGTACTTTAACATGAGATTTTTTTTGGGGTTTAAATGGCTGTCATTCCACCAGAGTAGAGCTAATTCAAAGGTTGCACACAGGGATTGTGAGGCTCTTACCCGCATAGACAGAAGTGTTTTGATAGCTGTCTTGAAAGGATGGTCTTGAGATAAAAATATAAAGAAAATGCCAGTCAAAGCACTTAAATGTCATCTAAAACACATGATGGATCAAGGCTTAAAACTTAAATTCAGACTATTAAAGAAAAATACGCTACAGAGTGATCCAAGGCAACATATTCTCACTCCCATCTTGTAAAATACGAACGCTTGGTCAGGTGCCTTTGTCGTCGTTATTGTTGTCCTTTAGCGTCATATAACATGCTTTACCTAAACACGCTTGGTCAGACTTTTGTCGTCCCTTTTGAGGGAATAACGGGCCGGTTAAAGAAGAAAGCAGCTTCCCTGACGCAATACGGGATGGTATAGGACACGCACGAGACATGAACTCTGCTCTCCAGGGTGAAAGTCCTGTGCTTGACCCAATCACCACCTCGACCAACACCCTTATGCGAAATTTCCACCTGACATTCCACTACTCACTAAACCCTGTCTAGATGCTGCTCTCCCCAGTACGTTCTACACACACGCCAAAGGGTGCTTTTTTGTCACATCAGATGCTGACAGCCACTGTCCAAACGGAGTGTTGTACGAAGTTATCAGGTCACTTCCATTTCATAGCAATTAGTATGCTGTGGAGTCAAAGTTCTTGTAAAGGCTGAGCTGCTCAGAACAGTGTGGTGAGGAGCTCCGCAGACCTGGCACACAACACCAGTTAGCTCACATCAAAGCCTCTGACCTTTGCAGCCTCAAAGATTGGCAAGTTTTTTGTACAGTGCTCACTACGTTTGTAGCGTGTACATATCATAGAGAGGGCAGATCCTGCGACCTCAAGGCCACTTTTCACCCCTCGGTTGTTAATGCCCTTCACGTTTACAACACAGAATCTTTATAAGGTTGAAAAATAAAGAAATACCTTTGATGACCTTTTGAATGTTCTACCATTGCCATGAAAATCAACCTGTGGTTCCAGATATATGCCTCACTTGTCTTCCAGCACACAACTAACAACACAAAACTAATAAAGGGCATTAAACACAAGACAGTATTGTACAACTTCAGTTCACACAGATGACTTAGTTTGTGTTCAAAGATATTTTTTAATGAGCTGCTCTGAGCTGTTTGTTTTAATGGAGATCCTCCTATTACCCATACATACCCAGCACCAATCATTGCTCATTTCCCAAACTAAATGAATTACGGATTCTGTACTGATTTGTTCATAAAATAAAGCTTCAGCAGTACTGGTAGTTGTGTTGTCTGATTTTTAATTAACCATGCACACTCATCTGTGTTTATTAGGACCTAAGCACGAGTGGGTCCAAGTGTGCTCAAAGTGCAAAGGAACCTATTGTTTTTGTAAGGGTTATTATTATTCTACAATGTCACTCACATTTTTGAGGAGCTAAGCATGCTGGAAAACTCAGAAATTGGCACACATGTTGACCTGGCAAAAACTAAAAAGTTGTGTAGTGATTGTGTTTGAGCCTTACCAGGGGGTTCCATAGCGCCCCCTTACGATAAGGCGACCAGATTTCTCAGACAAAATCCGGGGACATTTTCAGCTCAGAAGCATATTTACCTCCAAAACAAGTAATGTTTTTATTTTTGTAAAACTTAAAACGGGGACACTAGACCTAGAGCTGTTCTTATTAGGGACTGAGCCCCCCCCCCCCCCCCCCCCCCCCCCCCCCCCCCCCCCCCAGGTATGATCCTAAACCCACCCCTGCTGCTACTTATACTCCACTCCACTACACCTATAGAAAGTCTTAATATTTCAAGATAAAAAATCCATCCTTATACTTCAAGATAAAAAGTCCTAATATTTCAAGATAGAAAGTCTCAATATTTCATAATGTTGTAATGTTTACTGAACTACTGACAGCTTTTGCTTTACTGCTCAAGGCTTGTTTCTGCAACAGCTCCTTGAGAATCAGATACAATAAAAACTACTGAGGACATATTTTCCTTTGACATTGATGCAGTATTAAACCAGATTGCTGCAATGTAGCCTAAGTTAATAGGATAATGGTCCAGCTTGTATTTACGTTCATAAAAGTGATTGTTTAGCTGCTAACAGACTCAGATTAATATTCTAAGTGTCTGACAACATTCTGGAAAGGATTTTTAAGGAGGTCGACCTTTCTGTTAAAGATTAAGATCCTTTTTAAAACATAAAAGTCCGCGAAATTCCGTTCGCTAAACGCACCAGACTCCATGTAAATAATCAGTGATTTTAGCATCGTAACACAGGGCTTTCTAAAACATCTCTGAGCACCGCTGGCTCTGGCTGCCTGGAGCCTGCGGGTGTTGGGTGTGTGACTATCGGCTCCGTTTTGTCAGTTTTTTCTTTCTTTCATTCCAATTTTGGGTCTGTCAGTCACAGTGAAAACCGGGGACATTTCCGGGGACAGATCCAGCCGGGGACAGGTCACCAAAATCGGGGACTGTCCCCGGAAACCGGGGACGTCTGGTCACCCTACCTTGCGAGTTTTGGAATCCTGAAAAAAAATGAGAAGTTAATAGCAAATTTTGAGGGAACAAAGGTCTAATCTTGAAGTCTATGGTGCATTTTTCTGAAATTTTTCCACCTGACAGGAAGTCGGCCATCTTGGTTTTATCATACAACTATGGTTGCTCTATTGCTCCCCCTAATTGGTTTTAGTCCTCGGCGACATTTTTGACGGCCTCAATATATACAAAAACTCATAAAATTGGCGCCCACATAAACACCTGGGAGCTTTGCAAGACTGTACAGCGATTTGGCCCATACCTGCTCCATAGTGCCCCCTAGTGTATGGACGTTCTTAACTTGGACATAGTTGCTCCAATATTCACCAGATTTAACATACATATTGCTAACTAACAATTTTGATGACTAACACAATGTACAAGTTGTGGAGGACCAACTTCCTGTAGATGGCTGTTGAAACAGAAATGGTTGTATCTTGGAAAAGTTATTCCACTTTACATGAAACTTCAAAAGTATGGTCTACATGTGTGATATTTAGCCACCCCCTATACTCTATCCACACCCATGTAGACAGACCACGCCCCCTTTAATAACTTTTGAGCCATTTAAGGTAAACTCTTGTAAGAGGTATCACTAAACTCAGCAAAGAGTTCCTTTTTAATTGGTGACATTTGCCCCACCCCATATGCGTAAGCCATGCCCCCTCAAATAACTAATTATTCATTTCTTGTACACTATTGTGTGAGGTATTATTGAACTCAACAGAGAGTTCCGTTTTCATTGGTGACAATTCGCAGTGTCTGAGTGCCGCGCAAATGCACGGCTGTAAGGAGCGGCGTTCAACACTACCCCCGACATGCAAGGGCCCATTCATCGCTGCTTGCAGATTTAATTATTGTTATTTTATTATCTACGCCAAGTATTTATGTACTTTACTACAACAAGTCACCAGCTAACAGGGTCCCTAGTTAAACTGAAACCGTGTGCCCTAAAGCTTCATTAGTTCATTAAAGTTCATTAGTTGCAGACAGATACTTTCAGTTAACCGATCAACGAAAACATGAGCACCTTCATGAATGTGCATGAATGCACTTTTTTAACACGTTCATGCACAACCCGGGAGGATATTGTGTCAATTAATGCACAATAACAGCATCAGTATAGTTGATTACTTGTAAAAAGAAAACAACCTCTTCTTCCATATACCTATGTATTGGCCTTAGCAGAGATGAACCTTGTTATCAGGGATCAACATTCGAGCCATGTAGCACATTCAGTTTCACCTTGTGCTTGTTCTTTCCTCTGCACTCGATTAACCTTTGCTCAGATTTAAAATGCAATGCTAACATTGTTAATATAGATATAGCAAGGATGAATGAAATTTGTACAATTTGTACAGAGTTGAACAGCCAATATAATGTGAACCTGTTCCTGTTCTGCACAGTTCTGACATATTGAATGCTATACAAGTGATCAAATACAGTATTTACAATTCTGTGACATTATTTAATAACTTGCAAGAAGCATTGCTAATTTCCTTATCACCATCAAACGATTTAAACTTTGCAGAGCCTGTACTTGAAGCGATTGCTGTTGAGGAAAAAAACGAAAAGCAACAACTGGAGTGGCAGCGACAAACAGGTTAACAGCCATTAATTCCCCAATGATCATGAAAGAAGATAAGCTGAATGATGATGATTTAAACTGAGGGAATGCTGCCGTTTTGAGATTTGAACTGATTAGATAATAAGTAGCAAATGGATGGTGCACAAACTAAATAAACCTTGATTGATTACGTAGAAGGTGACATATTTAAATGAAACGATCACCAGATTGAAACGACATTTCTGCTGAATTGCACTGACCTACACATCTTGAACAATGTCAATGTGCCTAAGTGTTTTACTCTCTGTGAGTACTAACATCTAAACAGTATTGTTGAAAATTATATGCGTTTGTCTTAAACATGTTTCTTTTGAGGACCTTGATGCTCTGGAGGCTATTTTGTCCACAAACCTGATGTCCCCAGTGCAATACCAGACTTTATGGACTGTAGTAACTACAACTGATGATACAACAATAATCTTCAGCCTAGCATTCAGCCCACCAGATGTTGAATTATTGATGCCTTTTGTCAGTTTTGTGAGGCAGTCATCCCACTCTGCCTGGAGTTTAGCAGGTTAATCACTGAGCTACATTAAAGTCCAGATCTCAACAGGTGGACACAATGGAAAAAAACATTTGGATGATCTGATGCTATACATACAGTAGAGCGGGATGGCCCTCTGGAGAAAAAGAGTCGGAAAGAAACAATATCATTAAATATGGATGTTTGTCTTCTCTTCTAAAACAGTGTGTTTGACCAAGTAATGGATTTTCACATAGCGATTGAGACACAAAGGCTATTCAAGCAAAACAATACGGCCCGTTGAGAGGATATGATCACGGGGAAAAATAGTACATATCTTAAACATTACTCCACAGCAGTAGGGAGAGAGTGTAGTGGACGTGCTTGGGAAAACTGCACACACACTCACAGGATTTGAGTAGTCTGACAATCTGTCCACAGCTGTTACATTTTAATTTATAATTTCTTTGATGTTTTATTCTGACGTCCAATGTTCATCAAGTCTGCTATTCAAAATCATCTTTCACAGTCCTTGAGCTGTACTCTGTTAGACATGTGTGGTTGTCTGAAGGGCCTCTTCCATTTTCCTCTCCGTCCACTAATTGGCATAAGTGAATAATCCACTGCACCAATGACACTAATAGATGTGAATGTATTGATTTTTCACTTACTGTGATGACAGTAAAATGTTTAAATATCTGAATATCGAAAACTACAGCATATTTTAGCTGTAAAATGAAACTAACCATATTGAATATGTGCCTGTAACTAATAAGGTATCCTCTGCATCAGTGTCACAACTCAGCCTTTCTGCAGTTCACTTAAGGTGAGCTAGAGGAAGTGTGACACCACCAGAGTCAAATGTCGGTGGTATCAATATGGATTTATTTGCTGTATCAGTATCAATTAGTGCCACTATCTTTCTTGATTATGAGGTGTGATATTTATCTTCCATGTTGCAATTTAATATACATTAACAATTCACCCATCAATACCATCTATAAATACCCTTCCTTTTATTGAGTCTCTTAACATCAAGGTAGAAAATCCTTTTATGCATCTATGAATGTCATGACCAACAATATAGTTTTATGCAACATATAAGTGTTGTGGTTTGGGGTTTTTGTTTGGGTGTGTGTTTCCCTTTCTTAAGCCTCCTTGTGTTTTTGTCTGTTTTTTCCATGGTCCTGTGTTCCTGGCCTTGTCTTGTTCCCCTGTGTCTGTTTGTTCTGCTTTCTGCTTTATTTTGATAGTCAGCTTCCTGTCTTGTCTTGCCTTGTCTTGTCTAGCTTCACTTTGTTTGTCTGATTGTCCTGCCCCGCCCTAATGTGATTCACCTGACATCTCACCTGTTCCTCATTACCTTTTGTCTTTAACCCCAGTGTTTCCTTTGTCTCTTGTCAGATCATTCTGGTTCGTCTGCCTGTTGTTCCTCGTGCGTCGGGTGCTCCTGTTACCGGCATTCCCTGTGAGGTTTCCCTGTTGTTTCGTCCTGTTTGTTACCTGGCCTTTTTCCCCCCTGGACCTCTGTGGTTTTTGTATTTTTTGGGACTCTTGGATTTTTCCCTGGACATCTAGCTCTTGTTTTCCTTGTGGATTGTTTTTTTCATTTTTGTCTTGAACTGTGTTAAATAAACCCCTTGTTTACCGGCTCCAACCTGCCTCCTCGTCTCTGCAATTGGGTCCTCTTTCCTGCCTCCACCGTAACAATACGTATATAATCACTCTGATCGCCGTTGGAAGATGTAACCTCTTTTCAGTTTTACTTTAAAACTCTGTCTGAGCGGGGCTTACTCACTCCTGTTGTCCATCATCTACATGTCAAAAACACATTTAAACTCCTATAACTTCCTCTTGGGAGGGAGAAATGAAATGTGGCTGATAATGGCAGCCATAAAAGCCATGACACGGACACGTCTACTGATGCAAACCACGAAAAAAAATGTGGCTAATGTTTGAAAAAGAGCAAAACTGTATATGCACCATATCCTGTAAACATTTCATATCCACGAAAACCTGAGTGAGGGATATGTTTGCGCCTGCACTGTGTGGTTACCTTGGTAACAATAAGACAGGATTATGCCAGGGCCATCTGTTTATTGGAGAAAAAAATAACTAATAAAAAAATATAGATAGATTATTTCTAACATGAGCATGTGTCAAACAGATAATGGATAATTTAATTGTTAAATGTGTGAACTTAAAAATGTGCATTTAACATTTAGGAATTAATTATTTTAGGAGTAGCACAATACTACTGCATTAATATGTTAATGTTATGCACATATGAAAGACACAAAAAGTACACATTAAGACAACACATTTCCAAATTGAATAACAATTTTTAAGTTTATTCTCTACTACTTTATGCTCAGGAGACTGTCAGCTGTTGCTCATCTTGGAGGTACAGAATAAGAAAATAGCCTATTGGTATCATAAGACTGTGAATAAGGTGTTTTATTTCAACAAGATTCTAATGAAACTTCCTGTTACGAATTCCAACAGTTTGCAATTGTTTAATTCTCAGTTCATTGCCTTTGCTGCTAATACTCAAAACTGCTAATCAGAGAGAAACCAATTATTTCATTATTATACAAATATACAACAACTTGTAAAATGAGATAATATTACAGCTGTTTTGGTAAAGCAACCACTTTTTCATATGATTTTGTTATGGTTTTGGTGTTTTGTCTTATTTTGGTAGTCTGTTTTTCTGTTTTTGTATTTTTCTCCATTTTCTGATTTATTTTGATGGTCTGGTTTTCTGTCTTGTCATGTTTTACTTCCTGTCTTTTGGTTTTTCCCGCTCTTGTGATTGCCTGATGGTTTCCACCTGTTTCCCAGCCCTTGTGTCACCTGCCTCTTGTAACCTTGTTACCCTCTGTATTTAGTCTTTCTGTTACCCTTGTCCTGTGTCAGATCATTGTGTTTTTGTCCCTGTCGCGTCTCCCCGTGTCAGTTTATGTCAAGTTTTGTGCTTCCTGGATTTT
>NC_045747.1:12624153-12667030 GCF_008692095.1 Etheostoma spectabile | reverse complement strand
GTTCTACCTTTGGTTTTTAGTATTTTGTTGTTTTTTGTCAAAAAAATCCTCAAAGTCAATCTTTCTCCTGCCTGCTCTCTGTGTTTGAGTCCTCTAAGTCCCTGACCCATGGCAGCTTTAGATGGCAGAAATGTCCTGACCTGAGAAATATCACACTAATAATTCTCAAACTATAACATTTAGTACGAAACTATGCCTCCCCTTTGGCATAATGTAATCTAAACAGACATTTTGAACCAGTTTGCCACATTACAATCACAATACAGTATCTAGTTATTTCTGTTAATGAGAAGCCCTGGGCAATATAAAAAAAATGTGTTTTGTGTTTTTAATAGGAACACAAAGAGAATATGCATTGATCAGACTGAAGCCACATATCATTGCATTCATAGCCTCAAGCTAATTTACAGTGCCTGTCCCAACATTGCCCTAATTGCTAACGGCTGCTTAAATGCTAACACTGTGAATTTTTCAACAACCGTTTAGAGAATGGATCACTGTTGAATCATAAACCTTCATGAGTTTATTTATGACTGTGGCTGTGAAGGATAATGCACATTTAGTTAATGAAATGTATTTACATTTTCTCAGGGAATGGTTTTGTCATTGGCCAAGAGGGGAAACGCTGTAATTTTCACCAAGGTTGAATTATTATGGAAACCGTCTTGCCTCACTATAAAATAAATGAGTTTGTCATGCAGCTGAGTCATGAAATGATGGCTTACCCTTTTCAGACAAAATCATCTATGTGTGAGTGTTTTATCAATCTTAGATTTTTGTAGACAGATTGCAAAATAAATATTACAAAGATGAAAATTCCATTTCAGAGGTAAATTTCTTTGACAATCACATGTTTTATATTTAGGGCACCCCAGGTTTGGGATTGGGGGTTTGGCCCTGATGCATAACCTGAATAGATTAACAAAAATTTAAAAAGCAACTACATATTTAAAAACAAAGGCTGTAAATATCAACCATTACAAATAATGCAAAATCTGGAAATTGTAGAGTAGCATTGAGCTGTGTGCCTCCTGTTAATCCTTTAAAACCCAACAAATTCAGGAATTTGGGAAACTAATGCCATGCTTGACCGCTCTGATATGCCTATGCTGCTTTAGCACAGCAGCATTGTGAACAGGTACTTTTTTTTACACCTAAATTGCTGTTTGTCTGCTCATGAGTGGAGAGAAAGTCAGTTGTAATGTACAGCCACCCAGCCTATTGGAATAAATCCCACTTGATCATTGGTGTAAGCCGTTATTTCATTCAAGAATGAAGCAGACAATGATCATTATTAAAATGAATGGCAGCAAAAACAGATCAACAAATTGAGCTCGTTAAGTGTCCTCAGACCAAATGAGGTATGACTAAATGCATCCTTGGAAATATGAAGCTGTATTAAGGTTTTGGAAAACAAAGACACATGGCATTCTCTACCAAATACCGCAGCATGCAAAGGCATGAGGCATGTGGTTCTGTGCCCGAGACGTAAAATCAGCAATCAGAAGAAAACCGTGTGCCAAAGAACAGCCCCGTGAATCCAAAATGTGCTGTGACTATGATAGAAATCCTAAATGAAATTTGTGCTTTGTTTGCCTGTCTTTTTCATTACACTGTGATGTGATGCCATTGAGCGTGCTGAAGGCAGTCAGACATAAGAAAATACAAATGAAAATTCACTTACAGCACTGATGTCAAACATCTGAGCATGAGATAGACTTTGTCCTCCAGATTTCCATACCGCAATATATTGGTCTTTATGTGTGTTCTATTTGTTTTACTTCTTGGTGACAATGAAAGTATGTAAAAATAGACACAGTGATCAAAGGCGCATCTGTGACTGGTAAGAAGAAAAGGAATTCATCAGCAGTCAGAGGAAGTGAGTCTGCTGCTCACGTCTGTTTAAAAGCAAAGTAGAAACTACGGAGGCGCTGTCCTCTGAGAGCCAGGTGCTTAAAATCACCTGAGGTCACCAACTCTCCTCCCATGTGGGCATCCATGCCCTCTGCAGGCGCTATCAATGTTTAAAAGCTTTTTAAGCAGGGAGAGACGGGGGGTTTGCATAATAAACTAAAAGCAAGAGAAAAAAAACAGAGAGAGGATCTGGGAAAGGAAAAGCAGGGTTTGGAGAATTACAAGTGGATAGAGAAGAGGTGGTCATTTTTGTTCACTTTCCCACCTAAAGTCTCTAAAACCTCTCAAATCCAGAACTTTGAATCCGTCAATTTGGACTGTTTGTGTGAAGCTGAATTTACAAGTTTTATAAATCCCCTCCCTTTTAAAAGTAGACTAGGTTATACTAACAAAAGGGATTGATGAGGAACAAAAGAAAGATAAATCACAGTCTGCACAGTTTGCTAAACACCGGACAATAAGGTCTAATTTTATTTAAACATCAACACAGCCAGAAGGAGCAGTGCCTCATAGTGTACAACTGATATAATTAAATACTCGTCGCTATATACACAGCGGGTTTAATTACTCCCCAAAGCTGTTGATGATGAGAGCATCATTTTTTTTATTTTCTGGTGATGTAGCACACAGAGGATGACGCTCAGTTTCGGTAGAGGCCCAGTCACTGTGTAACTGTGTTATGTATTTGCTTCATACAGAGAGTAACTTTTAACATTAACTGAGATCCAGAAACCTGCAGTGTAGATTACAACAACCACAGCCATCAGCTAGAAGTTGGTTGTGTGAGAAAGCCATTGGAGATGTTACAAGTCATTACTAAGTGTGAGGGTATTCTTGGTAGTGAGCAGCATGTGTGCAAGTAAGTGCTTCAGGTTTGAAAAAAGCAACACGGAGACATGGAATGAGACGGTTGAAGCTTTTGTATGTGTTCTTTGATGGAGTCCGAATCACACCATTTTTCTTGACAGAAGACCTTTTACCTTTGGTGTGCATCCATCAGATGAAAGTGTCAAGGAAATACTTGACAATATTTTGATTCAGCATGAAGTTGGATTGTCAAATAGTCAGTAAGATTTGGAGCTGACTAACTTATGTGCTGCCATACAGGGGCAGATTTTGTCATTTTGAGGCCTAAGGCAAACAGACATGGGGCCTTCCACAACCCTTGGTCTCCCCCTTTTCAGTCGTTATTTATCTGAGAAAGACGTACTTCTAACTTTTCTCCAGTCTTCACCACAGCAACCTGGGCTGACACTGCCGGTGGCTAGCTACTCTTCATGAGAGTTAGCATTGCTGCTCTTTAGTAACGTTAATGTTAGTGTTGTCATCAGCCGTCGAGAGAAAGGTTGTTACCTTTGGAAGTTTTTCTAAAAACTTTCTGCTTTCTTCCCGCTTCTTTTTTTCAGAACCACTTCGGTAGCTTCGCTTCATTTTCCAACCGTCTGTAGCCTCCAGCTTACAGCATGCTGAGCCATTTGTTTACAAACACACGCAGATGCGCAGTAGGATAATGAAATAGTCCAATGTAGTGGGGACTGGGGGGAGTTTCTCATCATGAATTTAACAATCGGATAGCACTTTAGCGTATCAATGCATAAGGCAATTGCCTACCTTTGCCTACCTAATGGTAAGTCGGCCTCTGCTGCCATGTGATGTTACAATCCACTCCCCGTGCATATGACACAGCATCACTGAATGCTGTGTCAAGTGTGGATTTGAAATTCTTCAAGGATGTTATGGCCTCCTGAAACCCGTGCTAGATCCAAAGGGTTGAATCACCTACAATATCTGTCTTTGAAATGTTTGCCTCCACCCAAATACAAGGTAAAGTACCTCAATGGGAATAGTCCTTCAGAAGAAAGTTCAATTAAAAAAAATGTTGACCATGAGATTTGTGGATTGTTGACTCATTGCTTTTGAACAACATTTTCTCAATACTCTGAGAAACCTAAATGAAAATCCATTCACTTCCATTGTATTGTGTTGGCTAACTATTGATATTAGTGATGAACGCACCCTTTTAATCCCCTATTTTCATACCGGCTCTCTCCATATATTGTATGAAACGTATGTAGAGTTCTCATATTCAGTGAATGTTAAATAGCGTGATCAAACTCTGCCTCATCAACAGCAGCATCATTAGGCTGAAAGCTTCGGGAGGAGTACTCAGCCATGTGACAACACTGTCAAAAATGGGAGGTGTGACTGGGGAAAAAAAAAAAAAACTTTGCTAGGTGGGCTCATGCTGCGTTTTATGTACATTTCAAGTTGTCAGTGAAAGCAACCCACTGTGCTGTAAACGAGATGAGATGAGTCCTGTTGAGAGGTGGCAGCACAATCTGTCTCTTTGTGTGTGCCTCTGACCTTCTAATGATCGAGTCACGGACGCAGTATGGCAACCTTGTCTAAAACTGCAACGCAAGCCAGACTCTGAGGAGGGAGACATGAACGGTTAAGACTATGGCGCACAGAGACTCATTTCATAGCACCTTGCGAAGCTGATAACAAAATCCCTCTGACATTAGGGAGGTAGCTGCCCTCCCATTTTAATTAACAGGGAAACTGCATGCCAAACAGTATTACTATAGCCTCCAGATTGTTTGATGGAATTTGTCATTTTAGAGAGATAGGAAAAACTGTCAAGTAGGGCTAGCCCCTGCTCTAAACTGACACATAGATTTCCAGCTTATTCGGGTGGTAGAGACAGGCAGAATGGATAAACTGCACAAGCAAACAATTTTAGCTGCTGTTCAAAGCATGTTCAAAGTAAACAACCCGACAAAGAAATGTTCCTATATTGTCAAACCTTGAAACAGTGGTTTTACTTCAGACCGGGGAGTAAGCTGCAAACCAGGATGTGCTTTTATTTATTTATTGCACTGCTTTAGTTGTTATAGGACATTTTTACAGAGGACTCTTCCTCTCAGAATGGCTGAAAATATCCCATGAATAAGACAGGGACTTAAAAAAAAATTGTGTTCTGCCATTGTAAGCAATAAGCCCGGGGTGAAAAGGCGCTAAAAGCTAAGGTCTGCTCAAAGCTCCAGTCTGATCCACAGTATGTTTAATAGCATGGAAACATTTAAGGGCAGAACTGGTGTTTTTCTTTGTTTGTGTTGGTAATGGTGGAGTATCTCTACCGGATATGTATTTAGGTAATAATGAGGTCACAGAATCAAAGTGCTTTTTTCTATTTTTTCTCAAAATAAAAGAAGATGGCGTCTGTTTACATTATATTGTATGTTTGGATTTTTTTCAACATTTGTGAGATCATGACTGCACAAAAATAGCTCCATCAAACTAGAGACATTTTATATTTCATTTAACAACACTGCCTTAAAAACGTTGAAAGAATCGTAATTTAAAATGTTACAAACTAAAAATATATATTGTCTATATATTGTCCATGAACTCCTCATCTAGCCAACCAAAATGGAAGTCTCTGTCTGTTCCTCGATGACTGTTCATCCAATCAACTTCCCACTTGCCGTTTGTATTGCTGAGGACAGAAAGGAAGTGGAGTGTGAGCTCTGGAGTTCTATGGAACATTTTCATAAGTATTGTGTTATGTACACACACATGGTATTTAGAAGAGACCCCTATTAACTGCTACACCGCCAAACAACTACTGGTTGCAACTTGCTCTCTTGCTACAGCATATTCAAGAACAGCTTCAAAAATAGAGACTGGAGATGTTACATTGTAACAAACTCAAACCTTTCAAGCATCTGCAATGTAACTTTCAGAATGAATGTTTTTGTTTCTAAAACAATAGCCAAATAGCTGTTCGCAAATGACAGACTCTGGCATTGCTAGAGGACACCACTGCAGGTGTATTGCTCAGAACGCAAAGAAGCACAGTGTTGAGTGTGAAGTTGTTTGGATGAGCGCTTCTCCAGAAAGCTGCAAGCAGCAGAAGGCAGAGAAGTTTTTAACAGGCACTGCATTAGTTGATTTAAAGAAATGAAATGGTTCACTTTTTAAAAATACTTCCTGTGTAAATATTAAGTCAACATTTTGAGCTTTCACTATAGTTTGAGACTTTGCAAAACACCTAAACCTTGCTTTGATGTACACTGTACGCTCTGCATTGCCATACATCAGGACCATTATCAACACAATTGTTTCTCCATTATTGTGGTTACTTTAGTGGCAGTAATGAAGAAATAAGACAAACAACTTTTAAAAAAACAAACAATTGTTCTGGTTTTATAGAGAAAGCAGGTTTCAATGCTATTCTGAACTGTAATCAGTGTTACGTCTCCTTTGGAGCTGGACTTTAGCATGGCGAGGTGATGATGAATGAGTCTGAATCAGGATCCTATTTTTCTCCTTGATCAATGTTATCTCTCCTTTATCTGCTCTGTTTTTTGCTCTTTGTTCTTGTCCACTTGCAGTAAGTCTCACTTGAGATAGTGTCAGCGGAAGGGTATGCTGAGCTCTTTAACGTCCCCTCTGTTCTTGAGACAATCTTTGTCTATCATCAAGTGTCCAACCAGACACGGTGAAGCACGCTGAAGGGTTATCGGTGGTCATCACTTACAACCATTACCGATCACGACCTGAGCACACTGCACAATTTAAACATTGATAGCTGAGTGACATGGTGGCATTTTTACAAAATAAAAAGCAAAACATAAAACCAATTAAATTTAAAAAATTTCGTTTGAAAAGTGTATGTGTTTCATTACAGGGTTTCTCCCAAACAATGTTTCTACTGCAGTAAACAACACTCTCAATCCCTGACTAAACGGTGTGATTTTCAGAAAACTGAAACAAAATACGTCTCAGGAGAGGAATAAAAGACAAGTGCGCTCATTTGATTTACTGCAGGACTGCAAAACAGAAAACTTGAAAGACAGGTTTACTAGAGTGAAGCAATGCTTCCCCCGGCACACAGTAAATTATCTTTTTCACTTTGAAAGTTAGAAGCAGAACTAGAACTAGGAAAACAGCCTTTGGGGGGGAGATGGACATCTGTTAAGAGTCATATAGCTATTTCTTACATATATGTTTCTATGGGAAATTCTTCAGCACATCAAAACGATCATTGCTTGTCTCACAGTTGTTGTGGTGGACAATTTCATCCAGTTACTTTTCATCAATATGACTCTGTACCTTGTGCTGCTACTCAAATATTGTCAATATTTTTAAATCCATTCTCCAAAGACTGTTGCTCTACTTTTTGTGACATTTAGCGATGTTAAAAGCCCATTGCTACATCCCACATGTCTGTCATTAGATGCAGTGAGAAACCATTGAGACCGGGGTCAGCAACTTTAAAGTGTTCATCCAGTGCCATTTGTGCATCTGGGGTATTTAATTTGCCTGGTTTCTAATTAGGCCCAAATGTAGGGGACAGTGAGCAATGTCAGAGATGTTTTCTCGTTCAAAAATTATATAACATAAATGTAACATTTACCACATAAGAAACGATTTATATTCTCCTTAAATTTCTTGTCATAAAGTACCAGTTCTGTAATATCACTTCAGCAGCTGATTTAGAGGTGAAAAGGCCTTTCCTGTGATACATTAAGATTTCTCTTTCTGCTCCTGACATGTGGTGATGTGGCAAACGTTCTTTATATTAAACACTTTACATGGACAGTGGTTACCTTGGCAAAAATGGTAAGGCATTTATAAAAGGGAAAACCAGCGATGCATTTAATGGCTAGAGCAAATGTCTTTATCGTTTACGACAGCAGTGAATGTTGAGCCTGCTATATTAGGGTGGGGAGAAATAATAGGTGGACAACTTGGCTGGTTGGTAGCCCAGTGGTTAGAGAAGCACACTAGTGGCACAAAGTTCACCAGTTCCAAACCCCTGGTAAAAGGGCACAATGATTTGGTTTAAATATAAGTGGCCTGCCAACCAATTCAACTTCCTGGGAACACCTATGAAGTACTGGGTCTGGGGGTCCTCCCCCACACCATAAATATAAAAACACACTTCTTTATAGTGCATTAAGGATCTCAGACATTCTGTATTGCTTTCAAGTATTAATTCTCCTGTAGATTAGTCTCACTTTGCCAGACCCTCCTCCAAAGCGCGCTGGAGGAGAGTCTGGCTACTCAACATAGCATTCGGGGATGGGAGGAAAACGTGCTCTGGTTTAATGGCATTTCTTCAAACCAATCACAATCATCTTGGGTGGTGCTAAGAACTGGAGAAAAGTTGCAGTGCCACTGCAAAACAGGCTTGGAAGGAACCTTTTTTTGGTAGAACATGTGTATGTTTAAGAGTTGTTTTAGTCCTGCAACAGAAAACACAGATTGGACAGACAGTCTAGCTAGCTTTCTGGATTTACTCTACAGAGATCTGAGAAAAGGTTAACCATGGTCCTCATAAATCGATCGCAGTTTAAAATGCCAACACAAAGGAAACCCAAGGCAACGGATATGTGGCCTAAATAGTAAAATCTGGCAGATTTGCCGACGACAACGGAGCAACCCCAGAAGTGGAATGTCAAGGTTATAGACTACCTGTAGATCAACTTCTCTCATTCAAATTCTTCTTCAAATGTGCATGTGGCACTTATTCACCTTAATGATACAGTAATTCATTTCAATTAATGCATTAATACCATACATATGGTAAACTTTAACCTTTGTTCTCTGATTAATTATTTTTATTTAATAATGCATCAATTTGTCCTTATTTAGTCTACAAAAAGTTTCCAGTGGTGGAATGACACTAAGTATATGCTTAAGCACAGTAGACTTGTTACCTGTACTTGTACTAAATGTTATATTTTATTACATGGCTTGGTTGAATTCTAAGGCATTCTGCGGTCAGTCATTTTCTTGATAACAGACCGTTGCTAAGTGTAACATGCCGTTGCCATGGACACAGTTCTGTTCACTCTGGAGGACAGCAGCTATCAATCCGCTGGAAGAAGTCTGGATAATTTATCAACTATGGCAAAAAAGTGGGGAAACGTGGAGCAACTTCTGTTCAATTCCAATTCAAACAATAACAGCAGATCTGTTGAGCGCCCATCGCTTCATCTCTATTCACGGTCTATAATAGCTACGCAGTAACAGCCGTAGGGACCACAACACTAACTAGTTAGCTTGCATTGCAACATGTTTAACATTAACTTAAAGGTGTGTCAACTGCAGCAGGTGTGCAATAAGGAAGCAACATGAATGAGGACATAAAGGTAAATATAAATATTCCCAAAGAAGTCCCATTTACCATGTCTCACTTCCCCGTCAACGGAAATGTTCAGTTTAATGTGGATAAGAGCAGCTGAAAGCCCGCTAGCTCACTACAATGCTACAGCTGATGTTGTGTCAATTCCTGCAGTGATTAAAACAGCAGGAGGGTAATTTGTCCACCTAGCTATAGCTAAAACATAAAATACGGGCCCAGACTGGACCGGTTGCTTTTGCCAGAAATGTAATCGCTGCAGGAGGGGGAGATACTTTGATGTTGAGTGACAGACGGAAGGGTGCAATAAACAGCTAGAGTTTACGTTGCTATTGACGCAGGATTCCAACTTTAGAGAAGGAACGGACCATTTTCTTTAGCGGAAGCAATACAATTGAATTTAAATCAATAAACTTTAAATCAATATTTTGCATCAAAAGTATTGATTTATCTGATAAGTAGCCTTGTAATAAGCTGATCACCCTGTCAGGGTTGTATTCGCTATAAGAACCGCCTTGCTCTACATTATCCCTTACTTATTAGACTTCAACCTAATTTCAGAGAAAAATATTGTACTTTTTACTCCACTACATTTAAATGGTTATTGGCAGCCATACTTATAAATTACTATTAAGATTAAGACTTTACATAAAAAACACAGTAAATTGATAAAATATAATATATAATAAAGATTGTTAAAGATGAAACCAATGGTTTCCCATGTTCTTGAGTTGATAGCGGTTCCAACAACGAGAGACTTTGTCTCTAAACTTACATTTGCACATAATTAGTCTAATTGGTAAGACATTTTGGGAAGATTTAATTGGATGCCATTCAATATAAATATTCAGTAAATGTAAATGTACTGTGATGACTCTGCTAAACAGAGAACAAATGCTTGGCTTCCACATTTATAGAGAATAAAATTGTTTAGTTTTGACCAGAAAGAAATCAAAGTATTAATTTATGTTCACTGTTATTACTTTTTGCAGAGAGCATGTGAGGCTCAAGTAAATGGCAATCCTGAGCACCTATTTAACCATATTATTTTGGGGGGGAAGCAGGGATTCATTTTTAACATATCTCTTCATTAATTTATTTTGCTGCATGCACTGTCCCTTTTGTCGTCCATCCCAAGCTTGAAAGGTGCTTTCTTGTGCACTGCTATATCGAGCCAGTCATGCAGTATAATCGTTACGGCATACAGCCAGAGCATGTTCAGGCAAAAGAGACTACACAGTATCCACGCTGAGACAGAGGATTTCTGGCTTAACAAATTTAAACAATCTCCTCTTTTATTTTTTTCACCACACAACAGATGCCCACAACTATTAAACCATTAGTTGAATTACGCTAAAAGGCAATACACAGCCATATTCCATCTATAGTGTAGGTTTGTGAAATGTACCTGGTTAGTAAATCAGAATCCATTTAAATGACAGCAAAATGCATTTGAAGGCAGTCTGACAGGGATTGAAAAGTGTGGTGATTGTGTTATTGCAACTTGTCACATGATAATGGAAAGATAATATTCCATCGATATAAATAAGCCACTGAATAATTGTGAGGTACAGAAATAACAGTCTCACCTTACACTGTGATTGCAACTTAATTATTTTTCCTTTTACATTTGGCCTTTTATCCAACTTGTTAAAATGTGACCCTGAAGAAATCATGTCATTCTAGGTTACAGTTATTGCAGCCGCAGTACGGCCATTTGAAGTAGGAAATGTATCAAATCCAGCTCATCTTATGAGGCATTATATTAGACTGCATGTTGAGTTAGGGTATAATGAATTGTCACAGAATACCAACTTGTGTTCCTTCTACACAGGATGAGAACAAAAGACAAAGGGATAACAGAGGTAGTTGTCTCCGATATTGGATATTACACAGTATGCCCGCAGAATCGCTAATGAACTTCATCCAGTTTCATGCTAATAGTTATCTGGGTGATTTCATTCCCCCAGCCTTTGTGTGTAATTATCGATTGTCCCAAGAAAGGTGGGGTGTACAAAGCCCAGTAAACAGCAGATAATTAGTATTTTTGGACCTTTGGCAGGATAATGTCCTGTGCTGCTTTTGTTAGTATGCATGAAAGCAGACAATGTAAGAATTCTTTTCACACACAATGATAACTGGGACTTGACTCAAAAGCTGCTACCTGAAGCTTCATTTTATTTTCCCACTTAAACATGCTACAAATTAGAAATTGCAATTGAAGCCAGCAAGATACATAATCTGCTAAAATTCAGTTTTTCATGATAATGGGAGTTGTTGCATTGAAAAAATCTGTTATAGTATTTCTGAAAAGGAATACAGTAACAGATAGTATTCCAATATGCCAACATTATTCTCATTATCATGATTTATCTGAAGCTCTTGACGAAAATACAGCATGTGAATCCTTCTTTTCCCAGAGGATAAATAGCACAAAATGAGTATAATCTAGAAGGTTGGCTTTCATATTCATGGGGTGTCTCAGCTTGAGGACCCAGTGGTTTGTGGTATAAGCGAAGCAGGCAATTACCCAGGGCACCAGTGCTTTTGGGGGGGGGGGGGGGGGGGGGCTGCTTGATGCTCCTTTGGCACCTCATTTTTTCAGAGTCACAACTCAGTAAATTGTGAATACACAAACATGATACGCATACTCCTAGAATAAGCCTACACAGACAAAGTGGTTTAAAGATCAATTAATCCACTTAGACACCGACAAAAGACACTTACTATAACTTGCTTGCTTTATAATCATCATCATTAAATGCACTGCTGAAAATGTTCATAATTGATCAGTCTACCAAGGGATAATAATTAAAAAGAGAAATAAAAGAGAAATAATTACCCAATTTCCCAGAGCCTATACATCTTGTTTTGTTGGACCAAAAGTCCAATATCAAAAGATATTCCATCTATTATTCTAAATCTGAAAAAAGCAGCACATTTTTAGGTTTGAGACATGACTGAAACTATTAATTGATTCAAATATATCTTGATTGATTTTCTTTTACAGAACAACCTGATAGCTCTAGTTGTCTGCATCAATGGATCCAGGTCATACAGAAACTGCGAATTTTCCAAACTGTAAACAAATAGGTTTAATAAAATGGTCCCTTCAAGCACCAGGACCACCACTGTGTGGACCTTTGCTAAAAAGCCTGACACATGTAAAGGCCCATTTTGTGCAGTTACAGCAATCTTGCCATTCATTGTATGTCACATCTTATTTGGTCAAACACAACTTGCATTTGGAAAAAGGGGCCTTTTTTGCAATTTGCAACTACAAACTTCATTGCAGTCACAAATTGTTAGATCATATCCACATTAACTGTCGTTTTCTTTAGGGACAGAGAGAGCAGAATAACGTCTGGTTTAAACTCCATTTAATAGCTTCCCTTTCCCCAGTCCTAAGCACTGATTACCAAACACTCAGCAGGTGGGATACACAGTGTAGACTTTGCACCAGCAGAGAATTAATTCAGCATCATGACAATGTGAGACTATTACCACGTTTGTTGCTCATGGAAATGAAAGTATTACTTTCCATTATGGGAACCCGCTACTTATCAACCAGAAACCATTTTTTGAAATATTTTTCATGCAGAGTGAAATGGAAAGCTCATTTGTGCAGCTTGGTGAAGCATCACCTCTGCTGGCATGGCGGGGGTGACCTGTGTTGAGCTGGAAGAATACAACAGACTTGCATGAAACACAACACACCATTAATAGACATTTGTTGTGGATCACTCACTCCAAAATGTCAACACGGTTACAGGCTGCCACTTTTCTTCTCTTTGCAGTCCCGGGGAGCGAGGCGATGCAGGGTCACTATTAGAAAGTCCCTGCAGCTCTACATGTGCATGCATCATTCATGGGCTGGCAACACCATCCACACACCAAATATGATTCTAGGACAACAGGAACATCATTGAAGTTTGTGAAAAGATGACTGTAAGTTTGAAATGTATGGAGCTCAATGTGCTTTATTAGTTTTCTAAAAGATTAGTATTATTTTGTTTCCTCAGCCTTGTGATACAGTTCAACCTGGACATTTGAGGTAGGCACAGTTCCTAAATCCAAGAAAACTTTTAATGTCTAAAGTTTGTGCCAGGTTAAGGTAGCGATAGAACTAATAGAACTAGATGTTTCAATCCTTTTACTAGGAAAGTCACAACAAACCACACATGAGTCAAACCTTTTTTTTGTGGTCAAAATAAATGTAGGATTTATACTTTAATGTAATTTCTGACTTTCTCCATTGAAAACCTTAATCCTGAATGCATGATGATAAGCACTGGTATACATAATAATAATAATAATAATAATAATAATAATAATAATAATAATAATAAATGTATTTTTGACCATAATACAAATGTTAAAACTGACTATTAATTAGTTTTAGTTGTTTAGTTGTAATTTTGTGTGTGTGTGTGAAAAAATAGGCATAGCCAAAACTAATGAGAATATATCTAAATGCTAGTGTCCCTTCAGTTTGTAAAAACAATATTTCTTGAATGTGTTCCAATGTGTCAGGGTACAGATTATGATAGCATGAAAAACTAATATTTTTATTGGCAGTGTTTACTTTCACAGCTGCATCTACAATATGTGTGTATGTGTGTTTATTTTGAATACAAACAAAATCAAGAGAAATTGTTTATGGATTTAGTTGCATGGACTTGCTGTTGGATAGGTTCATAACAAACACCACCTGCACTCGCAAATGCAATTGCTTCCGTCCTCCTTCTTGAATAAATTTAGTGCAATGATTTCAAAATAAATCCAAAGTGAGGACAGAACTGTTAATGCAAATTCTATACACTGTTAAATGTCTATGACAAAATTAGGTCAATTTAAAAAATGTTGAATAATTGTAGAATTGTGGGAGTTCAGATGACTAATCATTAGACAGATTTTGCTATGGTCAAATTTATTTTTTTGAGTTTTGTACTCAATATCACCCTAGTGAGGCTCTTTTGCACCCTTACCAAGCAGAACCCCCTTTATAAACCGTGAACTACTATTTCCTGTGAAGTAGGCTAAAAAAGCTTCAGAGTAAACTGTTAAATCTTTCAGAGATATTTTCAAGTGGGAACACAAAAACCTACTCTTCTCTGTGTACCTGGTGCATTATTTAACCACCTTCTAATGACACTAAACGGTCTGAAAATTGAATAAACTTCAAGGAGGCACCAGCTAATTAAAACAACCTTTGTTTGGAAGCAGTGCAGGTATAGTGCTGTGGCCTGCAATGGCTGCCACGCTCCCTGATGGACAGACGGCCTGGGCTCGGCTGCCTCCTCCTGGCACCAGATGACCTGATTGATTACAGCTACTGCCAGTCTTCCGGAGAACTGCCAATATACAATGTCTTGCCAAAATAAAGGCATCAAGTGTTTATCTCCAACTACAAAGCTAAGAAACTCTGCAACTGGACTGCAGACTCATCCCCATGTGATGCCTGAAATTGCATGTGCTCCAGGCAGCATCTTTCTCTTGGATGTGGGCCTCATTTTAGGGATGATTAAAGCCATTAACAGCTTGATGATGCTTTTGGTAAAGTTAAAAGAGAGCAAGATAAGATGAAAACTTGATGATGAGGAGCCATCCATAGAACGTAAGAAGAAAAACATCTTTCAGCTTTACTAGGTATAGGATAATTACACCAGTTTCTCTCCCCGTCCTTTCATCCACTGCGGTGTTAGATGTTGCATTTGACAGGATATGGAGTCCAATACATAATAAGAGGGGAGTTATACCTGTGCCCTTAAATAACTTACTTAGTGTTATATTAAGACAAAAAAAACACACATTATTAAAAAAGACAAATGTAAAGGGTGGTGAGATGTGAACAAAAAAACAGCGGTGTGCATCAAGAACACAAACCTCTTTCTTTAATTAATTCTGTCACACAGCTCTCACTATAGCATCTCAGATTACAGAAAGCAAATTGCTATGTAATTACATGCTAAAAGTAAGACAATTACAGCTATCCTCTATTTTCTACAGTAACAGCTGCATAATCACATGCAAATTAGTTTTGGGGGCTTATATCACTTACCTATGTCAATGGCATGCTGAAATCACTGAGAGGCAATTTTACTCTCAAATCACTTATTCTGCTATTAGGAATAACAGACTGATGTACTGAGAATGATAAAGAGTTGGGTTTTTAATGCACCAAACACTTCTTAAGGTTGAACACATCTAGGGTGTAATAACACTGATGGTTACATCCTGTTCACTAAATACTGCAAATGTAATATTAGCATTAATTTGGTTATTTGATTAGTTAACTTCCCTAAATGTTTTAGTGTTCAGAGTGTGAAACAAGGCAGAGGTTCATATTATTTAAGTGAAGGGAGGCAGAGAGCTGCTCTAGCAAGTGCAGGGAGGATTTCATTTCAGTTTCTCCACTACAGTGCCTCCTGGCGATCACTTATCAGCAGGAAAATCAGCCCAGTCATTGACCTTGTGCCCTCTGGTACTCATTAGTGCAGCGTGTGACAGTGATGGAAGGGTGGGCTTGTCCTGGAGTACGCTGCTCACATGGGAAATACATGGTTCACAGGTAGTGGGTGGCCAGATAAGTGTGTACCACAGAGAGCTCTCTGGTGTGTATTGCCATGGGCAAGCTTTTGTCTGTTTTTGCCCACCCGCCAAAAAAACTCATTCCACCTATTATGTTCTTCTGAACCGGGATATCAGAAGAAACTAGAATTGGAGAGTGGCCGGGTTGAGTGATGTCATGTTGCTCATGCAAGCACTAAAGGCATTATGGGTCCAACGTGCTGAGTGAACCAAAATAAGAAAGCATCAGCTGCAGCTTTCTATAGCATCCTGGTCCATGCATAGTATGGCATCTTTGGAGAACCCCCTGGGGTCACTATTGCAGTGCATATATGGTGTGGCTGTCATTGACTAAGGCCAGCAAAAAGGAGAGTGTACCTTTTAAAAGTATTCAGGGGTGGACACGGTCACAGCGGTAGCTTAAAATATGACATAAGTTTGACAGTAGAACAAAAAATAACATTTACTGGAGGATTACTGAATTTTGTAGCAAACAATCTAATTGCAAGTAAACGTAAAGGTAGCTTTTTTTTACTGCAACAATGTATTGGTTATAGAGCAGCCTTTTTATTTGCTTTAAATATCACATTATTACAAACTTCATTGTTGAAACACAGCTAGACACAAAAAATCATCTGCTGACACATTGTCACAATAAAAGGCACTTGTGTAGGCCCTTCACATTTGTTCAGCCTGCTTTTTGTTTTTTTATTCATCGGGAGGTTTATTTTCAGATTCCTCTCCCACTTCCTCAGTTCCACCTGGAGACTGGATTTTCAGTGCTGATACTACTGTATGTAGGTGCAAGCGCGGACACTACAATTCTTCTTGAAGCTTTAGGTGGCTGTGAGCTGTGCTTCCTTCAATGATCCAAACTACAATGTCAACAAATTAAGCTTTCCACAATTGATATAATTACTGTCTAGAAAAAAATACTTGCAGAAATTGCAGAGAAAGAAAAGACTTGACTGTGTGGGATGTGTGGCTAATTTCATTCTTTAGTACAGGCGGGTGTGAACACTATGGAATGGTGTTCACCCACATACTGTATTGTCCAGATTAAGCTGGTTGGACAGAAACTCCCATGGTATTTAATCAGCTTCTGCAGACCATTGCTCCAATATGGGGGAGTGCAAACACCCGGTATTACTTTTCTCTAATTCTATGCTATCTCTTATTAAACCAGAATGACAAGAGCACACGTGGGAGTGGCGGTTGTGGTTGTGGTTATGGTGCATCTGCATGTCCGTGTGCATGTGCGCCCAGAGGTTTTTCCTCTTGCAAGGCTTTAAGGACTGACAAGAGCTAAGAAGGTCCACAGAGATAATATAAATAACAAGGATTTTAATTGGCTATTCAATGATATAATTATACATACTTTGAGTAACAATTACTCCAAATATATGACCTTCAATGCTGTTAACAGTGACCAAATTGGCATTGCAACTCTATAGCTGTGATGTCTGTAGAAAGAAATAATCCATTAATTAAATCATACTTTATTTGAAATGATAGAGAGTGTGAAGATGAGGGGAAATTATTCTTTCACCATTCAGTTTGCACCTCTTTGACTTTGCTTCTTGTTGCTGGTACCCTACCTTGGTGGACTGGTTTACTGGTTTAAGCTTTTTGTGTTTTCTTTATTGTATCTTGCCTTGAAATGAGGTAAAAGTCCTATTTTTTACTAATTCAAAAAAGACTGACCTGCCTTTTTTGCAATTGAAATACTTGGTACAGTCTCATACTGAAAAGACATGAACATCATAACATGCCACGTTAGGACCTTATGTAAATTGAGATGCACAACTGTGTACAAAAGTTCAAGTGTTAAAATTGTAGTTTTAAGTACAGTTGAAAGTGACAACACGACTGGAATGAAGTGTTCACCTCCAAATACCTCACACTATGAATCATTATTCAACTGACCTAAATGTTTGTTTTTTCGCTTCAGTAATGAATCTAATAGATATTAATCTTGGCATAACATGACTGAATACACATCAATTATAATAGTGATGAACATTAGCTGCTTTTCTTAAAGAAGCAGTCTTTTTTGTGCTTTTTTTTAGTGCATTTGTTCCTTTCAAAACAAGCATCCATCTGAGCTGACAACTCACTTAACAGATCAAAGTATGAGGCTTTGTCCAGTGGAAGATCAGCCAGTGGAAATGGAACAGGGGACTGGCCGACTCAGCTCTTTCCTTCAGTATTGGGTTAATGCAGTTGTGCCACTAAACCTGTCAGAGCCTGTAACAGCAGGGCAGATGTACAGCTGCAAGCTCTAAAATGCTATTACTGGTGCTACAGTCAACAACCATATAGAGATAGCGATAGATGCAGAGTCATAAACCTGGTGGTTAAAAAGAATCCAATTAACATTAAACTATTTTTCACTGTGGACCCTTTCAGTTGACAGGTTTTTATAAATAACAGAAAATGTTCAATTCTTTTAATGTTTACTTCATGACTTCCAATAAATTAATGTCGCTTGGTTGCACAATTTTAAAACTTGTCAAGTTTTAAAACAATGGCGTGATAATCATGTGTGCAAAGTTTGGACAGAACAAGCTGCTGTTACCTATAAAGACTGTCAGATTTTCCACAGACTGTAGACTTCTGTGTTGCCGTGTGATGTGCCTTTGTTCTAAAGATAAGACGATTTGAAAGCTATATCCCGCTTTCATCTCCGACTGACTTGACTTCACTGGCTGGTCTCCACAAATACTGCTACAATTTAAATGAAGTGTTTAGTGTGTGGATCCATCCCCAAGTCCAAAACAAGGACACATTACATTATAATGCAGACAGAAGCTGGCCTACAGCAATAGGACACCATACCCAAGAGCATGTTTTTCCCTTCCCAACCATTTCTTTTTGTATCCATTATGTTTCTGATTCAGAGACTCTCAGAGGGGAAGACAAAGAAGATTTACTTTGTGCAGTGCAATGTAGGCCATAAGCCTTAAAGCAAGGGTCAAGCCCCACAGGATATTCTCTGACCAACTCTGGAAGCAAATCAGAGAAAACCACCAAACCCAGACTTGTCTTGTGCTTTTTTTTTTTAGTCTCTGCTTGTTTATTACATTCAGGAGTAAAACAAACAAGTCCATGCGTGAACACAAATAATTACATTTGCTCTTATGTAAGTAAAGCTTTTCCTTTTTTGGGGCCTCTCTCCTCTATGATTCTGGAATTAGTGTTTCCCCTGAAAAAAACTAACTATTTCTAGTTTCCAGTATTTACGAGTTTTCTTTTTTTCTTTTTTTATGGGCTATAAATGATTTAGTGTGCAACTTTATTGTAAAAAAAAAAAAAAAAGCTTGATTAAACCATCTAACAGTTTAATAATACATTAGAAGTTAATCATGCTCACAAAACCAGGATGTGTACCCATGGTTCCATGGCTTTTAAAGCACAAATAGTATTTCTAAAGACAGAAAAAGCAAATGATAAACAAATTAACAAAGTCATACAATCACACAAAAGCATTAGGTTTTGCTTTAAGATTGAAAGTAATAAACTTGAAAAGAGAGAAAGATCATCAATTGTTTGAAATCCTGTGAAAGTTGCATTAAATAAATTGAGCACGACCTGGAAATGAACTTAAGCACCAGTCAGTTTACACATATAGAAGCACTCATTAAAGAAAGAAGATATTGCTATTGTATTACACGTGTTAGACAAAAGCAAATAAAAAGTGTTTTTACTTTCTAGATTATTATGCAATTCTTTTTAAAATAAAAATGTATTGGATGAGTTTGGGCATTGGTATTCTCAAATTATGTTTACAAAACATGTGACTCGGCTAGCAAAAATCCAACCATGCTTTCAGATCATAAACACAGCCAGTCAACACAGTTTCTCAATTGCCATAAGATACATTTCTTGAAACCTTTACCCATAAACACAAAACCAAATTCTCAAACTCTAGTCACAAAACATCTGACTTTGCTGGTAAAATCAAACTAGGCTTTCACATCATACACACAGCCAGTCATTAACAAAACACTACGGAGCATTCATTAACGGTTACCACAACCATTCAAGAACACAGTGTCCAGGACATTTAGTCACAGATTGTTTTTTTGTTTTTGTTTTTTTACATTATTTCATATAGTGAACACATTTTGCAATGAAAACAAAAAGTACAGTATACCACAAATTGTACAATAAATATATTGTACACTGCAAGTACTACAATGTTAAGTGTCTGTTAGGCACTTGTAGAACAATTCAGTAGTCCAACTGCAAAAGGCCAAAGAACAAAGAAAAGGAAATAACACATGACAATTCACAAAAAATATTGTGAAACAGCAAAATCAGACATCAACATTAAATGCTCCTGTGCCACCTGTACAATCTGAACTGGCCTGTGTTCCCTAATATTGGTTTGATAACCTCAGTAGAAAGGTGTGTACAATTTATACAAATACAATACAAAAAGCCATTGTGTAAACAACGACAACAGAGTTGTGCTTAACTTTTGCTGTCTGTGTTAACCATCTTGCAACACAAGTGGATTACAGTGTGAACTATGTTTTAACTAGTGAAAATGTGTTTACAGTTGTGCAAGATGAGTGATCGATTTGACAAATAGGTTAAGGCCACTGAGCATTTGGTTCAGAGATAGGGTTTAGTGTTTTAGCAAATCAGAAAACCACAAGTCCATAAACAACTGTTCATGCTGATTCCCTGTCATCCTTCTTCTTTTCGTATCATGTCAGTACTCAGTTAAAGGAATACTTTACCACCAAAATTATCATTTGTACATTAGTTACCCTGTGTTACCTACTGTACCTCTATGTGAACAAAGAATCCAAATCCTTAATGAAGTAAAGTAATAGTGCTTTAACAACTGCAAACTACATCAAAACATCTGTTTACAAATTCCCACGCAATTTTTGCAGTGTGATCCAAGTGTCATTTACCCGGTCATATGCTCAGTACTTTTCTTGCATTCTCCCTAAAACCTTACTAATGCCTTATGCTTGACCAGACACATTGCTTATCAATGCACATTTGTTTAGGAAGTGGTGAGCATGCAACTGATTGGTTTGGTGAGCTGGTACTTCAGACACAAACACATTCCTCAAAGCCTGACAAGATTGATTTTTTTTGTGATATGTGATCCTGCAATTCTTGTGTCATCTCATAATATCATGAGAATTCAGGTGAAGTGAAAGGTAGCACTGCTTCAATTAATCTTTTAAAGTGTTTGGATTCTTGGTTGATCGTTGAGACATGTGCCAAAATACAATATTTTTGTCAAGAAGTCAAGGTAACACCAGAGATACACCAGAATAGATTCCTGGGATGAACAGAACATTTTGCATTAAAATGCAGCCCTATTTACCCGCTATCACAGAGTGGAAATTACATGAATGTTCTTCAGCTGAATAATGTCAAAAGCTGCAAGACTCATTACTCTCCTTGATTCAAGGGTAGTTCTTTGGCTAATCTGTTGTGTAGTGTCAGGAGCTGATTTTGATTAGATAGCTAGCTGAGCAAAAAAGGTTTACTGTTGCCATGGAAAACACACATGATCATTTCAACATTTCAAGAGCACTTTTCTCCAGTAAAGTTCTAACAATATTGCATCAAAGAAATCACAATGATCAAAACATTCATAACCCAGTTACCTGGTGCAAATAGAAACGTGTGCTAACACTTGCCTTTGTTACTAGTGATGCTGTTGTGTTCAGTAAGATTTAACAGACAAACAGTACATGATATTTTAGTATCAGTTCATGAAGCACTGTTATCTAAGTTGTCTTCACTCTCCAAAGTAATATTTTTAAAAAATTCCTCGGCAGTTTTTCTTCATTTACAACCAACTGTTAACATGAATACAAGATTTGCTCTTTGCAGTGCAAGTGTTAAACAGAAAAGGATTCAAATGAAGAAATTGAAAAGCACTTTTGTGTTTGGAAGTGAAGATGCACCCGAATTCCCTCTAATATTACAGATATACTGCCATAGATTACCATTTAAGGGTACTTTGTGCTAGGTTGTGTTTAAGTGACTTGTTGACTAGATGGTCCCATAATGAGTGAATGAATGATTGCACACAGATTTAAGGTATTGCACTCTTCCTTTAACAGGGAAATGGGAGCCAGTCAGGTCTGTGAAAGGGTAAGGTGCATCCCGCCTCTGGCTTTGCCCTGACAGCGCAACTGTTACCAGTGATCGGACATGTTGGCCTCAATCAGGAGGGCTGCAGCGGGCATTACCGAGGACAGGTATCACTACAGCCACAATGAATGAGGATGAGTGAAGGTGGATATTAAATGTAACATAGCCTCTCATTACCATATTAACAGTTTGCATGAAAATATGGCCCAAGCACTTACCTCAATTAAACATTTGAATTCCAAGGTCACGGCTACATTAACTCTGATTGTTCAAAAAGTCTCATCAGTTTTTCAAAGCCCAACATATTCCCTCTAAAAAGAAGGGTCAATAATGTGAGGGTGTATTTCATCACCTAAGTTAGTGAGTTTTTTTGGGAGTGTGAGAGAGTTTGTAGATTTTCCTAATTATGTTCTAATGCTTTCTGCTTGTGCTGCGAGCAGAGATCACTAGATGGTTGGGTATCTTATACTAAAACTTTTCTGAAGTATTTATCAAAATGCAACAACATCTTCAAAATGATGAAAGTGTGATTACATGCTACATGCATGTTGAGAGCATACCGTATTAATAGGAATGTAACAATTAAGTTGACGTTTCTTGATCCACAGTCAGTGTCAAAGACAGATTTGTCCCCTTCACTGTATTAAACAGTGGAGTAAACAGATGGGGAGGACTGAGTTGAGCGTAGGTTAACATACGCTAAGGCAGGATGGTAATTCCCATATCGGTACAGAGGCACACTGTTTACATAATATTCTAAGGGGAGTTGTCAACCACATACTGCATACTTCTGAATAACATACACTCCATAATTACTGGGAATGCAAACAGCTCATTTTAATCAGTGAGTCATACAGCAGCGTTGTTAGGCCTAGAAGTCCGAGGCTACACCATCGAATGTTTTATGCATAGCCACGGAATCTAAATATATAATACATTACACATATATATACACAAACACACACACACGCACTAACACGTACAAATTGGTATACACACATATTGTTTAAGAAATGCAGTCTTAAATTGTGTCTTTAAACTGACTGTGTGTGTGTGAGTTTAATATTCCAATTAAGACATGTTAACATGCAGGGGTGGAATAAGTACAAAGTATATTTTACTGCATACTACAGTAAAAAAAGCATTCAGAAATCTGCATTCAGATTTCCATTTCAGAATATTTTATTATACGTAGTGATGCACTGTGCTAGTACTGTAGAGGTGTAGCTCATATTAATGACTTTATACAGCCTACTGCTGCTAGTTTAATCTATAATAGTTGATCATCCTTTATTAGTTGATTCATATCATGTTTGAATTATCTCGATCTGCAAAGTAAATAAAGCTGTTGAATAAATGTAGGTTAGTAAAAAGTACAATATTTGCCTCTGAGATGTAGAGTAGTAGGAGTATAAAGCCACATAATATGGAAATATTAAAAAAAAGAGATCGACAGATATTTATTGATCCCAAAGAAATTGGAAATTATGGTGTTACAGCAGCAAACATACATCAGACACACAGCACAGAATATAAATATAAATGAAAGAATAGAATACAATATACATACATACAATTTACATGAAATAATAATAATAATAATAATAATAATAAAAATAAGAAAATCTATTGGAATACATACAGGATGGGAAAACAAAATGTGCAACTGCTTAAATAGTATGCCAAAGTGTATGCTAAAATGTAATTAAACCAATTGTGCAGGTTGCACTTAGTGCAGTATTGTGGAGTCTCAGGGTCTTATCTAGCATCCAGTGATGAAGTGTTAAAAAATTTTATTGGCTGTGGTAGGAATGATTTCTTGTAGCAGTCCGTGTGACATCAAAGCTGTCGGATCCTCTTGGAAAAGCTGCTCCTCTGTTGGACCAGTGTGGGGTGGAGAGGGTGGTCAGGGTTTCAAGTACCTCAAAATTGTTTAATAATATCAGTTATTCTACTAATACTAATTATTACCAATTACTAGTATTTTTTATTTCACATTTCTTAATTAAACTGGAGTAATAAACAACAGTTTTTGAGGTACACATATACATTTTTTAATAATTGAGGCACGCACTTTAATTGTAAAAAGGTGCCAGGATGCATAAAAAAAACATCAAAATTAGTTTGTTTGTAAAAAACAAACAAATCACCCCTACTGAAATCCGGGCAAAGCCCCCAATGTCCCCAGATTCTAAGTCCTGTAGTTCTGTGTCATACGATAAAAAAAATATTCCATGTGTGTAAAACACATAGACTTTGTTAAAAAGTTAATCAGCTGTTCTTTGAAATACTCGAACAGGCAGGACTTGTGATGGCAACTTTGAATGTGTCATGACTGTCGGTATCAGACTCCCAAAAACAGCTGATCTTCAAGGATTTTGGCAAGCTGTAGTATCTATACTTAACTGAGAATGGAGTGATGAGCTACAATAAACATGAAGTAAGGGCAGCGAGATGAATGAAATGGTGCAGGGAATGTCTTCTTAACACAGGCTTAGGCTCCTTAGTATCAATTAACCATCTGAACACCACAGCTTACCTAAGGCACTGTTGCTATAAGCATACCATCGAGGTCTAAGTGTACCGGTTTGAAATGGTAGAAGAAGTTCTAACCGGATATCTCATAATTATCTATTTAAACAAAAACAAAACTGAAATATAGATAATTTTCTTGGCGTATCATATGAAAGTATTAAAGCTCAAATTGGAAGGATACATGTATGTGTTACTGAGAAAGAGGGGGAGAATGCAATTATGAGACTACCATTTTCATTGTTGTATACAGAAAAACCCTTGCAAGGCATCTTATTTGTTTCAAATAGTCTGTAAAATCGCACTGTCGACCTGTTGAAACTTCGGGCTGTCAGTTTTAGGAGCGGCTTGTCATAGTCATGCCCAGGGGCAGCTTGAATTGAGTTGCACAGCTGGAGTTATGTTCAATGTAAGGCGAAGTGACAGAAATGGTAATCAAGTATCAAAACTGACACCGCATTCCCATCGATGCACATCAGACCTTCAATGATTTATTAGTCAAAGTGAAAGCATGTGTCACTGTGTTGAGTGCTCATGGGTAAACACGGCTTCAGCCAAGGTGGACCACTTAGTAGCTCCCCCCTCTGCTTCCCCTCGAACATGAACAGCACTCTCCACAAGGGCCGCTTACAGCGCAGTTAAAGAATAACTTTCAAAACAGGTAAGCCATACGCAATATATCTAAGCAAGTCACTTAAGAGTGTACTAAAGGGCTATTATAAGAGCAGAAGGTAGAAGGGGGATGTGTATCCCTACTTCAAATGGGTTCTTCTGCTGAGTAAGCCCTGGCGCCCCTGTCCCCAGATCAGAGAGAGGACAGAGAGCTGCAGCAGACCCCAATTATCAGACTGTCATTCACAATCCTTCCTTTACCTCCTGCTCACTACTGCATTAATTTTAGTCAGGATATTCCTGCCAGAGCCTTGGGGAACCGAGGGTGGAGAGGTTAAAGACTCCACAGTGCAACTGAGTATTGGCATGAGAACCGAGGAGACGTGGCATAAAAGAAAGTGGACTCTGCTTTTTCCCATTTTGGATATTATTTGCATGGACAGAGGAAGAAAGTTGTCTGTTTGCTGTGTCTTCACTTTGTTGTTGCCAATTAATTCTGGATTTCCTTTGTGAGTGGATCGCTGGAACAGGGCCTGGTTTGATGGATAAACAATGCTCCAGTGCATAATTTAGTGGAGCATGAGAGTGAAAACACAAGATCCATTCACTCTCACTCTCCCACTTGTATTCTTAGCATCCACTTATGCTGACTGCAGGGTTGTAATGAGATTATTGTGATTGAACAACTGAGAAACTGATAATTGGACACTTTTCTTTTGTCACTTAAATGTTGCAACAGAATTTACGAATAATTGGGAAATTTAAATATATGACTTGTGATCACGCCTGCTTCCTCATATGCTATAAAAATATCACATAGTGATAAATATTCGAATAGCTGCTTTTTGCATAATTTACACTTCTTAACATCTGAGAGAATGCCTGCCCCCTCCACCACATTTCATTGGCTTAAAAATCAACACAAAGTCCCTGACATCTATTTTTGTTGCTATAGTGGATGTGTTCATTTTTAATAGCAAGGGGAGAAAAAATAGAATGGCATGTTGATCCTTCAGTTGGGCAGACCAATGTTTGTTTTCCTTGAGAAAAAACGCAGTCATTACAGAATAATGGACTTATAGAAGATGCTGTCCTCGTGCTAACACACCCACACACATGCAAAATCATTGTCCAAGGATCCTATTTGCATTAAGTTCTTCAGGAACTTTCAGGTGTTTATCTCCATTAACAAGATTTCTTTCCTAAATGTGCTCTAAGCAATGTCACACATGTTTTAGGCTAGAACATTTGTTATCACATACAGCAAACATCTCCTCACTATCTACGAGCTGCCTGTCCCCAGAACACACTGTAAAATAAACTAAAAAATAAAAAAACAGCGGTCTCTGTAGACAGCCCAGGGTCTGCAAACAAACAAACTGTGCTCACCTGCACCATGAAGCATACACAAAATGTGTTCTAGCTTACCAGCCAATAACGGACAAGAAGGATTTGTGGGGGGGGGGTTAGTGCGCCGAAGTACAGAAGGGAGGGGGAGGGCACAGGATGAGGAGGAGGGAGGGGTAAGCTAGTCTTGTTTTGTTTAGAAATACAATAAAACATAAACAAGAAGAAGAACAAGAAGTATTTTTAAGTAACGTCACCCAGCATCGCTTTGAGCACCTTTTAATGTAATTAATTCAGAGTCTTTGATTACTTCAGAAGAGAAGAGGTTGAAATTAATATCTACTCTAGGCAAAATGTATTTCTACAACAGCATAATTATGAATAATTAAATCTCTCCAACCATGAGGAGTGGTGTCCTATGTATATTTTTGTTCTTCACGACTGATTCTTTTACTCTCTGGGAGCAGTTATGTGAATATGCTCTGTTATAGTATGGGCAGTATGAGTCGTTGTTGCATGACAGTAGCCCGGAGCAATTCATGCTTTCATATGAAAATTGAAGTGGAGAAGGCTGTGGGAGATTAATGGTACACAAACAATGTAGATGACTATGTAAGCATAGAACCAGTGTCCTGTGCATGTTTTTTTTATCTTTGTGCATTAATTTATTTATTTAGTCTCAGGCAATTCTGTAAATCATAAGCCCAGACAGAAATCTTGCCCAAAGGTTAACATCCCCGATGTAACTGGGACGGAAATATGAATATATCTTGCACTTGCACATGTAGACCTTAACCTCAGTGATTAAACATTTGCTATAAATTTCTACCTTTCCATAAGGAAAAGTTGGGTTTTATAACCCCAGCTAGCACTGGACTTCTGGCCAAATATGAGTCACTCAAATATAAGTTTGGGAAATGGTCTTGCATCATCAAGCCAATTCTCAATCAGTTGTCTGGTGGTCCATTATTACTAATTTCAGTCATTTAAAGATACAGTGGGACACAAGTTCCAGTGTGCTACAAACAGTTTGTTAAGGGCAACAATACAAGATGTTTGGCATTATTCAAAGTCTAATCTCAAAAGAAACATGAGGGTTTTGATGGCACATCTGCTTTTGAATAAAATGAAAAGTTGCTTGCTGGGTAACGTTGATTAGGCAGGGCCAAATTGAGGTAAACACACGCTGACAACAATAATACTTCTCTCTGTCCACATCCGTATCATTAAATGATGAAACAAAATCTGATATGCACACGTGCAAAAAACAGGCTGCTGCAAAGCTAAATCTCTGGAAACGTACTGCTCGCTGAGAAGACTGAGAGACTCATTTAACCCTTTGTTTTATTTTAAGCAAGTTAGATAAAAAATTCTGGGCTCCAAATAAGCAAATGAACTTCATCACCATAGTAATTCTAAAACTTTACATCAAAGCCTTGATATGATGTGTATGTTTGTCTCAAGTGACCTAAAACAAAGAAAATGTGAGAATAATTTGTTGAAGATTTTACAGTGAGTGAACATTATATGGTCTTATGAATCTTCCACAAATCAATTTGAGCCCCCCTGAGAGTTTTTAATGAAATGCAAATGTAAGCATCCCACAGGGAGTAGTACCTTTTAATTAATTTGGACATGGACCACACGTTTTGGACTTGGGATTGAGGTGTAAACAGATCAGTGTCCTGCAATTTACCTACTTGATGCAATAAAGATGTCCCCATAGCACTTAGAAATAGCTTCAATATGCAAGTAAAGAAATTCACAATGTGCCCTGATTTATTTGCTGTTATTAATGGGGCGGTGTTGAAGGAAATGGTCTGTGGCTGCCAGCACAATATCTGACCTCTGAGAATGCATTAAATCAAGGCATTAGGGAATGCAGTAATAAAGAGGCCAGCTAAGGCACTGAACCTTCTCTATAACATACAAACCACAACACTAGCAGAGATGAGGATGAAATCACACCCAGAAGCTTCTCTCATACAGAGGAAGCCAACATGGAAGACTACCATGATGTTTCAGCACATAGGCAACAGATGCTAACTATTCATTCTCAAATGTTAAAAGTTAGGCATCATTTAACACGAAAAACGTTTTTTTCCCATCTGAGTGCTAAGAAACATTAAAACTGCCTTAATAAGAAAAGCTGTTCCCCTTATTGTAGCAGTTGATTTGCATTTTGCCTTCTTTTGTTCGTTTGTTAAGTGAACTGGTGTTTCTTTGAACCAATCACACAATAACGTTGCCTCTGCAAATTAGCCTCGGGAAGGAACTTGTTTTGAGGGAACATGCTCGTTCAAAAGTGGTTTTAGAAAGCAGATTGGACAGATAGTTTAGCTAGCCGTCTTGATTTACCCTGCAAAGATCTGAGGAGCAGTTAACCATAGTCTTCATAAATCCACTGGAATTAAGAATGCCAACACAAAATAAATGGAAGGCTAGTGACATCCGGTCGAAAATGAGGGACATCCTACGGATCTTCCAGCAGCACCGGAGCAATCCCGTAAATTAATGGATGTTGAATCAGATTATTCTAACTCTAAGCAAGCGGTTTTCTTGCCTAAACCTAACCTAGCAGTTCTATTTCATGTTGATTTAATGTTAACCCTGTGTTTGAAACAGCACGCGCTTCACAATGGTAAGTAGGACGATAATGTTGTTTTGGGAGACATTGGCAAACAGCCTAGTCTGTTTAGGTATGAGAACATGTTGATAGAAGTCTGTGCCAGCCAGTTCATAGATGTTGTGATATTTCATTGAAAAAGTGAACATTTTAAAATGAGTTCAGCACTAGGTTAAGGCAAATTACCTACAATATTTTGCCAAACACAGAGATTGTGTGAAATTATTAATCCCGTGCCAATCGGTATCTCTGTGATTTTGGGTCATATTTGCAGTGTTGGTAATTATAAATGAAAGTTTTGACAGAGCCATGAGGATAATATCACCAAATTCCAGTAAAATACAGATTTTGCTTATACTGTGTGAATGCGCCGCACGAAACACAGGCAGATTTGTGGGCGGAGTTAGCAACAGCTTTCAGCTGCATGGCTTCCTGGAAAGCTGCTCTCTTGTATCCTAACTCATAGCTCTTGCCTCAATTCTCTGGGCAGGAACAAGAGCATTAAGATGGCCTTCACAAAGGAGGGCAAAAACACCTTACATTCAAGTTATGAGTTATCAAATGTTATTTTTTGCATATTCAAACACTGAATATGGAACTGCCATTGTCTAAATGATCTCAGTCTGAAATGTTGTGCTCGTTAGGCCTGTTGACCGTGTTTCAACTGGTAGCATGAGCAGGTCTCAGGTCAAATTGGCGTTAACTAACAAGGAAGAAAACTCTTCAGAGTATCCTAACATTTAAATAAAAACATCATGATAACAGAGATCCACACATTTGTCAAAAACTGGCAGCCCTATTGAGTTAACATATTGTCATTTCTCATCAAATTTCCCCAAAGATCACATAAATGCCCCAAAATGAATTTTTCAGTTGTTAAGACTTCACAGTGACGTTGTGATAACTTGGTCAAATGCCAGCAGTAGTGCGTACACACCCAGCAACCATCTGCTCCCCAACTTCTTCCTCTCACAGACCTAATAGTAATTATCGCCAAGACCATGCGTCACGTCACTTAGTTCCCCAGGGCTGTCGCTAAACACAAAGAAAGCAGTGTTTAGATGGAGCCTAAACATAGCCAAACAGCTTCTTGGTCCTACTCATTTCTACTTGATCTATATGTTAACTCACACACTCTGCCATTATCCCTCAAAGCTCATGTGTATGTGCTCGGTATATTTAAGTTTATATCCAACAGTCTATATGCAAAGTTCATTGCCACAGTGACACCCAATTAGCTTTTTGAATTTCCTTGGGTAAACAGGGAAATTGTGCAGCTCTACTGTTTGCCTGTCAACAATCTTCAAACTTCATCGTGGCCAAAAATGTAAAAATCCATTTGTGTAAGGCATGTTGTAGGAAATTGGATATATTGTAAACTTCAGTGAAGATAAATATCTAGAACAATTAAATGCAAATTTATTGGCTTAATGGAGGAGCTGTGGAACATGACAAAATGTGGTCTTAAGTACTTCATCGTCCATGGTAAATATGCACATGAAATTGTTCTACCATTTAGGAAGGACGAAATTATACATTACGTGTTTGAAGGATGTCCCACATTTGTGGTTAATGATGGTCAACTTTGGAAAGGTGCGCTGTGTTCAACATTTCATAGAGATTCCATTATTTTGCTCGAAAAATGAAGAGAAGCTAGTTTTGTATAGATACTAGATACAATTGTTTTTTTATCACTTTTCCACATATACCACACTTTGTTCATAAAGAAAACAGCAAACTCTTCACTCCTTTTAAAACAATTATTCCCCAAACTTCAGTCAGATATTCTACTGTTCTACCATATATTCTATTTTTCGGTTTTATATACTCAGACTTTCTTTTTCTTTTAATTGAGCCAAAACAACAGGAAGCTGCATGATTACATTAATTTCTTCTGTAAGACTTCTCTGCCAACTTTCAAAAATTGACAGAACATGCGGTGGACATTGTTTTGCTTTTCACATGTTGAGCTTTCATAAGTCAAAAAAAACTTGAAAAGCAATGAAGTCATGGAAAAAAATAGCTATATCTGACTCTGTGGGTTAGCACTTATACAGTGCAGGGGGCATTGCCTTTCAAAGTGTCTGTGCAACCCACTGTCTCATTATAAGTCAGAATAATTTCCCAGCACACCTATTCAGACATTCCTCTGTGAACTAGAGTCGATTTGTTGTTGCCATTGTTCTGGCTGCAGAACAATGAAGAACTGTCATACTAAATAAGTTTTTTTTTTTAAAGAAAACATTTGCTGAATTGCTGGAGAGCAATTAGAGTAGATGGTTTTGGAAGCAGACTAGTGTTTAAGGCGCTAGTTCTAAATCCAAGCCCTTTTGGACCTAAAGGCCTGCTGGTTTTCACTCTGAGTATGTAATCAAGAAGTGGTTTACACTTGGGACGCCAGGTGAAGGCAATTACCTGCAATCAACTACCTGGCAGGTGCTCTGTGTTCTTAAGACCAGAGTAGCAAATAGGTTTGAAATTAAAATAATGGTGCATTGAACATCTTGTTACAAGGTGTTTGCTGTTAAGGTGGTTTAGAATGCCATACTGTATCTTCATATATTACATTGTTGTTGAGGAATTCACAGAAAGCATTAATGCTCTCTTCTTCACTTGTGTTTTTTTTGTTTTTTTAAATGTGGAAACCAAGGCATTTCTGAATTGAGTAACAAAAGAATCCTCTACACTCTTCAAACCACATACAATTAAAGTATTAAAGTACAATCAGTGCAAACATCCTATGAAACATGACCATACTATACATGAGAAATTCATTCAAACATGTTAGATTTACCATATCCTCACAAATGAAGATATTTTTAAATAAGTAGCTGCCATTGTGCCAATATGTGATGATCCACCAAGAAACATCTGCACATTACAACCGAGGCAAATTACACTATATAAATTATTAAACTCAAGGTGTGAAATTCCCTCCTTTAGCATTTCTCCGTTGCTTAACTAATTGTCATGGCACATTCATTTTCTAAACCCTAAAGCCTTTGTTGAGTTTACCCAATGTGCAGAGCATACTAGTTTATTCCTGTAAAAATTAGGTGTATTACAAAACAAATTTAAGAGAATTTGCTCGGAGCTGAGACAACAGAGCCAGCAGCTGCTGGGACGCCTTCATTTGTATTCTACAGATTGCATCAGAAATTTGGAAAATGTTAATTGGAGACAATGTGTGAAGAGAGAGATATGGTCTGACATGTAGCCAACATAATAGTATTAAGGATGAATTAATTATTGCAATATGCTGAGGGGGAAAACAGAATGTCATCCTTAATCCATAGAAATACATAATAGATGGTAAAGATTGCAGTGAATGCTAAACATTTGCTTGGAAAATATGCCTTTTGGCTTACACATTGAAATCAAAAGACACTTATTCCCCCACCCAACAGTGGACATGTTGACAAAGCCCTCATTTATTACAGAATCCCAGCCCGGCGAGCACAGCCACAGCGTGACGCTGATTAGAAGGCTTGTACGTAATAAGCTTGAGAGCACCATTTTACCACAAACCTATATTCATTTAGTTCTGCAGATTTATACATCCAACTATCTAGGCACGAAAATTCAGCATGACATGAGAGTGTATTCTGGCCTTTTGAAAAGAGGGTTAATCTCTCTTTCTTTCATGAAGAAACCTCAATCTTACAGTGACCAGCATGTCTCATATGATGCAGAGGCTGAAGCAATAAATTGAATTAAATAAACCCATTAGTTACAGCAGCTACCTTCTCACCTCGGCCCAGATACATTTTCATGGTGAGTTGGTCCTTTATGAAGACCAGAGGACACAGCTTAACACTGTGATGGCAAAGTGACCTTGAGTCAAAAGACAGAAAGCATGTCCTTGTTCATTACTCAAATCAATTAAGATAGCTTAATAGTTTGAGGTGCAGCACAGGCCCAGTTTGTTCTGCAGGTGTTTAAAAGTAAATGTATGCTCACTCAAAAATCAATTCATACTTAGGATTCTGCCTCCCCCTGTCTTGTAGACATGATAGAAACTAGAGGTTGATTACAACAGAGAGCGACTACAGGGAGATTCGCCATGGGCGTACTGAAAATGCATGGAATGAATAACCAAGTGCAGTTCACACACCAAACCTTATGAAAAAATACCCAAAGAAGTCAAGGATCCTAATCCTGCCACAGCCTGAAAGCAGACAGGTATGTTTTTTGTCTGTTGGTATCCCTTAACTCCCAACAGAATATAAAATAAACAAGCAACGTATCAATAAAGCCCCCTGTGTATAGGATTTCCGACTTTTGAGATTTCTTGTGGTAGCACAAAAAGAGTGAATGGGCTGAAAGCAACACATGGACAACAATTTTCATGCATCAACAAACACTTTGACAATCCATATAATTAGAAATATGCAAAAACAATTGTACACTATTATCTTTGCTGCATGATTTGGAAGTAGAATGCTATATTGGTGCAGTACCCTTTTTTAAGGTGTGGTGAAGTATAAAAAACAACTTTGTAAGATTTGGAAAAGATCACCCTGAAGGTTGGCGTTAGAGTTACGGGTCTGATCAACACTGATATTGGTCCTTTGTCCGCAAAATTTGAACTTTTAAGAGTCCGTTGACTCTTTGTTGTTCTGTTTTTTTTGTTTTTTTTTTTATTCTTTTTGGCTTATGGCATAGTCACTACATTTTGCCTCCTTGACGTTTGACTTTTTTATCTTTAGAATTAAAAAATGAGAAATGCCACCATGCCAAATGCCACATAAACAGCCAGTAAGCTGCGGGCTTCACCTTCTTTTTCTTTTTCCTAAACTTGTTTACATTTTGATGAATCTGCAGTCTCTGACAGTCAACTACCAGTCAATTCTGATTCTGAAAAAAAGGAATTTGATGTTATGCTGAAAAAAATTATAAACGCAACACTTTTTAGATTTTGCCCCCATTTTTTGAAACAGTCAGTATCTAGTTGTTAGGGTTAGGGTTTAATATAAGATATAATATAGATTCAATTTGTGATTTTGAAAAAACATGTCTTCACACTTCACAGTTCCTTTAAAAAAACTGCAGTGTGTAGGTTTTATAATATATATATATATATATATATATATTAGGGCTGTAACAATACACCATACTTTGTTTTGATTGGGTTCATGATTTTTGACCCACTTCGATTCAAACCTTAATTCTTTTTTTTTGGGGGGGGGGGGGGTTGTAATACAAAATTTTTTTTCTTCCACATGCCATTGTTTTGTCATTGATTACATCCCAGTTTGCAACACAGTAATAAAGAGATACCTTATTTATTGATATTGATTGATTTCAATGTTGATCGATCCAACACCAAAGATTCTATTGTACCTTAAAACAATGTTTCCAAAATCGTTTCAGTGGTTCATTAACTCCCTCCTCTTTCGCTTTTACCCATCTGTACAGTTAGCTAAATTTACCAGACAAAACACATATATAAATATATATAAATGTCACTTTGGCCAACAAGGTTTGTGAATGTTGGTATTACAACCACAGAATTAGCCCTTGAGCAGTACTACCACACATATTCAGAGCACTATTTTGAAAATTTTATTGAATTTCAACTAAAAGTGTTAAGATTTTTTTCTATTTGTCCGAAACACGATTTGCTGATTTTATTGTGTGTTTGTGGGTGAATTACGCGTATAGGAACATCACACATGTCCTCACAACGTTAGTTACTTTGGTAACTCCAGATTCTATAGTATAGGCGTAGCCCTCTAAGGCTACGCTATTGGGTTTATCCCTTCGCGCATGCGCAGTCGTGAAGATTTTCTTTCCCGCCCTAGCGTCCAGCTCGGGCCTCAACTAACGTCCGCATTACTGCATATTACAGAGCGGAACCCGTTGTTCGACTCCCAAACATCAGCTTTTTCTTCAACTAATGTTCTAGAGCAGGTGGCCCGGACCTTAGAGGGCTACGCCTATACTAATAGAATCTGGAGTTACCAAAGTAACTAACGTTCTATTTCGTATAGGCTTCGCCCTCTAAGGGCTACGCTATTGGTTAGGGCGAAGCTGATGTAGTCAATGCCACCTGCGGCACAAGGTCCACAGCCGAACATACACCCACATTGCCCCGCAACAATGTACAGAGGCTAGTCAGAGTCATTCTTCTGACAAAGCCTGCCCTGCCAATGCGTGGCCGGAAAGGTTCATGTGGCCCGCAATATGATGCAGTAGTACAATGATTAATGGGGGTTAGCGTGATTGATCCTTCGCGCCATGCAACGGAGAGACGATTACCTCCGTGCGTGCAACATGATTATGAACATGTATGAGATAAAAACTGTGTCTCACAAGAAATACCCCAGGTACAGGAGATTGAGACAGCAGAGCAGGTTCATTCAGCACTAGGTGTGAAGGAGATTGGCAACAATCAAGGCATCCGCTTTTTTTTTTTTATTTTTATTTTTTTTTGCACATTCAGCGCGGCATTACGCGTCACTGACTGTGGACAAAACCGCATGAGACATGGAAGATTCAGACATATCTCGCAGATAAAAGCCGATGAGGGCACGGGGAAGCCCGGAGCTGCCGCGCAATGTCGCTACTGCCATGCCTTTAAAGAGCCGCAGACGCCGACAGAGCCCTCGTAAGTGACCCCAATGTCTTGGGGGCTCTTCCCTTCCGAGCTATAAGCCTGGGTAATAGCCTCGCACAGCCAGTGAGACAGACGCTGTTTTGAGAGGGCTGATCCTGGGAGTGTTCTCTATAATGCACAAACAGCTGCTGAGTTTTCCTGATATTTGCCGTGCGTAAAATGTATTGTGACAGAGCGCGCACCGGACACAACCGGTGGGAAGCCTCCTCCGCACCGTTAGCGTGAGTGGGGGGAAAAAACCCTCGAGGGAAAACCCCCTTGACCGAAAAGAACTAGTTAAAGTCTTCGGTGTGAAGGAGGGATTTGTGTGTAAGGTGGGCTCGCTCCCGTCCCCTCTAATAGAGCAGACGAGAAACTGACAGTGCACATAAATCACTCACTCTTTTGGCCGACGTTAGGGCAAGGAAGTGCTGTCTTAAGCACAGCATTCTGAGCGAAGCCTGTGTCAGGGCTCAAAGGGGGCTTCCCCGAGCCCGCAGCACCAGAGCTAGGTCCCATGGGGGCGGGGGGCGAACACCGGTTTTTGACGCCTAACCCCCTTCAGGAAACGTTTCACCAGGGATGCGCAAAAACTGTCCTCTCCCCGCAAACCTTCGTGACAGGATGAGATGGCTGCTGCGTATGCTTTGACTGTAGATGGAGCCAAATCATTATCCACCAGAGTTTTTAGGTACGTCAGCACGAGAGGTAGCACGATGGGGTCTGCGTCCCTCTCTGTGCACCAGCGCTGAAGGCAGACCACGCCCTGCGTAGCCTGCTATGGTAGAGGGCTCTGGAGCCTGGATAGTGCGTCCACGGCGGGGGCGCAAGCCTAATCTCTGTAAGCGCTCCCGCTCAGCAACCAGCCCCACAGTCTCTGTTTATCACTGGGGGATGACAGATCGCACCGTTCAGCTGCGATAGTGCGTCTCTCCGCCACGGAATCTGCCAGGGGGAGCCACGCACTGACGAGGGTTGGGAACCAGGACGCGCTCGTGCGCTCCGGTGCCACCAGAACAATAAAAGATCCTCCTCCTGGACGCGCTCCGAGGCGAGGGATCAGGGACCGGGGAAAAGCATATGAGGTTTTGGGCCAGGGTTTTGTGGGAGAGCGTCTACGCCGAGGGGAGGTTGTCCCGCGCGGTCCAGGAGAACCACAGTGTGCACTGTGTGTTCTCTCGTGAAGCGACAAGTCCACCTCCGCTTCCCGAACCTGCTCCATACGTTTGAACGATAGTGGGATTCATCTCCCTCTTGGAGGCCCCCCCCCTCGACATCAAGTCGGCTGCCCGTTCAAAATCCCGGGATAATACTGCTTTGAGAGACAGCGGTGGCTGTGCGCCCACAGCAGGAGGCGTCTGGCTATTTCTACACACGGGCTGAGCGTATGCCGCCCGGGCGGTTTATGAATGCCGCCGCCGTGATGTTGTCCTTCCGTACTACAACATGCCTCCCCGTCACCACTGGTGTAAAGTGTTTCAACACCTTCAACACCGTGGACAGCTCCAGCAGTTTATGTGAGGGAGAGGGGAAGGCCAGGCCCCTCCACCACTGTGCTCGCACATTCCCCCCAGCCAGTGAGGGACGCGTCTGTGTACACCGTCACATATGACGTCACTCTGCCCAGGGGAACCCCGGAAGACAGGTTTGGGGACTCCCCCAGTATGCCAGGTCTGATGGAGGGAATGAGGATGGACAGCATCGCCATTTGTGGCGAATGGATCGAGCCGCTGGCGGTGAAACCACCTCTGGACTTTCCCATGGAGAGACCCAGGGGGACCACCGTGTGTGCCGCGGACATCTGCCCAAGAGCCGCATAACTGACAGCGCTGGCACTGTCGCGCGCGGCCTGAAGCGGGACAACGAAGAAGTCAGCTTCCTGCCTCTGCTGACAGCCTGGCTCTCATGCTGATCGAGCTCATGTCTACGCCCAGATAAACTATCGATTGTGCGGGGACGAGGGCGCTCTTCTTCCAATTTATGGCAACCCGCGTTTGTAGGTGCTGCAGAACCTCCATAGTGTGCAGCCCGCCCGCTCCCGAGAGGGGCTAGAATGAGCAGATCGTCCGTAAAAGAGGACTCTGATGCCCCTCTCCCGTAGAGGCTGGAGCGCCGTTTCCATGCACTTGGAAAAGGTGCGGGGGGCTAGTGAGTATCCACGGCAGCCGGTTGAACTGGAAACGGGCCCCTTGGAAGGAAAGCGCAGGAATTTCCTGTGCCTGGGAATGATTTGGATGTGAAAGTAAGCGTCTTTCAGATCCACGGATGTACACCTTCGTTGGGGCGCACACATTCCAACACGTGCCTGTTGGTGAGCATGTGGAAGGGGCGCTCCATGACATACCGGTTGAATTTCGACAGGTCGAGGATGGGACGCAGTCCTCCTGACTTCTTCGGGGTGAGAAAATAGCGGAAGTAAAAACCCTCGTTTCCTCCCTGGAGGGACGCGGGAAATAGCTCCGCTCGCCAGCAACCCTTCTACTCTGCGTCATTGCGTCTGACTCTGCCAGGGATGAAACCGTCGTCCCAACACACCCGCAAAGGGGGCGGGGGGAGGCGAACTGGAGTGTGTAACCCGTGTTATCAGCTTTGACATCCACGAGTCCATGTGTGTCAAGCCAATCCTGCCCGCTGCACTCTGACAGTGGGCGAGCACATGTCTGAGTGTTGTTCACCGACATGGCACAGGGAGCGCAGAGCCCATCCCGCCGCTGGGCGAGACGAGTGATCGCGTCGCCCGCCCATGGTAGGGCTTTTTCGAAAGGGCATGGCCGGTCGCCGCCGTGTGGGCGGGAGCGTCACTGGTTAACCCGACCCCCCCCCGCCGGCATCGCCGTGGAGGGTGGTGGACAAGCGTCGTCGTCCCCCGTGGGAGGACCTCATTTCCGCTGCCTGCGCAGCGGGGACGCAGTGGCGCCCCGCTCGCGGCGACGGCCTGGTGTGTGCTTGTGTGGGAACAACTGTCATAACAGTGCCCTGTTTAGAGCAACAGGGACTGTTCGCTGCGTGCAGGTTGACGGCCGTGTGGCATCGTCTGTCGCTGCGGAGGGGGACCGGGGGGGGGCCCCGACGCCGAAGCTTGGGAAGACAGCCGCCGCAGCCGATGCTGCGGGCGCTTCCGTGTGGCTTGTGACTGTTGTCAGTGCGACGGTGGTGGCTGTTGAGGAGGAGCCTTCCAACCGAGCCTCCAAGTCGCTCGGCGTCCTCCGCCGCTTGATGGAGATGAACTGCAGTCTGTAGGCGCGGCCAAATAGTCCATGGGGGGCTATGGACCGTACAAAGCTCGCGTCTAATGTCCGCTGCAGCTGAACATGTGGAGCCAATGTTTCGCTGGGCCACAGTCTGCCAAGCCATCACCTGGACAGCGCCACCGTGGGCCGTGGTCAGGGTAAATGCGGTCATAGCCTACCAATCTCCGTGGCAAGCTCCGAGGGGAGGGGCCGGGAGTAGTGGCCATCGCGGAGGGGCGGAGCCAGTAAGGCGATGTTGTTTTTGTGCCGCCAGCCCCTGGGCGGCACATTGGTGGGCCCGGTCAGTGACTGAGCGCACACTTGATCCTGGAGAGGGAGGCTGCTTCCGGTGGCCGAAGAAAGTAGCTTTCGAGCAAAAATGGACGCCAGGCTCCCCTCCAGGGAGGGACTGAAGGAAAACCTGCGTCCGTATCGCCCTGAACCCGAGTAAACGGGCATAGCGAGAGACGGGAGCCTTCAGTTTCCCCGGCTGGGAGAAAGCCTCCTCCACAAATGGCCGAAGCTCCGCGAGCGCGGCCAGAGTGGCCCTGAGAGAGGCGGCTCCTGGGCATAAACATCACCGCTCAAAAGGCCGCGAGCGGGGGCTGGCAGCTCCGCCGGAGCGCTATGCCTCTAAGCTCCGCCGCCCTCCTTATGATCTCCGGCAGGTCGGCAAGAGAGCCTACGGTGGAGGCTGGAGCCGGGTGGGCAAAGGGGAAAGCCGCTCGGGCGGTGCCCCAGGCCGTTCGGAGACGGAGAGAGCTCCAGGGGAAAGCATCAATCGCCGTCTCAGGCCCAATCCCCCCAAGGGAGGAGGGGACCCTCCCAGAGGGGAGGAGGGAAACCGGTGATGGAGGCGCTGTCAGAGAGAGCGGAGTCACGGACTCATGCTCGTCGCAAACGCCGTCCGCCAGCGGCTCCAGGGTGCCGCCGTTCCTGTCTGTCTGCCCAGCTGCCGTCTCCGTCCCCGCCAGCCTGGCAAACCAGAAAAGCTTCCGCCCGTCGAGTTAGCTCTTTAGACGACAGGCGGCGCAAAACTGGCAGAGGCGTGGCGGGTGAGAGCCTGGCCGGCGTGAACGGCACCCAGGCAGGCCTCGCAACGGGGTGGAGGTCCGGCGGAAGGATGTAGCCGGTCCGGCAGGAGGGGCAGACACGGCACCGGCGGAAGGTCTTGAGCTTGACTTCATACTGCGAAGTTGAAGAAAAAGTGGGAGTCGAACAACGGTCCGCTCTGTATATATGCAGTAAATGCGGACGTAGTTGAGGCCCGAGCTGGACGCTAGGCGGAAAGAAATCTTCACGACTGCGCATGCGCGAAGGGATAAACCCAATAGCGTAGCCCTTAGAGGGCGAAGCCTATACGAAATAGAACGTAAAAATTCATGGTTGGGAGCAGGTAACAATCTTATTGGAAAGACAGAACACATCAACTCTCTCCTTAATCTGTATTGCCAATAATCCAATTTGTCCAGGAAAAACAATGACTTCCTCATACTGCCATTAGCAATTAACATAATCCCTAAAAGCATCCTTTTTGCAATTCATTGTCTTAATCCAAGTCTCAGGGGAGTTTGGTAAATGCCTCATTCTTTGTTAACGACTTCCAACATACCCAATGATCTGAAAGTCCTGGTGGCAAAGATATTGGCAATGTGTTTCATCAGAGAGTTATGGAATCAGGATTTCAATGATCGAAGTGTCTGTCAATCCAGCTGCACGTAAAAAAGTGTGTTGAGTGCAACAAATCTAATACTTAGCTCATACATTGTTTCACACTGTGCTAAAATTATTCAAGCTGAATACCCCATGGTGATTTGAGGGAAAGAAAGAGCATGGATAAGTAAACAACATAAAGCGATGAGAAGCTTCAAAGGCGATGAGACAATCACAGCAAACAAGATCCTGGAAGCCAATGAATGTGTTTGTCTTTGTTTGTGACAGTGACTCAGGGGTGTAAACAGAGGAATTAGCTCACACCTCCAGAGTCTCAACACATCACACAGCCATAATTGAATTAAGACTGTCAGGTTGTTGCTGAACTGTAGATGCGGCGAAGAGCAGAAGATGCATTTGGCCCCAAAGATTGCCCCTATTACTGCTCCTAACTTTTCATTTCATCAAATCCTTGAAAGAAATGATAATTGCTTAAAAGAAGGGCTGAAATGGCATCGATGTTTAGCGACCAGCGTTAGATGCTAATTTCTGTGCTTTCTCAAAATGGACAAGGCTTTTTTGATGGAAAAAAAGCCATATGCTGCATATATTGCTGCATATGTTGACTGCATAATGGTTATATGATAATGCCTATTCATACTTGTGGGAAAAGCCAACATTTCCATTCCCCATCATCTCTCAGCATAACACACCACAGAGGCACCTATCAGCTCGTGGACACACATTTGAAACACACTCCCAGCAGTCTCTGTATCTTGGCTCCATGACCATTCCTGTCAGGGTTTTCTCTTTGACTGAACAAATGCATCAGTTTGTGTCATGAGACCACATCCCTCGCAGCCAATAAGAAGCATGAGCAGCACAAGTGCTCCAGGAGATGTGGAAGGAAAATTGGAATCTTGACAAGTGTGATTGACATGCGTATTTGTCCCAAGGTAGTCTTATTTGCAGAGATTTAAAGACGTCTGTAAACCAGAATTCTGCCGAACAGAATCATTGTTCTTCCAGACTAGAAAGCACATCACAGCAATTCTGTTGCATGCAAATATTCTTTTGGGAGAGCTGAATCCCTTTGAGCATAAATAACTTTAGTTAATACTTTATTTTGGGTCCAAAATAAATAATTTAACAGATGAAGCTATGTCTTTCATTTTCAGACAATCTGTCCATGTCGTGGAGCAAAAACACAAGCCTATAAGTCCTTCTTCTATCCCCTGCGAAAATGGAGGAGAAGGCTGCTCTGAATTTATCTGGCCCTTTTGATAGACACAAAAATAAAGTGGATATGAGGCTTGATGGTGAACCATAACACACGGCCACTTCATAGCAATGAAAGAGGAAAAAACGGTGAATTAAATTCTAACCATAAGTAAAATAGACTTCCACTTGAAAGCATCGGAGTGTAGCTACAGCAGGGCAGAAGTACAAGACGTGTGTGTATGTGTGTGCGTGTGTGTGTGTGTGTGTTTGTCCGTGTGTGTGTGTGTGTGTTTGTGTGTGAGAGAGAGAGAGAGTGAGAGAGGAGGAATGCACATGAATTCTGAGCAAGACCAAAGGCAGGATGAAATTGGCTATACCCATTAACTTCTCAAGAGTTTTTTTTCTCTCCATATGCAAAAAGGACAGAGTGGTATTACTTCTTCCATAATTCCCATGTTACAATAAAGATTGCTACAATAAGATCAGACCAATCTGTAATCCTGGAATGGAATGAAAAAAGAGTCTCTATTCAGCCAAAACAAAACCACTGAAAGGAAACACCTCCTGAAAGGTAATTCAGCACTATGCTCTTTGCTGATCCACCGTATTAGGATATTTGCTGCAGAACATGTGAAACCTGGATAATAGTCTTGTTGTACTAGGGCTGTACTAATTAGCTGTGCTGAAGTTGTTGTGTTTTGACTTGTTTTTGTATAGAGTAAAACAAGTTACCCCTTATATAGCCCTTGGACACAGACAGGCTAGCTGTTTCTCTCTGTTTCCAGTCTTTTTGCTAAGCTAAGCTAACCAGCTGCTGGCTGTAGCTTTACAATCTCCTCACCTCACAGACCTGATAGTGTCATCTAACTCTCGGCAGAAAAGCAAATAAGGTTATTTCCTTAAATGTTAACCTACTCCTTTAATACAGGACTAAAGTGTGGCCCACTGTCAAAAATAAAATAAATAAAACAGACACTCCTGCACGTACCTTGAGATGTCAGGTTAATGTTTATCATTATGGAACCACACAGTGGTATTACTAATAACCAGGTTTGTTACATGTTATAATATTCAAAATATGATTGAAACCAGGATAGACTTGTGTGTGCATGTATATATAATATATATCAGTGGATGCGGGCCTAAGGCTCCAACATGCCCAGATACTGCCTTGCACATAAACAACATTGAACTGATTTCCATTGAATACATTAACACTTACACTACCGGTCAAAAGTTTGGGGTCACTTGCACATTTCCATGCCACTCCATTATAGACAGAATACCAG
>NC_045747.1:12623927-12624143 GCF_008692095.1 Etheostoma spectabile | reverse complement strand
TCTGAGTGGGTGGCTGATCTTTAATGCAATCTACATTGCCCATTATCAGCAACCATTCATCCAGTGTTCCAAAGGTACATTCTGTTTGATAATCTGATATCATTTTAAAAAACTAACTAGAAAAACATTGGAGAATCTTCGTTTGCAATTATGTAAGCACATAAATTAATCACAACTTTGTTGCCCTGGTTAAAAAAAACAATGCAACTGATCTCA
>NC_045747.1:12622824-12623917 GCF_008692095.1 Etheostoma spectabile | reverse complement strand
TGTCTACAATGGAGTGCAATGGAAATGTCTAAGTGACCCCAAACCTTTGTAGTAGTGTAAATACATACACCATACATGCAGTGGATACTAATAATGATTCACGAAACCCAATACAATCATATACACATTTTCATATACAAAAGACCATTAACAATATAACTAGAATTACATCAAGAGTAAAATCTGTGGATATGCAGTTTTACCTTCAAGACTGAACAGGCTCTAACTGCTGGTACTCCACCGTCACCCTTAACAATCAGCTGTTTGATAATCACTGAGGAGTGCCTCTTTACAATAAGAAGTCACATATTTCCTAATGGAGAAGATGACTTCATCATATTGTTGATTCAACAGGGTGGACAGGAATAACAAACGTATAGGCTTAAAACAACAAGAGGCTGCTTATTCCACTGGTATGGTGTGTTTGGTTGTTATTTATATGGTGGCCTACTGTGTGTGAGGTAAAACCGAATCGTTTAGACTGTAGAATATTATGAGCAATTTTCTTCTGCTATGCTGCATCTAAAGGGATCCTCAAACAGAGAAACAAGAAATAAACATGGTTGCTCCAGTGGTAACTGGAATCTCAAAGCTCCATGACGCTTGGGAGTTTAATCAAGTGGAAAGAAGGTAGGCAATAAGAAAGACTGTACTGAAGCAGTCCACTCTCTTGACAGTGCTGGAGTATGATGCTAATTAAACAAGTTTAATTCCACAACTGCACCACTGGCATCAGAGCACTCCGAGGTGCGTCCTTGTGAGTCTTGGCGATGTCTTATCAGGCGTAGGCAGATTCTGCCATGTTAGGAAGGTGCAGGACAGGGAGGCACTGCAGCAGCACGCTGGCCCAGCTGGACGGGATGGCATCCTGCCTACACAGGGATCTTGCCCAACTTGCTCTTTCCCATCTCCCCACTGAGCGGAGTCACAGGTTCTCAGTCAGGTGGCAGGAGTCAGGGACTAAGCTGCACATGAAGAAGCTGAGAGAGAGAAAGACGGGCTAAACAAGGGATAAATGCTGGATTTAGACTTTCTGCTGCTGCCTCGGCAGTGGGTCCATGTCTCCATTACACACCTCCTATCACCGGGTCCT
>NC_045747.1:12597803-12622814 GCF_008692095.1 Etheostoma spectabile | reverse complement strand
CCGGAGGTTGCAGGTACACTAAAGCCTGCAGTACAAATTGCTCCTTCAAAGTCCAAAAGCAGCTAAATCACACATGATACACTGACTTTTCACAGGGCAAAGTAAGGATCAGTTTCTCTGCTGAGGTGAGGAGGGAATACATTCTGTTGTATGACCTTGAGCTGAGTAGGATCCATTGATGAGAGCACATTACAATTCGAACAATGAGAAAAGTCCAAGGAAGTGACAAGGCTAATTCTGTAACATGCATAAAAATAACAAAAAAAGTCTCACAAAGCATTACAAAAAAGACTATTTAAAAAAGTCAGCAACAGAAGTAAAATAGTTGCATATACTGGAATAAAAACATAATCTACTGGGACTAATCACCACTGAGCTGGAAGCTACTGCTGACTTGTTTCTTAGCACAGGGACGCAGCCCGAAAAGGATAAGAACACTGCTCTAAAGATTTATAAGCCCACCTCCTCAGCTTTTATTTAGCTTTTTATTGCATTGGGTTAAAGTTTCATTTTAGTAACAGAAATGTTACAGCTTGCAAACCTCAGTAAAGTGGTAGTTCTTGTTCAGAGTTAGCTGATTTAACGTCTCAACGTTCACTGTACCTTGGATGGCACACTTTGTCGCTGTGGCGTCGCTGTTACCTCCCATCATAAACATTTTTACAACTTTAAAGCATTACATCTTCAAAATTTACACTCATGTGGCACAACAACTGAAGCCTCTCATGATTCAATTGAGCCCTCACAAAGCATGAGATGATTTATAGCAGTTATACAAGTGTTATAAAGGTAAAGAAATTAAAGAAATAAAGAAAGATACTGCGCAGCTAGTGTCTAGAGTTTAGTGTGCATTTATACCTTTTCCTTTGTGCCTTTATTCAAAACTGTGATTTTTTTCCAAAAACGTTTTTTTCATACCTCACCAACAATCCAAGGAAATTGAATATCCAAGCCCTTTTATCCAAAACAAGCTGTTGGCCTCTCAATTGTTATGAATTGATACTATAAATAAAATTGAATTGAAATTGAATCATGAAGTTTCTGACCAAATTTCAACCAAAAAATAGTTTTCAATTTCCGGACTTTGAATTGCGCCTCCCTTCTCACCAGAGGCTTCTAAATGCTCAATGTGGGTGTCACTGTATAGAGAGCTGAAGTCACGCCCTTCTACTTCCGGTTGTTCTTTTGCTTATTTGATGGAAACACTGGATAAAACGCATCAAGTAAGATAGCGTTACATGTGTTGTGGAACAGAGCTAAGCTAGCTAGATAGCGAGCAAGTTGAGCATCAAGCAAGGTGACGTAAATTGAGGGAGATGAGAGATGTAGTTCACTGAGCAGTTTCACACAAAACTAAGTGGTACTATGTCAAACCTAAGGCTAATTGAGACTTTCTTTGGTTGAAAAATTATCTTTTGAATTGCCGAACATAATATTTGCAATCCATGGCTCATTTCAAATGGAGTCAAAAAACAATTTTCCTCTCTATTCACTACCTTTCATATTTTTTTCCAAATAAAAAGTACCATGGGTGTGTTTTTTTAATTGAGAAGTTTTGTATTTTTCAATTTTTTAGCCTTTTTTCTTTGAAATTTTTAAATGGAAATAAGAAAAATGCACAGACATATCTGTAGAAAATACATTCTTATAAAATCCATTTTTGAGTCTTTTGGCTTCTGTTTTTTTTTCTTTAGTAAGCTGAGATATGGGGCTATGGTATTTTACAGATGAGATACAGACTTTGTCTCTTTCTCACCAGATGTGTTTACAGCCGTGTATTTTAACAATTTCACAGATCCATGACTTGGACGGAAATAAAAAAAAAAGAATCCATTCTAGCTTCTGTAACTCTGTGTCAAGTAAGGCCTAGACTAACCCTGACACTTGAGAGTGTTACCTTTTCAATGATATCAGGCTCACCCCAGAGTGTCAAAGTACATCGGAGCTGTACCACTTTTAATTTGGTTATGACGTTTAGACCAAAAAACATGGAATTTCAGCCGTTTCTTAACTTATGTTTAAATACTTTGCAGAGATGGCAAAGGATACACAGAAAATGTAATGCAGACCTGTGCAGTGCTATTCTCACATGTTGACCAGAAATATAAATTTCAAGTGACTTATAATATTTATTAATGTGGCTAAATCAGGTTCAGGACTTTGTGCATTGCGATGAAAGTCATGAAACTATCTCAAACTAAGTTGTTTAGTTTTTGACCTGCTGCTCCTTCGTCTTTTTCTCCCTAAAACATTCTCTTATTTAGTGCTGCCAGCCCCAACTGTGGGGCTATGATTTTGATAAATGATTTGTTGACCCCATAAACAAGTGAGCTTTTCAATGAATCCTTTTACACTGGATCAAATCTATAGAGTCAGCGTGTTAGCAGCTTGTTAAAAGAAAGATAAGCTATTTGTGGTTTGATATGCAAGATTTGCCCTCCTGTTACAGAAAGGGACAAATGTTACTTCCTACATTATGTGTTGCCTTTCTTCTGGCTGTTATGTTGTTAGTGACAGTTATTTGATGAAGAACAGTTTATGAATCAATTTTATGTCCTGTTAAGTCTCACAGCAGAATGTTATGAGAGAAGTATAATTCATAGCTTTTGGACAATTATTGCAGTACATGAAGTGAGTGTAAAACTATGAACAGGCTTGTTCAGATTACTGTAAATGGACAACTCATTTCATTGTGATTCAAAGCTGATTCAACGGGATCATATCAGGTAATTCTCCATCAGCACCATATTATTCTATGTTTTGACACCTTTTAACTTAGTGAAAAAGTAAATACTACTAGTATATTTTACATTATTGTTGCACAACACAGTTGCTTAGTTGAGATTTCAGCGAGTTCAACTTTCTTCGATGTACAGTAGGATTGTTTTGAGGAAGTGAATGTTTTAAAGTGGGTACTGTGTGACATATAGGATCATACTGTAACACAAACACACACACACACACACACACACACACACACCAGAAGCACAAGGAAACAGAGACAGAGTTACTTGAAATTTTGATGAATCTCACACAGAATTTGGATCTGTGGTTCTATGTCAGTGTAGCGGTGTCTCAGACTCTTGTATTGATTTTTTGATTGGTTTCAGTTCAACTTTGGCACCTCTGGTGGATATTGATAAAGCCTAAGTAAAAGTACTAACACATAGAGTGTGAAATGCACTTATGAGTCTTAGCTTTTGCCTATTAATCACTGAGACATTTGACAACACGTTCATATTTCAACATTCAATATTACTCAATTACTTATTTATTTCAATAATTCCATTGTTACACAGCGTACTATTACACAATTGCTCCATACCAGGTTCTTTGAGTGTGAAGAAAGCCATTCTTACCCTTTGGGAAAAGACTGATATGACTCCTCCCACTTCGCTGACTGTCCAGTTCACCCATTAATGCAGAGCAGAATTCCATTGAGCCTCAGTAGATGGGAAACCTCCTTCCCTCTGATAAATTATTTAATCTGGTCTCACACACTTTTCAACTGGAATTAATTTAAATCTGACACACTCAAAAGGGTCTTATTTTTAACAATGTGGTATAGTGATACTGCCATTTAATCTGCCTGTTAAATCAAATGTTAAATTGCTTTAAAATATGTACTTTTCAATGTAATCAAAAAAAGTTCTGTTATTGGCCATGTTTTCTTAACTGTCTGAAATAATTATGGCAAAGATTTACAGACAGCAGTTCAACATTTTTGTGATTATTTGTTGTTCTTTATAACTTCTTGCTCTGGCAGTTGCTCCTATAAAACCCTATTTGTTAGCACTAACGTAAACACAATTTTTGGCATTTTTAAAAAAATGCCAAAAATACCAAGCAGTCAACCTAACGAACAAGCCCTCGTACAGTGCATTTCCTTCAGCAACGTGCTCAACTCCCCGTCTTTGATCCCTTTGTCATTGAGCTGCAACACACACCACTTTCTTTGTAGGCTTTTTTATGTAATTGTGCGAAGTACAATAGACAAAGCAGCTCTTCTTCTTCTTGCAAAGATGCAGACATTTTGATTTGATTTGCATGTGCAGGAAACATCTTCCTGTGGATGGTGAACTGCACATCTGTGGAACACATCCTCCAAGTGGACTCTAGACACAGAACTAAGTGCGTCTGTGGTGTCCACAGCTGTCCGTGAGAATGCTTACCTACAGCAGGTATAAATCTTCATGTACTGTTTGGTCGATAATCAATGACATTCTTCAACACAATTCATGAGACACATTATCTTTCCAATAAAGTATTTAAATGCTGGCAAGGAGCTGGAGTAACATTTGTTGTATTGATCATCATGCATTAAACGTTTCCTATTCCAGGATGGGCGTTTGCACCAGGTTGGGCCATGCTCAGGAGAACAGATTAGTTAAATCTTTGAGGTGGTGGCTGATACTTCTCTTTCAGAAATAGAGACAACATTATAAACGGCAATTGGCTGATGAAAGTCCTCTGTGTATGGTGATGATGGCACTACATTGCTAATTGCTTGTTCAAGTAAGCCCAAAACACACTGGAGAAACTGTCCAAGAGTACTAAAAACAGGAAAGCAGCACCAATCACCAATCTGGGCTCGCTCCTGGAGGCTCATATCAGACCCACAATAAAGTTGGAATCCTGATGTGAATATTAGATGTGTGCTGTATTTGTGCAGACATTTTTTATGGACATGGAAGTCTGTGTTTTCACAGAAGGCTAAAATCATCACTGTAAGAAATACTTTACAGACTAAATTTTAATTTCAAAACAAACAACAAACTCTCCAAAAAAGTAAAGTTCTGAAAGGAGTGTTTTCTGCATCATCTTCAGAAATGAGTTTTTCAGAAGTAGCTTAAAAAGTGTACTCTGACATACAGTATATTATGGATTACCTACTTTGCATTTTATGCTGAATAGTTTGAGATGCTTTTGGTAATTTTGCTAACCCCCCCCCCCCCAGCTACTGTCAGCAATGGGCCTGTTTTCCAGTATGGAACACAACAGAACAACACAACTGTAAAAACACACTGTGCTATTTTTGAAGCACGATCGTATGCAAAATAACCCTTGTGTGGTGTTCATATTTTTGTTACATGTCTGGTGGAACCACCACATTTTTAGGCTTTTAAATCAATGGAGCTCTACCAATTTGTGTAAACACACTTAACAGATTTTACTTTAGCTCAGTTACCAATGATATATACATATTTTATGGTTCATATTTACCATATACCCCTGTGAGATCACATTTATGGTCAGATGCTAATTTTTTTTTGTGAGAACGGTAAAAACGGTAAAAAAAATAAACATGATTTTTGATCACTATTGGTGCTTATTTTTTAGACCTTCAGGTGAATCAGAACAGATGAAAGTGCTTGCATTGGAACAATTTTGTAACTTTGTGTGAGAATAGCAGGTGCAGAAGTACAACATAGTTTCAAAGCACCTACAATTAATTACACCCTCACTAAATGATAGTTGTGTGATTGAGTGTGTGTGTGTGTGTGCGTGTGTGTGTGTGTGTTGGGGGGGGGGGGGTGCACCATGTGCAGTCATTGAAAATAAGTTATATTTTATGTTTTTCACAGAAAATGAGCGAAGGCCAATGAGTTTGAGTTAGAAGAAATAATAAATAGCACAATTTTTCTTTTATCAAAAATTAAAAACGGGCACCATACAAGGGTTTAGTCATGTAAAAGTGTTTTTTTTTTTTCTTTTTTTCTCGAATAATTGAAGCTTTATATAAGTGCAGTTATTAAGATTACTACTCTATATAAAGCCATGTAAACCTGCCTGTATTTACTTTAGCGAGAGCCTGCCGTTTTCTTTACCTCCCAACTTAGCGGCTGTGGGGGCGTGTGCTGCTACCTACATGAAAGAGCACATATTTCCTTTTTTCTACTGTTGGATCCCTTCAGACATTTGCCAGGATAAATACAACATCTTTGGATTGATCTTTGTCTAACCTATAGAAAAGTGACAACACAAATCATTTACTGTACTACTCTTGGACAGAGGTGACACAACTAAGTGTCATTTACACATGTATACAGTCTGTTTTAGAGTATTATTCAACTACGCTAACACTATTACCCATTCTACCTCCAATGTACTACAAACAGTACCTTCAGCGGGCAATGGATCCAGGCAAGCATGAATGGATCCACGCTGTATATTTTCAATGAATGGCTTCAAGGTTTTTTAATTCAAAGCACAAAATTAAATTGAACTTTTCTTCTTAGTTGCACGATACTAACAGAAAATGAATAACTAATAACAACAACACAAACCCAGATACACAATCTCAATTAGTTTTTGAAGTTCACTATACCCCGAATATGTGAATGGACATATATTATCAGTCAACACAAGCTTTGAGTACGTTAACACAGACATCATTGAATCCACTGTGTTGAGAAGAGACTGAAGTATTAACTGATGTATTTGAGCATGTATGGGCTTACAAGTTGCCTTTGAGTTACATTCCACATTGTCTATCATATCCATCAAAATGTGGAGCAGGTGTTACTGCGACAGGCCCAAATTTATGAATCATATTTTGTGAGATTGCTGGACTCATTCAACTACACCAATGTCAAATGGTTGCAAACATCTGTAACTGATCATAATTTCACTTCCATTAAGTCTACATTAGCCAGAGCCTTACAGAGAAGAGAGATGCAGTATAATGCATCATTTAGAAGTAAACAAACATACGTGGTCTGAATTAATTCTTATATCAGTCTCTGGTATCTGAAAAATGGCTCAACCTGTGATTAGTTTGAACCATTTCACCATCAAATTTGACAACATGTATGTTTCTTTCTCCTGAGCAGATCATTCGGAGGTGAGTGGTCTACGCAGGACAATGGCAGATATAAAATGAAAGCTCTATTAGGGGTTTGTTTTGCCCAGGGACCCTAAAACACACGAGCACACTTATTATTATTTATGTAAGCATGTCATCCTCCTGTCTAATGAGCCTTTCACCGTGAGCGTAATGAAACAGCTTGCAATAACACAGGCTAAATGAACAGCCGAGAGCTCCCATGTCTATGCAGCAAGATGAAAGCAGATGCTCTGCAACCCAAACACCAGTGTAACAGACCCACGGAGAAACAGAGGGGACTGTGAGTCAGCGTCATTCTCATCAGCTCATTGACTTCATTAAAAAAATCTTGAATTCCCCTTGGTCAAACATCATTATGTGAGAACTTCTAACTGTGCCATGACCAAATGACCATGAATAAACCCTCAAATTGATTTTTTTTTTCCCTTCCATAAACAAAGTGATGATAAACAAGTTCTTCTCTGGCATATTAACCTGACTCAAAGTGAATGCCAACTATCACTAAACGGTAGTGTAACCAAATTCACGCGTATTTGAGATCCCGCTGCACAACCAAGTTAAAAGCTCTTTCAAAAAAAACAGCACTTATAACATGTTAGGTGATATGCAATTTGGCCTAATAACTGATGAGAGAAATGTTCTGTTCGGATGAGAAGGAGAGAATACTGGCTGACTCGTAAGAACAAAACAAAGTAAACGCCAGAAAAATACTTTAGTTCTCTGAAAATAATATATGTGGCATGCAGTCCAATGTATATTACAAAATCTACTATGTATATATATATATATATATATATATATATAAACAGAGTGTAAGTGAAACTAAAACCGAGGAATAATAAACTAAAATATAAGACAATTTATCAGATGAATGGCATCTAGTATGGACCAACATTATATCCATTATTTAATATGACTACAACATTTTATATCAATGACATCCTAAGATTGTTCTCTGTGATTTGTGTAGTGTTATTTATTTTTACCGGTGGACACAGGAACCAACCTGAAGCACACAATGGCTCTGTTCAAAATACTCATGTACCACGTAAACCAAAATGTGATTTTGGTTTAGAGACTAAACAACTTAGAATCAGACATTTAAAAAAAAGCTTAAAACAAACCATAAATCGATATATTGACACTCCTATGTTTGTATTTGTGTCACTACGTGTGTAACAATATTGTGTAACACTCTGAACTTCAGCTAACTTGATATGTGATGGACAAGCCTGTTCTGCATATTCAGTTTGGTATATAATTATTTACCTTATGATTCATGAACAAGGTAAAATCTAAACTACTATTTTCATTTGCACATGTAAACTCTCAGACTCACACAAGAGTATATAACTTCAGTTACTATGACAGTGCCTCAAAGGACTAATTTCTTCAAATGATACATTGAGCCATGTAATATTTTGAATGGATTTTCCTAAAATTTCATGCAGCCATCATGCATGTCACCATGTTCTAAATACAAATGAACTTGCAAATAGTTAAAACTTCCTGGACTGAGTTAAGCCATCATGCATACTCCAGTTCACAGTGACAAAAAAGAGTGGAGTTTATTTTTTATCAGAATCAAAAATTAGCTAACAATAATGTAAAGCGGCTGAAAATAAAGAGAATAAAAAGTGTGCATCACCACGCAACAATGTTAAGTTTGACGAACAATGTGATTGATTATCTATCAAATTGATTTCCTTACCTCTAAAAAAAATGCAGACATGTGTGTCTATGTGCAAAGCTTTAAAAAGGCATTCAGAACTATATAAACGCACAGGCATTCTTTGGAAAATGTAAAACACCAGCTTTAAGTATGCAGTAATTTGTAATGAATCGGGCAAAAACAAAGCACGCGCTAGATAAGCCTGAAATGGTAACTCACCGGTACCAGCCCAGCCCCTTCTCGTAGTTCCTGTCAAAGAAATGTGGCTCATTTCCAACGGCTCTGACGTCCGGGTGCACCCTGAGTGCCTCCAGCAGGGCTCTGGTCCCCCCTTTCTTCACCCCGATGATGATGGCTTGGGGAAGTTTCTTCTCTCCGTAATCCATGGTGCAGTTCACCCTGAGTTCGCTGTCCGTGGTGCTGAATTCCTGATGCTCCTTCTCCAGCGCGGTGTTGAGATTCGCCGCCGCCGATTTAGTTGGAGACGCCTGAGTCCTAATCCATTCCACTGTTCTTTGTTCGGCCTCAGCATGATCCTTTACGGTGGAAACCGCTGTGGTTCTCTCGGCCTCGGTGAACTCGGTTAAGCCCTGGGAAGCGGAGTAAAGTTTTTCCCTCAATGTCACAAAAGTTGTCTCCTCTGTCACCAGCCTCCCTTGATACGCGTAGTTCTCTTGCAGGGGGAACTGCAGCGAGTTGTAGCAGCTCATCAAGCTATAGAACAAGTAGGTGACAGATAGGGAGAGGGTGAACATGAATAAGATTTTCCGGGGCACTTTAGAGGTGAAAATCGAAGTGCTGGACCAAAATGCCATCTCTGATAGCAGTGATCCTCTCAAAGAAGTGGCCAGACATGTTTCCACCCCGAGTCTTGCATGGACAAAATCAACAGCAATAATCAGTCACTATCAGCGCTGCTCCAGCCAAAAAAAGCGTGAAGCTGGACCAAACCAACCTAATCCAACCAAACCGCATATTTATAAGGATAGCGGGGGAAATGGGTCGTTAAAATTCCGGAAGAATACCGCGTCCCTTTTCTTGAGTATTGGTTTTATAATTCCAAGGCTGAAAGACAATGTCACAATTTATTGGACTGAACTTGAAGATTTGAGAGAATGGAGGTCTGGCGTCCTTCCAAATGAGTAGCCTGGCTTGAATTGGACCGAGTATGATGGACGGAATCCTGACATTGTATACAAGGGGGAAAGAAAAAGAAGAAAATGAACAGCAGAGTGTTTAAGTGGGTTTCTTCTCCCCAGTCGCTTAGTCCGAAGTCCAGTCTAGTCCGCGATACAAGAGTGGTTCACATTCATCCAGGCAACCTAAAATCCATTGTATCTTTCCAAGAAGAGACGAATGCTTTCGCTGTTCTCTTACTTTGTGTAGCAGAAAGTCCGCAGCCTTTGCACAAAAGCACCCACTCTTTTCACTGACTACCAGGCTGCTCCTCGCCCTCCTTGCGTCTTCTCAGATTGGTAGAATCCTACGATGTGCGCATCGGCTGAGTGAGCTCATCTGAACTAAAGCACTGTAGAGCCACACAGCACAACTAGTGTGTACACCCACATTTTCCTCTGTCCGTGAAGTAGGGCTGTAAACGTCTGATTTCCTCATCTGAAATAGTTGCGTGGAAAGCGGCTTCTCCTCATTCATGTGATTGCTTGCAGGGATGGGAATAGCAATGCTGGCATGTGCGAGATCTTAAAACATTGTGAATTGTTTGCTACCGTATAAAGTTCACTATAAAACTCAATCTCAGAAAGATTATTTTAATAAAGATTACATTTTACAGAAAGCTCATGTCTGCACCCTGCTGGTTTTCTGTGGAGCAATGCATAAGGTAATATGCAAAAAAGACAGAAAAATAAGTTTATTCTGATAAATGTAAAAGGATTTCATAAATCAAGATGGATAACAATCAACACTGCATTTTAAATTAAAACAATGAGCCATGGGCGGTGTAGTTCTCCTATTCATGTTTAAATGCAAGAGAGCACATGCAGAAAACATTATGGTGAGATCGGGTATGCTGCTTAGGCGTATCCTACACTGAATTTATTATACATGGGTGCAGACTATAATTACTGATGAGAATATTCACTAGACCTTAACTTGTCCACTTTGTTGCTGCAATATGAGGATTTAAAATTGCATGCCACTGTCTCACTGTATTAGAGAATCTCATTCATCACACACTTCCAATACACCAGGAGAGCCAGCGCCACAGTAAGAACTGGGTCTCAAATAATTTGCAACCCCTGTCTCTCAGATCAACACTGTTGTATTTTAGGTTCAGAGTTAGGAATATAGAACATCATTAGATGTATATTTTGCTTGACCAAATGTGTCTATTATTAATGTTTGCAGCCAGCTTGGCATGCAAACCAGCGGTGACACAAAGTCATTTGATTATGTGAGTGTTGCAGTCTTACTGAAGGACCACTCTTTTGCATTCAGCCAGTGCCTTTTCACCGAATCAGAAAATCTATGTCATCCAATGAGAGCTACCAGTGCAGATAGAAAATATATCTTTCATAGCTGACTTAGCTAAGATACAGTACAGTCAGAATTTTTTGCAGATTTTGTCCAAACTTAAAGCGGCTAGTTATATTTTTGAAAACAATTTGATGACAATGTGAAAGGGGTCATTTAAACTGAATCTCCCCTCAGCATTGCACAGCTCTGTGACAAGTTTCAGCTCATTGTGTAGCTTTCTGGCCAGTAACTTAACTGTTTTGGCTCACTCTGACTGCGCTCATCGTGTTGTTTACAGCTACAGCAGGCAGCGAAAAAGCTCTAAAAACCAATTGTACCTGTTCAGCACCAAATTTTAAACAGACACAGTTAGCGACTAACTGGTGAACACAGGGGAGCATTTAGCAGCTAAAGATCCACAAATTTCCTCAGGAGTTGGTAGAGACCAAAATAGAGCAACAGTAGAGTGAATGTAAGCCCCTTGCATTTTTCAGGGGCCCAGAAACATGACTCCAAATTGATAATAATGTTGCTCCATAACTGCTGGATGTGTACATAAACAACTAAAAAGTTTCCCATTCCAACTTAGAAGGTGTTGATTGTATCAATCAACACCTTAATTGTATCAGTGGTGTGTTTATAACTTGTTATGTTGTCTAATTCACATATTTCATGTTAAAAAAAAATAATTACATGCATTTTTGTCAAATAACCCTGAAACACTTAAGTTTGTAGCAGAAGAACCTGACATGATGTATTAATCCCAAGGGTAAATTCAGTTTTTCACTAGCACACATTACACAAAGGCCCAAAAAACACACATGCAAACAGACCTACACATGCATTACATGCGAGATGTCAGAGCAAGGGAGATGCCCATAGAATTGGGGGTTCGGTGCTTTGCTCAAGGTCACCTTGTATGGAAGCAAATAATAGAATACTGAATACTTAATATTGAAATACTTTATTTTGAAAAACATGTAAATCTGTAAATTTGTTCTGAATACATTTCTTTAAATATGAACATTCTTGATTTCCAATTTAAATCCTGAATTTCGATGGGTATTTTTAAATGCTCACAAAAAATCAACGTAGATAATTTCAGATGAAATAATAGCCTGGATGTTACTCTGTGAATATTTAACTTGAATTTTTCGATCTGAATATGAGCAATCAAATTTGACTGATGTTTTCTTTGAAAAATTGTAACTTGAAATATGAGATCTGAATTTGAGCAATCACATTTGGTCAACCTGAATCCATTTTATCTGAAATTCTTTTTGATTTCTTTTTTTGTATCTGTATTTGTAACAATTGAAAAACGTTTATCAAAAGTCAGGTTTTTAAATTGGAAGTCAAGAATGTTCATGTTTAAATTTCAAATAGGTAAATTCAGAACAAATCAATTCAGATGTAAATATATAAATATATATATAAATAAAACATTTCAATATGATGAATTCAATGGCTGTAAAAGTTCAACGAGTTATGTCTCTTATTTGCTTCCATAATCTCAGCAGTGCCCACAAGGTGAACTAGCACCTCTCTGGCCAGTTGGGACGGGGACTTGAAGTGTTGTTCCCAAGCCAATTCCTCATGGATTGAGCCACTTTTGCCCCAAACATGAAGCCACTTGTAGACAGTCATGCTTATTTGTAGACGGTTACAGCTATTTTATAAAGGTGTAATCTTTTATAGTCACTAAATTAACAAACGTAAAACAGTAATTTCCTGGTTGTGGAACAACGGATCAGATCTTCACTCTCGCAAGGATCTTGGAGGGAGCCTGGGAGTATGCCCAACCAGTCTACATGTGTTTTGTTGATCTGGAGAAGGTGTATGACCGGGTCCCCGAGGAGATTCCGTGGGAGGTGCTGCGGGAATATGGGGTGAGAAGGTCCCTTCTCAGGACCATCCAAACTCTGTATGACCAAAGCGAGAGCTGTGTCCGGGTTCTCGGCAGTGAGTCGGATTCGTTCCAGGTGAGGGTTGGCTTCTGCCAGGGCTGCGCTTTGTCACCAATCCTGTTTGGAGTATTTATGGACAGGATATCGAGGCGTGGTTGGGGTGGGGAGGTGTTGCACTTCAGTGGGCTGGGCATCTTATCGCTGCTTTTTGCAGATGGTGTGGTCCTGATGGCGTCATCGGTCTGTGACCTTCAGCACTCACTGGATCGGTTCGCAGCCGAGTGTAAAGCAGCTGGGATGAGGATCAGCATCTCTTAATTTGAGGCCATGTTTCTCTGCAGGAAACCGATGGAGTGCTTTCATCAGATAGGGAGTGAGTCCTTACCCCAAGTGAAGGAGTTTAAATACCTTGGGATCTTGTTTGTGAGAAAAGGGACAATGGAGCGGGAGAGTGGTCGGAGAATTGGCGCAGCTGGTGCAGTATTGCATTCAATTTATCTTTGTGACGAAAAGACAGCTGAGTTAGAGGGCAAAGCTGTCGCTCTAACGTCAGATTTTGTTCCTACCCTCACCTATGGTCATGAAGGCAGGGTCATGACCAAAAGTCCACGAAAGAACGAAGTCCAGGGTACAAGCGGCCAAAATGGGTTTCCTCAGGAAGGTTTGTCAATTTTGATATTATTTCCAATGTTATGTCCCGAACAATATGTAATATAATGTTATTGACAAACTCAACCTGTATACAAGCAATGCAGGTGATTGGGTGAGGGGGAGGAAAGCATGGACAAGTGGTTGGAGCACAATGCTCACTGGGTGTTTGGCATTCAAGAGAGCGTAGGAGAGCTCAATGGGTTTGTTGAAATTGTTGTATTTGTAAAATGCCACTCAAAAAAGCAGAGAGCTCTAAAACCGTGAATTGGCCTGTTTGTAAATTCTCACTGTTATCAGACTTCCTACCTTTCTAAGAGTCACCCTGTCAGTGATTTCTGAGCATGCTCAGACACTCTGGCTGTGGAGCAGTTGCAGACGAACGTGTCAGTGTTAACAACACACAAATGTCAAGTGGCATTAAGCTGGCTGGTGCTACTTAGTGCTGATAATAAATTATTATCAGAGCACAAGCTGAAATACGTTGATCCGTTTTATCTTCCCTTTGTTGTGTTTGCAATCTGAGCCATTCTATTTACATGTACAAACAAGAAGTCACTCGGGAAGAATTAAGTTCATTAAAGTTAAATTTAAGTCATGGCAGCTGCTTTGTGAAGAAAGCAATTTACTGGTTGTGTGAAAAGGCCCAAATCAAATTCAACATTTTATACGGACAACAGGCTTAAAAGTTTTAACAGGATTTAAGGAAGAGGAAGTTAGAAATGACTTTCCTATGTCATTGTTTCAGTAAATGTGACACTAACCATTGCAGTCACAATCTACTAGAACACACTCCGCGTTCAGGATGAAGCTATGAGTTACACAAAGCACAGGGGCCTCTTTGAATCTCACATTAACATTTGCCTTGTTTCTAAATTGTATTCAGGTATGAATCATCCTTATTACATTTATACCCGGAATTAAAAACGTGTCTCAGCTACACAACTTTATCTGCAGTTCCACCTCAATTACAATTTTCAATCCTGACAATATTCTGTACATTCACAGTTAAGGCAGAATTATTCATCTAATTTGTTAAAAATATAATCTCGCAAGCTTTAGAATAGACTGCAGCACTGAGTCTACTTTTTCCATTGCAGTGCATGTGTCTGTCTTGGTAACTTATGATTACTGTCACTAATGAATGGTAAATTGATAGTTGATTAAAAGTAAGTTATTTTACTGTTAACAAACAATACAATTGTAAATAAATGGTTGACTTATTATTAGCAGTGCTATCATTTATATTATTATTTGTTAATGATTACCAAATGATTTGTAAAGCTTTAAGAACTAATTTGTAAATGTCAATAAAATGATAGTATTAACCAGTATTAACCACTGAAATACAGTATGTAAAAATAAAACGTGTTTTTAATATCAAAATCAGGTATCTATTTAACTTGCACTCCGTTTGGGGGGCTGTGGTAGGGATTCAGTCTGGATGCAGTCAGCACAGACAAGGCTAATGACTAAAGTGCATCTCGTGCCACACCTGCCATTGCTTCTGTGATAAACTAATGAGGTGACAGAGTGATTTTAAGTATCTGATTCAACATCCCAGTGTGTAAAACACCCTAGAGGACTGTTTTACGCTTTAAAAAAAAAAAAAAAAACCTAAAGACTTTAAAGCAATTCCTGTCCACATTTAAAAAAGTGTGCCACACATGAAGTTCCTGTGCTGTCAATGCAAAATACATCAGGCCCCTGGCACTTCCTTAATATAGTTACGGCTCAGGAGCTGCTGCACCATCTTGAGATTAAGGACGTCTTATATGATATGACCTGATTGTGAACTCTGCCACAGTCTGAGCCTTTCTGGTGGAGCTGAGATGAACAGGCCAATGTGGGGAGATTTTGGCAGGTACAGCCGTCAGGATTGTTACAGTGCTCCGAGTAATTTAAGTCAGAGCACTTTCTCTGTGGTTCCCCTGGGGCTGACAGCAGAGAAGGTTTACCAGACTTCAATTAGACAGAGGATGTGACTGTCCCTCTATCAGTTAAATTTCCACTACTCAGGTCCCCCAAGCATGACCTGATAATTTATTGCACAAATGTCAACTTCTGAACTAAAACTAAAGTTACAATAATGTTACATTCTCATGAAGAATTATATAAAGTAAAGAAGCATGCATGAGCCTGTACTCTCGACACTGTTTAGCGCTGGATACGGTTCAGTGAGAGCCTGCAGCCTTGTTGTCTGCATTTAATGAAGATAACAAAATTCATGAGGAAAAAGCCTCGAGTGATACTTGAAGGCATTTTCCTAATGAATGTCTTTGAAGAATTTCTCAGCAGAAAGATTGGATAAACAGATTTCTCATACAGTATTGGGCCATTAGTAGAGGATTGTTACAATATGCTATAGGTTGTTTTATTTACATATTTTGTATGTAGAACAACAGTGTGGAGCACATCATTACAAACTACAGAGAAAAGAATGAATGTCTATAGAAACACCAAATAGCAATGCCACATTTATTGTGACAAACCACTTTTACGTTCTGCTGCCCAATGAGGGATGTGAGAATTTCATGCTTTATTTTGAGCCTGGCAAATGCATTTTGATCACACACACATACCTCTGAGGAAAGCATTTTGTTTCCGGTAGCATACCAAATATAATAAGAAATCTGGTTAATGCACATGTGGAGGTAAGCTGAACAACACGATGGGCCAAGAAAAGATAAATTCCAAGCAGAGACCTAAAGCCTGGGGCCATGCATATAAAGAAAACCTGGGATGTTTAAACACAAACACAATGTGCAAATATGTGTGCCAGCCTGCAGCTGTGCATCCTGGGTATATACTGTACTGTTTGATCGGAGTTTGGGTATGTTGGATGACAACAATGAAAGAAAGGGTTGGCTAATGAATGCTTTTGTGTTACAGAAATACAATACTTTATGCTTGTATACATTGTGTGGACAAATTATCTGGAGCAAAAGATTTTAAAAATCATGTAACTTTTCAGACACCTAGGTGTGTCTTCCCTTGATAGATTTTTCACAGCTGTCTAGTAAAGGTTTTGCTATCATGGTCAAGCCAGTTATTGTTCTGTTAATGTTGCAAATAATGTAGTGAGCAATGAGTAATGGCAGTGAGGGAATGGTAATAAAATGGAGGCAGACTACAGTTACTCTCAACGTTTTGAGCCCATGACTCCAGGCTACAAACCTGGATTTAGCAGTATGCTTGGGTCATCACCCTGTTGGAACCCAAAATGACGGCTTTATCTAAAGGTTTACGAGTTTTTTTTTTCCATCCGTCATGTCCCATAGGACATTAGGAAATTGGATGTACCATAATTCAATTGAGAGAGTCAAGTGCAAAAATCCTGTTGATTGTTTTTAGGTGTGGTCACCAAAAAAAATAAATTGGTACAAAAACCAAGGGAGATGAATAAGAGTAATTGTAATTAATTTTGACAAACTGGATTTAGAGTTGTAACATTTGTTCCTGCACTGAAATAACTTACAAGTAAAAAGTTGCAATGCCTCCTTTGGTACTCTTAAACAATTGCGTTTGGCTGGAAAGTGGATTCAGACATGATGCTTTTTTTCATTGTCTTGATTTAACAGATTTCCTATTGCAGCTTTTGACAAAAATACTTTTCCATGACATATTGGAGACATATTTTAGCAAATGAGTATGTTAAAAAAAATCTTTTGTGAGGATCCAAATCTAACCCATTTATGATATGCTGTTGAATAGGGATGCAGTGGAATCTGGTTACAGAGAAACCGAGAGCCAAACAGGGAGAAAGAGAGCCATTTAAAGTAATAACAAATTATGGCTAATTGTTGGAGCAGACAGCTATTGATTTAATAAGCGATTAAGCTTGTTCCTGTGCAATGTACAATTTCACATTATTGTGATTTATAGTGATTTGTCCTGATGAGATCATTTTGTAAATGAAAATGTGTGTGTGAATGTTTTCCCCAGATGTGCGAACTGGTCTGTATTGGTCATTCTTCACAAACACTCTTACCTTGATGAATCCTCTGATCCTGTAATAGATGCATCATTTTGGGAGCACAGTTTTGCAGAACATGCACATACTCCTCACACTCCGCATACTCATACTGAATAGTTACACTGTATATTGTCCTCTTGTTGTAATTGTTGCAAAGCTGCAATACCTCCTGAATTACTAAGCAGGATCTTTGAACCTAGATACTTTAGTTGTCACTTTAGCCAATTATTATTGCTAGAAAGCTGTTTTTGAATTGCTGAACTTGCTAGCGTGGCTCAACAGGGTCAACTGTCAGGCTGACTAATTGATGTTGGGATTGACAGTATTGATTTGTTTGTTCTAACATTACAGATCTCAGTTGAGTCGGTTGTAGCCATGTCACAATCAGGAGCTACCTCCGTCAAGATTTGCATTTACAAAACCAAATACATCAGAACGGGGCTACAAAACCTGTTGCATTTCAAAGGCTACCCCAAATGTGGTTAAGATTGGCAACTTTTTTTGGCTGAATAACAGTTGCAGGTGTACTTTAACTGACCTTGAATTCAGTTTTTGCGTCCGTCAAATTAAAAACGGATGAGTCGTGAAAGATAAAATCTACGATCTAAAACTTTTTCTTCAAGTTTTTCTGTCCAGATATTACACTTAGAGTGTGTAAAAAAGTAATTATACATATCAACAGGCCTTTCAATGTTTAACTATAATCTGTATTTCAATTATGAGTTGGCCCAAAAAGGCATTCATAAATTGATATATTTCTGTTATTAAAGTGCACTCCAGCTTTTACAAATCTTGTAATTATCAGTAAGTATTATATGTCACATTATTATTCTAAATGCAGATGCTTATTTTCCTCCAGTTGTGGTGTTTATTATTCCAGTAGTGGCCGCAATGCAAGATCAACATGTCTATATTATTCTGTGACCCAACCGAGGAAAACAAACAAATGGCCTCACTTTCAAATGGTAATCATGATTTCCTCACACTTTGTTGCGGCAACATTGTCTTATCTGTTTTCAAATGGCTGGAGTGTCTATGCTGAGGTCAAATGATAGATACTATCCTTTACTTGATCAATAATTCTGCTTCCCTCCGATGTTGACCAGGCTGCCACACAAAGGACTAATTAGATGATAAAAAGTGATGGATGGAATGTGTATTAAATTCAGCTGGCCCTTAAGAGAACTCCTTTGGGCTTTGTCCCATTTCCAGCTGACCTTTTGGGTCCCAACTTTATTGTAGGTGAATGCAGTTATATCAATTTATTGGATGTTCCTGATGCGGCAATTGTTGCATTGATTCACTAAACAATATGCAGACAATAAATATATATATATATATATATATATATATATATATATATATATATATATATATATATATATATATATATATATATATAAAAAAGGCACAGTGTGTCAATTTTTACAAAGCATAAATACCAATTGATCCTCACTTCAAAGCACAAGATAATGAGATTTCACAAATTTTCTCCCAGATAAGTCACAGTGGCTTTGCTGCAAGAAAAGGGAGAAATTATCCCTACTGCAGATTTTTGTGCCAGATGATCCAGTAACCGCTGTGAACAGGTCTTATGTTCAATAGCATCCAATGAGGACGTGAGGACTAGTTGACCATCACTGGAGGGAAAATGAAGAAGCCGTAAATCAAGGCGGTTTGGAGTTGACATGGATCATCTATTCCCAGCACCATCAGTGAGAGGCCACTACAGTAGAATGCCATTACACATTAACTCCAGACTATTTTAATATGGCATATTTTACCATTAAGGTACGGCGCATTTGGAATATTTTAAGGATATTTAGTAGAGTTAAAAAATGAATGCCTTGAAGCAAAATAGTTAATATCTCTCAGGGAAAAAAGCAAGATTTTTTTCCAACAGCACAAAATGACCAATACTCTGTTTTGGATCAAAAACCCATCTCAAGACTCACCCAATCTCCTCTTCTCCTCTACTCCCCACACATTCTCAGCTGCTCAGTGACAACAATTTAACCACCTTGTTCAAGCCAACAAGGCAAACCTGAAACAGGTTTGTTATCACTGTACAGTATTTTGCAATACAATATCTAAAATATAACGCACTCTATCTGTGGATTTTCCCTCTTAAATATAAAGATAGCAACTGTTTTGACATGACCTTGAATGCTCCCTAAAAAAATTATGCATTTTTGTCACTGTTTTGGAGGATGGTGTTTCTCTTTGTAACGTCTGATCAAACAGTTTGCAGAGGATTTAGTGTTTTCTTTTTCCTCATATTGTTTACGCATTTTGATTCCATGTTTTGTTTTTACTCATCCTTCCATTGTGCCAGTGTGCTATCTTTAGGGTGTTAATGTTAGAATGATGCAACACTTTGCCTGCTGTGATTTTTTTTTTCTTTACACATGTCAGAGCACAGCCAAGTAGTGGGGTACAATTAGAACAGTGGTGAAATTGTTCCGTTTGAAGCATCATCACAGAAAAAAACAGCATCTTGACTTAGTTTCTTTTGGAGCTGTCCTAAAAATCTGTTTCCTCTAATGACCTATTAGTGGAAAATGTCTTGAATTGATGATATCCATTTGCCCTTTCCATAGCTGTGCTTTGGAAGTCAGGCCCAGCTATAATTTCCTCCATGGAGTTGCTGTAAAGGCTCAATTTTCCCAAGGCGTTACAGTGGCACTGAGACTGGAGCAAACTGCCTGTGGACTGCAGGCCATCTCCTGGGTCGTTGTTCCTGAGTTAGCAAGACATCCCCCGGTGCCTCCCAGGTGTGGCTCCCTCAGCATAATTAAGGTGGGATCTGCCAGGGCTTCTGGGCCAGGGTCATTCATCAACTGGATCACCCGCAAGATTAATGTGCACTTGCTGCAGCGCTCCAATGGATTGCTGCCACTTGCTGAGATCATTAGCGTTGGCCTTCGTATGACTGCAGAGGGCTCCGCTCAGTGGATGGGGAGATTTGCAGCTTTGCATACTAAATGAATAGTCTATCATTGCCTAATTAAGAGATTATTGGAGACACTTGTGTCCAGTCCCCCAGACAGTAAACCATAACTGAAGGGCAAACTAAATAGATTAGCTCCACCTGCTTAGTAGCAAAGTGCAAACTACTAAAACTGCTGACAAAAGTAAGCTCAAAGGAGAACGAGGGGGGGAGATCATCATTACACAGCATTTAAATCCCAAAGGGACTCAGATATAATGTTTGATAAGTCACAGCTTTTACAGCGTGAGGAGTCAAGATTTCACCATCCAAGCACAGTTTGGCTAACACTGATTCTGTTGACAATCATGCACTGCCACTTTAAAACAGACAGAGTTTGAAATGTGTTTCATGTGAGTGTTACCTAATCAGCGTTACCTAATTAGTCACACAGTAACACTGTTTGTAGAGTGGTGATACATCTACTAATCTCACGATTGCAAAGCACAAACATTATGACCACTTTGTTACCTGACTGATGTCTGAATGTCTAATATTTACTCTCTTTGAGCTCTTTTTGGTCTCCACCAACTCCTGAGTCAAATATCTGGCTCTTTAGCGGCTAAATGTTCTACACTGTTCACCAGCTAGCTACGTCTGTCTGCTGATTGATGCAGACCAGGATGTATGCCGTGGCTTTTTCAATAAAAACAGCTGCAGCCGAAAAGAATGCTGTGGAGTGGTGAAAGTGACCAATTATGGTTCAGACAGCTAAACAATGAAATGAAACTCCCTATAAAGCTATGTAAAGCTGAGGGGAGCTGCATATTTCAGTGATAACTCTACTGTATGTAGCTTCACTAAAAGTGACCCCTTTCACATTGTCATACTTTGAGTATGCAAGTGGCCACACTGTGGTGTGAATGGTCCTTTATAATTTTATATTTGTGCAGCTTGAGACACAGAAAAGCAGCTACAGCCCCAATAGTGCTGCAGAATGGGTTTATATTGCTTGAAGGGTTAAATTGCATTACATGCATTATTTATATAGCTAAATGCTTTTTTCAAAGACACTTCAGCTTTTATAGCAGAACAACTAGATGTCATCAATAATATAGATTGTTATTTTCTGCATGCAAAACAATACTTGCATACAAAACCCAATGCAAATTTAAAAATGACCAAAAACGAGAGGAACCTCCACCTGTTGTGTATACCAAGTTTCACACTGAGAGGAGAGGGGAGGCTGAGCACGGCTTTCCTGGCTGTAAGCCTCCCTGTATATGAGGCTTGTTTTTCATTGACTGTGTCAGGAATCAAGAGGGCTAATCCCTCAGAGACTTCAGATGAAAGTTTCAAAAGAAATAATGAAAGGCATACTGCCTGAGGGTGCATATCGGGGTGAACATACAGCAAGCTGGAGAGAACAGCAGCGGCGCACGACAAGCAACAAAGGAAGAACATAACAGCTTCCCTTGCTGCCACCCCCACCAGTCTAACTATAAATCACATATTCTGTCTCCAAGACATAAACAAATACGCAGCAGAGCACATCAGAAACTTGGCACAGTATTAACACTTACAAAACGTAACATTTTGCCGCTTGTACTTTTAAAATATCTGAATGATCCATAAAAATGAATAGAGACTTTATAAAAAGGAACAAGAGGCCATGGATTTTTTTTCCTTCGGCTTTTTATCAAAATTGTCTTCCTCCAGTATTGAGAAATCCTCCAATATGAAGCATTTGCCCATTTTGTACCCAATACATGTGTAATTACATGGATGTGTTCTATGATAAAAAAAAAGTCATTGCATGTGATCTGGCAGCATTGTTCTGTTTGTGTGTGTGTGTGTGTGTGTGTGTGTGTGTGTGTGTGTGTGTGTGTGTGTGTGTGTGTGTGTGTGTGTGTGGAATCTGTCCGCATTGTTAGGTAGGTAGGTAAGTAGATATAAAAGGTTGGCTTAACACTCTGTGAATAGTAAAACAATTTACAAAAATGTAACCTGATATACAACGTTTCTAATAAATGAATAATCTTTCTGTTGAGTTTCAAAAGCCAGATATCAGTAAATAGGTAGCTTTGGTCAACAAATTTCCTTTTTATCCTTTGACACCTCCCCAACAGTATTGCTGTGTCACTGCTTTTAGCTGACTCTTTCTAATTGCACACCATTTGTAGACTTGTAACAGGCCACAGAGTTGTTTGGGCTGCTGGACGACGGTGATTCTTTACTAAACTGACCCTCCCTTCATTTTTAGGTTGACATTCCTGCAATTTGTAATGAAAAAATATGTTCCTAGCATTTCTTTGAATTGAAAGACATGAGTAAGTGTCAGACGTTACCAATTTCACCATGCCGTTACCTCCAGCTGGCTTCATGATGTGTTTCACAAACAAATCATTTGCCCTGAACTCCTTCAGTAGAAGAGACATGTAGACTCTGACTCAGGGGCTTGTGCTATATAGAGTGTGCACCATACCTCTTAAATTACCAAATTAGAATGCCATACTGTTCACGAACCATGTGCAGTGAATGGAGAACACCCCTAATAGTGCTGGCAGAGAAATGCATCTGCATTCTGCTGGTCATGCATATGTAAATCTCTTTTTTCTTTTTTCCTTCACACTGATGATTTGTAGGTAGGGCCAGGCAACTTGGCCAATAACCCTTGCAATATTATTAATGTGCAAATAAGAGTTTTTTGAAATATGCAGTTAAGTTAAATTTCTTTATATAGTGAGGTCTGCTTGGCCTGTTCATAATGGTTGGTATTACTGCTGCAAGCCCCAGGCAGAGCAGACAAGCCATAGTTTCATAGAAGCTTAAAGCATTGCTCATGACGTAACTTCTAACAATATAAAGCATGCGTTCAGCTTGGATTAAATGACTGTGTGCACGATAATTGTTAAATAATCAAATTATACTGTTGTTTCTCTCAACCATTTTTGACTTATATTCCTTGCATTATTATTTATTTATCTTTTATAATTATTTATTTACTTTCTCTTTCCTTTTTTATGGCAAATTAACAACTTTGGAGCCCAGTATTCAGCACACAGCCAGTTTTAAAGTACAAGGGTAATATGCTTTCTGCTGTGAACAGGTGCAGTTTGATTGATCAAATCAGCGGCTTCCAATCAAATGCTTCTATAACAGATTATATGCTAGCATGGTGCATGACTTTATGAATGTCCTAAAATGGCTTTCATATTAGGACTCTTAACCTCAACATCATTTTCTTACCCACCTAGCAAACTTCTGTCACAGTTTAGCGACCATGTTTTCTAACCATTAGGTTAGAATACACAAAGGTGATTTTACATAGTGTGCATGTTTTGCTGGCACCTCTGTTGCACATAAATGCTAAATGCTCAAATATAGTTTGAACTTGCTTTACGTCTCAGTCTGCTTGTTTCTCCATTTGTTAGTTGATTCACCATTTCATTTAAATTTGTGACAAATATTCATGGTGCCCAGAGGATAACTCCTCATCACTGTGGTGATCCACTTGACTTTTCCATTAGCCAGAAGGTCAATGTTTCTACATTTCTACATCTATTTGATGGATTGGCATCAAATTGACATTGATGATCTACTTCTTCTCTAACAACACCATACGTTTGACATTTGGCAGTCCATCCAACTATTGGATCCAACTATTGGATCGGATGACAAAAAAATTAATTTATGTTCCCCACAGGATGAGCCGTAATTACTTTGGTCATCCCCTGAAAAGCAGCAAAACTAATGACATTTCCATCCTCAGCTGCATGGCTTGTGTAGATATTCACAATGATTAAATAGGAGTATACCCGTTTATAGTATAGACGTGTGAGACGGACGCAGAAAAATGTGCCTTAAATGTTGTCTCTGCAGAGACGCTACACCCATTTACTTTACTTTTTCAGATAGTGTTGGTAAACATGAAACAATCACTATAAATAAATACTAATATCATACTCATCATACACAGTTTAATGTCTGTTTACATAGATCAATGGAAAAATCTCTGGCAAAACAATTACATATCTCCTGACTGAATCTGTCTAAAATTCGGCATGACAGTGCTTTCTGAAGGATGGCGGCCCAGAGGAGCGCTGCACATTTTCATGCAAAGAAAGAATAGTGGAGGCAGCTGTCTCTGATTCTCCACCTGATTTGCCAATAACTGACATGCAGAGCGGGTTTCCACAATTGTTCTGCTCTGCTGGGCTGGGATTTAGTTTCACATATTGCATCAGATGTCAGAAAAAAAGAGGGTCAGTGTTTATTGCAGGCATCAGAAATAATTCAGATTCAAGTCTCCCCTTGGGTACCTTCACATCCAACCTGAATATCTTCTTCTTCAACAACCCCTCCTTCTTTTCACAGCTATGCCTCAATGTATTGCAGTGTTACTGAGAATGAAAGACACAAAGTTAAAAAATACTTTCTCGGCAACTCTCCTATGTTCACATCTGGAAACTACATCTTAATTGGGTTGAAAGTGCAAATCTCTGTGCTCTGTTTTCTTCCAACAAGAGGCGTGACCAACAGGCATAGTTCAAATGA
>NC_045747.1:12597691-12597793 GCF_008692095.1 Etheostoma spectabile | reverse complement strand
AATTGGATAGTCCTTCAACCAATCAGACCAACGATTTGGGTGACGTAGAAGCGACAGCAGCATCAACGGGTTGCTGCGCTTCGGTGGCGTTCGGTGGCCGCT
>NC_045747.1:12597086-12597681 GCF_008692095.1 Etheostoma spectabile | reverse complement strand
TAAACAAGAAGCTGCTTGGTCGCTTTTCTATCACCACCATGTTAATCCCGCCAATAGCTTGCCAGGTAGACAAGCCAGTTTGTGATTGGTTCCCGCAAAATTGTGAACTGAAGTAGGAGAATTAAATGTGTAGGTTTCAAGACTGGAAGCAGAAACGTTGGCAGAGTGGATGAGGTTTACACAGTCTAGGGTTTAACCCTTATGTTGTGTTAGGGTCAATTTTGACCCGTTTTCAAGTTCAGATGTTTTAAAATTACTGTTTGCTTTTTTTATTGGAACAAGGCCTCATGATATCTTCAGACATGGATATTCTAACACAACCAAAGTTGTTTAAATGTCTCTAAAAAAAGTAATGTATGTGGTGTTATGTGTCAAATTTGACCCGGCAGTGAATATTGACAGTTGTAGGCTGCCTCGTAGATGAAATTTAACTCAAGGTTCCCAACCACATCACACTCACCCCTACACACATACAAACACACACACACACATATACATAAGCTAGACGCATCCTACCCCAAAATCACGGGAACATAAGCTTTCTTGCAGGATATCAATAAATTTTGGCTCAAAATTAACTTGAATGTTAGCAAAA
>NC_045747.1:12549492-12597076 GCF_008692095.1 Etheostoma spectabile | reverse complement strand
AAACACACACATACACACACCTTTAAAACCCCTCACACAGAAGCACTTTTTTCTCACAAGTTAGTATCATCATTAGGGGATACATGAACGATGTGCAAATCAAAATTGTCATCAATCCCTTATAACTCCCAAGGCGGAATACCAACTAAGACATCAGAATGACCCTGGGACCTACTAGATATGCTATGTCACATGTCCAAGACATCAAGACAGAATTTGAGTTGTTCATACTGCCATCTGTTGAGAAGATCCAACAACAGACATGGAAGCGTGTTTGTTAGATGGAGATCGAAAAAACCCACCTGGATGCTTGCATGGGGCTATTGCTTCTTGCTGGAGTTTACAGATCCTCAAATGAAGATACCTGTATGGGAAATGATCCACCCATTTGTCCTAAATATCCCTAATGGGAGCAAGTTTGTCATTCACACGGTGAGAAACTCTTGTCTCCAAAATGTGAAAGCAGATAATAATTAACACAGAGGATAACACATAAAAGTCCAAAGTGACATGGTAGCATGCAATTTCTTCTGGCATGACTAAGTCGTCAGACTACTCCCATAAATTGTAGCCTCAATCCCGGATCTGTACACCCCAGCAAGAAGCAATAGCCCCATGTGAGCATCCAGGTGTGTTTTGTCAATTCCCATCCAGCAAACACCCTTCCATGTTGGGTTAATGTTGTCAGTTGGTGCTCTGCCTTGGGTGTGACAAGGGATTATCGACCATCAAATATCAGTTATTTTTAGTTTAAAGAACTTTTTTTAAGGATCTGGGTCATTTGGACCCTCCTCTTCATTAGATGTGCATTCTTGTTCAAAGACTTACATTCTCCTAACCTAAATCTATACGGGTCAATATTGACCCGTAACATCACTGATCTCATGTCTCTCAAAATGTTTGGCGGTGTGTTCTAATATGAGTCTATTGTAGTGAGATGACATAATTACCCATTGTTTTCATTACTGGAAATAATGTGAGTAAATTTAAACATTTTTTAGGTAAAAAGTGGGTGGTGTATTTTAAGATCAAGGCCAATGGGGCCAAAAAAATAACTTTCAAAAGATGTAAATTGATACATAATGAGTTAACTCTGAGGTGGCGCTTAGAAGATTCACGGGTGAAATTTGACTCGCTAACACATCACATGTGTTCAGCTTTCTAACACAACTGCGGCAGCCCTGAGACTGTGAAATAGAAAGCCATCCCCAAAGCATCAGATTAGCCAATGGTTAAACTGCTCTAAAACCCTATTCTAATTAATTAGCTTTTCACTGTGCCTGACATGTTCTCCTTTTTCCCTGATGTACCTTTTAAAGCTTTCAACCACAGGAGTTATTACCCTTATGTCTTCATTATACTGACAATTGAAAGGCCCTTTTTTCACATAGTATATTGACTTTAAAGTGGACAGTTCTTGTCTTTTTGCCTCATTTGAAGATCAGGCTATTTGAATGAAAATGGACATTGCTATTTTGGTTGCATCACAGTTTGTGCCATATAGGTCATATTTCTTTACTGTGTGTTGGCAGAACTGTGAGGAAGAATGCCATGTTTTCTCCCCGTGAACAAGCATTCAATAATTTGAAGATTTTATCATAAGCAAGACATGCTGGGTGCAAAGGAACCATTTATCCAGATGTGAAATTCAGGATATACAGTACTTCTTCATTCAGAGAAGACCAGAGGGCAAATGTTCCCATGGACCAGAAATATGGTCCTGCTTACTGGAGTTTGATAACACCCAGACAGAGGTTAAGTTTATCCACTATGTCGAGAGATAAGAATTCGGGTTTGGTTTTTCTATTTCTTCCAGGACTGAGTTCTTATCACTAAAGTGTGACATGGTGGAAAAACAGAAAGCCTAAGATTGTCAGAACATCACTCTAAAGACCGAGTGGTTGTGATTCTATTGGTTATTATTAGACTAGAGTCACATTGACTTAGTATTTTGAAGCATAACAAATGCAGATACATACTCTTTAAATTGTTGCCAAGTGCTGTTTTCCATGGTCAGCTTAGGCAAAATATTTTATTTAATTATCACATTTATTGCAATATCAATTGTGGGAGATGCAAACACTTATTTACTAAACTATGCAATCTTTCTTAAGTGTACACTAAATTAAGGTGATGAGCACAAATTACTTTTTTTATTTTAATTTAAATGTAAAGAAACATTTTCAAAAATGTTTTACATGTGCATTTTCCACACATTTTTTGTAGGTTTTAGGAATTAGGATATCGGTTGTTTTTCAATCATAAACAAAATAGAAAAAAATGCACTCTTATGCAGCTGTAATTGATAAACGCAGTATCTCCACATTAAATTGATTATTTCAGGCATAAAATCAATATTGGTCCCAATACTGAAACAGTGTTTTGATATATTGTCTGATGATAACAAGCAGAATGATGAATTACACATTTCAGTAAAGTCTAACCAAACACTACTGAATTTCCCTCGAGAAAACACAATCACCACCTTGAGGTAGTGACAGGATGTGATTTCATGTTATTGTTTAATTTATAAAATTCTTGTGGAAAATTAAATCTTCAAACCATTCTACACAAAATTTAACCTTGCATGTGTGAGTGAAGTGTATGGAGCATTTCTGAATGGCCCACACATTAAAAGGAACTAAAAGAAGCAAACAAAAAAACAGCTCAGTGAAGGTCACAGGGAACTTGCACAAGCTGCTCAGGCACCTTTATCAATTCATGCCACGTTTCGAATGAAAAGCAACTCAAGCTATACCATCACTTTCAACTGTCCAATTAGTCTTATCTGTGCTTTGCAAGAACACAAATGTGTCATTTAATAGAAAAATGTGATAGAAATGTGTGAATGTAACTGTCCAAAGAATCAAGAACAGAATATTTCACCAATTTATTACCTAATTATAAAATAATTTCAAAGCTCTGCTTGTGTCAGTGTCTGTTTTATGGGGTGCCATGGGCGATTGTACCCAATATGACAAACGGAGATTCCAATTAAAGATGGCTTTCAAGAGGGAAAATGATCATGGTCTTTCTTATAGACACAGTGTTACACAGCCACTAGGTGTGTTATTCAATCCTTAGAGGCGCATTAAACTGCTGGAGAAAGTGATATGAGTGAAACGCTGAGATGAATCAACCTCCTAATGGGCAGCACAGCAATTTAGAGAGGAGAATTTATAAGGAGGGTTTTGCAGTTTGACTGATTTTCTTTTAGGTTAACTACAGCAGAAACTTACAAGATTGTGCCCATAAATTCTACATGTCATCATAGCTGTATCAAGGTCCATCTGAACTATTAGAAATATTCAGTTTTCTGTCAAGGTAAATGTTTTCATGGGAGTGATGGCACTGTACCTGTATAAAAAGAGACTGGCATGCACATCTTCTTTATCAGATGATTGACATGTCTGAAACGAGTCCCCGGCAAATGTTTGCACATTATTACAGTGCATGAATTTCAGACATCAAACAGTGTCATTATATCTACTGACATCAAGGACACCTCTTGCATGAAACAATTCTACACTCCTCCACTGGCAAGTTGTTACTTCTCGGCAGGTGGATTGGAAGTGTATAAATCATAGAGCGGGATGGCTGTCAGCCGTGATGACACTCCTCATAAACACAGCTGACCGCTGGCCATGGCATTGTACTTCTTTATCAGTTCTCCTCATCACAGACGAGTGCTGAAGGCGCCATCTCCATCCTCGCCAGGGAATCACCGGACTCTCTGGCTGACAGGAAAACAGCTCTATACTCTGGAGTGCAAAGCTTTGAATTGTAGTGATGTTTCCTTGGCAAAATTTAGGCCCAAGTGCCCACGGCATTGATACAGAAAAAAAACAAAATTTTATTGCAAGGAGTTTACATCACACTGTGATGTGGCACAGGCTTTTATCAGCACAAGCAAACTGGGCCACTGTGATTGGATGTTTGCTTCACATTAATATTTCTCTCAAGGCTATTATATTAATGAATATGGAAGAAAAATATAGACTGTATGTAGTTCTACACAGCTAATGCAGGGTGATGATAATTCAGCAAGACGGCAGAAATTTGATTTGATGGTTTTCACATATGTTTTGCTGCACTCCATGATACAGTTAAGGTTTACTCACATGCTTTGGGTTGTGTATTTAGATCATGTGCAGTAATAACAGCAACAGTAAAAAACTATAAAAAACAGCACCAGTTCTTAAGAGGGATTTTCTCAGCACCTGTCTCATCAGAAGCAGATGCTGCTTTGAGTGAAGGAGAATGAGGTTACTTGCTATATCACATTTCCAAGTTTCATTTCATTTGCCCGCTGTTAATCCGCACTGGTCTTGGGGCTCCAGAGATGTCAGTGAGTCAGTCAGTCCACCACATTGGTCCAAACTGATACATCTCAACATCTACTGGATGAACTGGCACAGAATTTGTTACAAATCCTAAGTACTCTGGTGATCTCCTGACTTGTGCCCTAGCACCAATAGGTGACATTTGGCTTACAGTGAAATGTCGTAACAACTATTTCATGGATTGCATTAGAATTTGGTTCTAAAATTCATCTCCCGCTCAGAATAAACTATATTTACTTTGGGGTCACTTAAAATTTTATCTAACGCCATTGTCAGGTCAGAGTTTCAGTTTGTCCAAAAAAACGAAGATGGCGCCATGGTAAAATTATACCTGCTATATATCAACACTTATCATTTAGTTTAAATCACAGCTGTACCTTAGTACAGACACATGGAGCTGTAGACTCTTAGGACCCTATTTCAACGATCTAAGCGTGTGGCGTGAAGTGCATGGCGCGAAGCACATGGCGCAGGTGCGTTTAGGGCGTGTCCAAATACACTTCTGCTAGTTTGATGGCGGGGAAAGGGTCCGTGCGCCTGGCACATGGTTTGAAGGGTTGTACTTAGTGTCTTCCTTAATTAATAGGTGAGTTGTGGGTGTAACATGCAATAAAGCAATCAAAGTGTAATCTCTTTAGACCGGGTTTTTGTTGTTCAATGGCACGATCATTCTGCTGCCTCAACATAGCGATACATCAAGAATTCACCTGAGCACACCTCCCTCTAAGACCAGCATGCCCATGGGCGCATAAACAGGCACAGCTGGATTTGCAATTTAAACAACACTGGACGGTCTTAAAATGGCAAAGACGTGTCGGGTTTGCTCCACGCTGCGCCGGGTGCAAGATTATGGAGGATATATTTATTCATGATTCAAATTGAAAGTCCAAAGAGAAAACGTAAAGAGATCAAATGAAAACGTTTTAATTGGATCACGCTACTAGGAATAATCATGTCATAAATGTATTTAAAACATAAAAAAAGGAGAAGCTGCTTTTTAGTCCTGGTGAGTTTGTGTGCGAGGCCAAATGGTCAGCCATGTAAGACCACACTAACCAAGTTGAAGCCATTGCCTTATAAATAACAGTCCTCCCTACAGCCCTGCTCCCTCAACTCGCCGTGGTAGTTTCAGACGGTGTGCTGCCCAGCAGTCAGCTCTCCGTGCTGTCCATCAGGTGCCTCTGCACCCATTCTGTTTCAGACCCTCCCACCAGACCACGCCTCCTCTTTTACATATGCTATTAAAATTCCAAATGCTAAATCCAAATGGAAAAGGATAATTTAAAAATGCAATGTGACAATTGCCAAATACAAAGAAAACATATCAGATTGAAATTATAAAGTGCAAAGGCTAAAATAAAATTTATGTTTTTTTTCTATTTGAGATTTTAATTTAAGTGTTTCCATTTAATTTTTTTCTATTTCAAATTTTGAGTTTCTTATTTGATGTTTCTCTTTTCTTACTTCCATTGCAATTTCAAATCATCAAACATTTCAAAGATTTCAGTTTAAGCAATCATATTTAATCTTTGCATTTAAAATGTGACTTTTTACATTGCACTTTATGTTATGAAATTGAATTATGGCAATATTCTTACTAGTAGCGTAATAAATTAAAAATGTTTTTAGTTGATCTATTTATGTTTTCTCTTTGGACTTTCAATTTGAATCATGACTAACTAAAACCTCCACACAAGAGAGGGCCCAGAGTGTTTCATAATGGCATCTGCAATAATAGATTCACATAGAGGTTTGCATTTTATGTTTGCCTCTGCTGCCTGTGGTATATTTCATAAAAGGACCAAATGTCATTGTATGAACTTACTGTATGGATATATTCTGAGAAAAATCAGTGAACAAATATGTTCTGAGAAAAATCAGTGAACAAATATGTTCTGAGAAAAATCAGTGAACAAATACCTTTCTTCATTTTGGCCAGAGGTTAGCAGTTAATCTCTGTTTTCTGATTGAATGCCATTTTCTCTGATACTGGGGTTATGATATTCATTATTTTTATGTTTCCCTCCCTGCAACAACAGTTTGATTTTAAGTACTGTTATAACTTTCCATAAAATAAATGAGATGTGGATTGTGCTAGCAGTAGCCACATTTTCCTCGGGGTATCAGGGACAAAATACTCGTCATTAATAATTCATGTGATCAGTTTGATCCCCATCAGATAGAAACAGTTTCCACCAGCTTAATCCCCCTCAGTCTAAAATTAAATAATTTTATAAATCAAATAACTGCTGTCTTTGGTGGACAGTACACCTCTCCACAAATGTCTCTATTGCTCACTACTTTGATTTGTGCTACATTTTTAAGACCAGGTCTTGTAAGGTGGAGTAGGGAATATCATTTCAGAGCAGATTTCAAGTAGCTGGGCAGGGTTGTTAACAGAAGTACGATTCTTATGTTGGAGGCACAGAAAGGAACAGACTGCAAAATGAACGCAGGTCTAACCAGGTTTCGGCACGACATTTATTCACTCTGGGGGAACATTTGTTTGAACGCACCTCAAGCAACTGGGACATACTGCAGTAGATGGGTGAAAATTAAATGGAATGAAAAGTAAAGTTTCATTATGGGGTGTGAGCATCATATTGCAGCCCACCTTTATGCCAGATACTGTTGTTCCTTTGAAATATTTGATCTTTCATTCTTGTCTCTGTGCTTCTGTAGTAGAATCAATTTATTTAGCTTGCTGGAAAGATAGCTTAATTGTTTTACGTTTATCAATTCAGGACCATGTATTTATGCCTGTTTGAAAAAGCATGACATACGTCTTTTCTTGCAATCTTAATGTTCATGTTCCTCAGGCCTAATGGAAAGACATTAGTCTAAGGCAGTGATAGAGGATTTAAACAAATAGGTGCATTCATAATACAGTCCAACAGCCTATTGGTCACAGGGCATTAATTGCAGACATTAAAGAGCTATAAACAATAGAGGAAGGTGTGTGTCAGATTGGTTGATCTCAATTTTTGAAACAGCAAAGAGTGACAATATTGATTATTCCATTCCCAGCAGTTTTGTACATAATATTTTTATTATTTTTACCTTTATTCATTCAGTGAAGGTTTCCTGAGAGGAAGCCTCTCTTTTGTAGGAAAACCCTGATCACATTCACAGAGTAACACACATTCATACCTGGAAGCTGCCCAGTACAACCACAGTTTGAGCTGCTGGCCACTGAGCAGCTCCACTGGAAGGGTTGGGGTTCAGGGCCTTGCTCAAGGGCACCTCAGTGGTGGTAATGAGGGAGGGACAAGCACTGCTCTTTCATTTTCCCCACCCAGAATTTGTCCTGTCGACAACCTCCTGGACACAACTGCCCACATGTGCGTCTTTAAGGAGGTCTAGTTAGTAGGAAGCTATGTCTTGTAGCTGAATAATATTCATCTGTTTATGTTATAAATTTCAGTAGATCGTCACCCTTGTATGGCTTTAATGCAGCTCTAAAGATGTTTTTTTTGATTATTGCACTCACAAATATATTTTTACTGCAAATGTTTGTGTGTTTGTTTTCACAGTGAAGAACCTCCAGTCATAAGCTATGGGATACACTTACAACGTGACTAAGTGAAGTAGACAAGGGAATTGGATTCCAGATTCTTGGCCCGTTTGTATCCAACACAAAATCAAATTGTAAGAAATCTCTTCTGTAATTAGTAGATACATCTTTTTGCAATATTATATTGTCTGCACTCACCAAAGCTATATTCAGTAACTTATAAAAGGGTGAATAATGGAGTTGTATGAATATCGTTTCTTGGTTAATTCCAAAATAAAATGAAATCCCTTTCATCAAGCCATGCATATGTTTTAACAATTATCAAGATGGCAGTCAGATCAGAAAGGGTATAGTTAAGGTTAAACAGTTTAAGGTTGAAATAAAAGCTATCCAGAACTACCAATCAAACGGATACCTGAAATGCAACACAACATCCACAGTAAATCAAATCTTTCATTTTGGACACATAAATACATGGAATATATTGAATAAAATGTCAAAGAATCTATTGAGTATAAAGAATAACATTTTGAGCTGTAGCATTTGTGGTAAAATAAAAACAGCCAGCTATGAAGGTTTCACTGCTGAACAAGATTTTCATGTTTATTATCATTCACTGCTAAACATTCAAAACACCCTGAATGAAAAAGCATATTTTTTTGTACAGGGCTTTTATAAAGCCATCAGTACTGCACATTACTGAATACCCTGAACTCTCTGACTGACCTAATTTTTGTTTAGTAACTCACCGTCTATAAAAGTGGTCCTATCATTCATCTGTAATGGACACCGGGGTAGTTTATTTGTTAGGAAAACATAACAGGCTTTTGTGTTTTCTCTTGAAATTAAAAAAAGATGAATGCTGCTTGAATGCAACAAGCAGATATGTATATCTTATGTTGCAAGTGATAGGTTTTCATCATGTGTGTGCTGCACATGGTAAATCAAATCATTTTTCTAGGTAAAAAGGAATTATCACGTAAGACATGTATTTGCAAGACTATTCACATTTGATATGTTGTTGAAAAGGGGTGACTCAGTCTTTTAAAGAATCAAGATGATGTGATTTTCCTTTACACATTGTGTGTAAAAGCAACTCTAATACTGAAACATGGTGTGATTAAATGGCTCATCCTTCATGAAATGACTCAACCTTACAGCCACCTACACATCCGATCGAGAGCAAACACAAGTCTCTGTCACTAATGGGGGAAAATATCCCCTGATGTTATAATTTAGGTCAACAGAAATGACTTCCAAGAGGCTGTTAGCCTGAATGAAGTTATCGTTCTGGTTTTAATGCCATATGAACTTAACATAAGAACATCACAGAGTGAGACAGTTTCTGTCTATTTCAGGCCAGATTAATACCAGAGGCCCCTGGGCAGTCAAGCTGATTGGGGATTTTCTATACTTTAAACTATATAATCTCCTATCGTAAAATAAAGATTCCTGAGCACAGCACTATAATGTCAGCAGGAACTTTAAGGTACTTAGAGTTAAAATCCCATGTATTTGAAGCAGTCCCCTTCCACATATACTGTACATTACATTAGCGGGCAGGCAGCAATGTAGGTATTGCTATGGCTACAGTGTCACACTATAAAGGCACCTGATCCTCTGTGTGGATTGTGCAGGGACTGGATGCAGTTGAGCAGCAGAGAGGAGCTGACATGCACCTTTATCACATGGCTTAAGGAGACTGAGGCTGAGGAATAGACAGGGCTGGTGATGAATGGGCTGCAGGCCCTGCCTGCCGTCTTCCTTTGACAGAGCTGCTGTAATCTGTTACAGAGCCACCGTTGCCTCTATTAACTTCTGACACATGCACACCTGCACACTCACTACAGCTGACCTTCCACTTCTCCGCATTCATTCTAACTCCGAGGCGAGGGATTGAGACGTAGCGAAGTTAAATATTTAAATGTGTTTACTGTGGGTGCTCTTTTCACGCCGTGCAGAACCAGTTTTTTTTTCTCAAACTAAATTGTTCCATTGTCTTTTTTTCAGAACTGTTTGAAATTCACTTTAACTACACAGTCACATTTACTTGGAAATCTCCAAAACTTGAACATCTTCAGTCACTACACTGATTAAAATGCAGGGTTAAAGGACAATTCAGGCGCTGCGGAACAGAATCAACCAGTCAACAAATGACGTTTAACCACTAACCAGTAACATAGCTCAAGTTTGTCGCTTGACTGGTTATGACTGTTTTTTCCAAGATGGCGCCTGCCTGTATACCGAAGGCTACTGTCTTTAAAATCTTTTTAACAAACGGTCTTACAAAGTTCTCAATGCTTCAGTTTAAATATAGGGACCCTCATTATGCTACCGTGGAAGTGTTGTGCTATTTCAAGCCTTGTTAGTGGTATAGAAATAGCGATTTCTTTTTACTTTTGCGTTCCCTGATGACTAGCTTTATAAGTTAATTAGGGGTTCACGCAAAAACTGGTCACATTTGATTAGCATATCCCAGAGAACGGTCGACTCGGTACCCATGTGTTGTCAACCCCTAAATTTTTGCGCCAAAATTGTCCTTTAAGGACTCAATCCATCCGAACAATGCAAGAAAGCTATTCCTACAATCAAGGCAACACACTGACTTTACACTCAAGGGAGCCTACCTTTGATTTTTCCGTTTTTTTTCTCAAGATTCTGGTACTAATGAAACTGATATTACTGTTATCTCAAATTCTCCATCAGCCAATGCATCACTATACTATGAAATAAAAGGTGAAACCAAAGCATGACTGGAATGGCATGCACCTTAATTGATGACAAAAGAGAAATTAACAACCTCAAAACAACATGAATAATGTTGGAAATGTATAAAGTTGTCAACTGAGCCAGTGTTGAAGGTTGATTATCAGTGCTTCCATCTTCCCTTCCCAAAATAAAGTGTTTTTTTCTTCTTTATTTTAGCATCAGTGATGCATTTTTCTGACCTCACACACAAAGGCCAAAACACATCATCTATTCGATCTATCTAAACCCACATAATAATACAGTATGTAAAAAGACACACACATCTGTTTAGTTTTGAATGTGTTTTACTGTAAACAACTAAACTTCATTTAAGGATGGTAAAACAAAACACAAAAAACATTTAGTGGTAAAACTTACATTAGATATTCTGTATTCTGAAGTCCTTTTACTATTACTGTCTTGTTCAACTTTTTTAATTTTTTTCTCTGCTGTTAGTAAGCCATGGAGCTACCTTACAATAAAAGGAGAAGAGGATTAAAATTTGATAGCAGTCGACACTCAGTGGCCTTTAAGTACCTTATCTACAGTTTTAATGGGATTGAGAGCATATCATGGTCTTTATTCAGGACACAAAAAATGGTCCATAGCATAATACAAAACTAGCAAAAGACAGACAAAGACAAGACAAAACACATACAATAAAAAATGCACAATACACAGAAAGAGTGTTCAGATATTATTATAAAGACTAAAACGCCAATCGTTCCACAATCTCAAAGTGAACCTATCCACACTTATTGCAGGGTTCACTAGTGTTGCAATTATGCTGTTAAATGACTCTAGTCATTAATCTACACATACTGTACATGTGTACATGAGATTCCTGAGTACAGCAGGACAGGTGTAGGCATCAACATTTACAAATGTTTGGCTTGCACTGTTCCATTGTGGCATTTTAAGTATCAGCCTCATCCCATCATTGTATGGCACATTGAGTTTCTGCATACTACTTTTTTTAAAGCACCGCCACAAGTGGGGTGCAATACAATGGGGTGCAAAAAGCTTCCATTAGTCATATAGAATTGTGAAAGGGTTGAGGAGACAACTATGACAAAAATATATGTGATGAATCTACAAAAAAACACAAAATTATTCTTTTACTCAAACATTCACCTTCACTGTATTCACTGTGAAATACAAAGTAAGGCTGATTTATTGTGAAGCCAGTGTAGTTTATGCTGTATTTACTTTGACAGATTGCTAGGTGTCTTTTTTGAAAGAACTATATACTTGATGTAAACTCATGCAATACATACACCCTTCTTTATACAAAATAGTTAACCTAAACATAACCACTGTCATGGATGACATATACATGTGTATAGTACATTTTATGGCTTGTAATGAATGGGAATTATAAGACGACGGCTGCGGTTAGTGGGTAGAAAATGGCAATAACATTGTAATTTGGTAGCACATAATAGGATTTGATTGTCAGGCTGCTGGATAGAAAATAAGACACGCCTTCAAATCACTGCATAAAATTTTGACAGCATTGACTTATTCAATAACTTGAGCTGTGATGTCCCCCCTCCCGTAATTACACCACTGAAGTAAATAGAAACTGCTGGTGTACTCAGCTACCAGGTCAACCTAATCCCCAAAGCCTACAAAGGGAGTCAATCACGATGAGTAGGTGTAGCAGCTGCAGGTTAGAGAGGTTACTATCTGCATTTATTTACAGACGCTGATATAATTAACCTGAGTGCAAAGTGGGGTTATTGAACTCATTCAGCTTTAGACATTACTGAGACAAGCTCAGGCTTCTCAGTGATCTGACTAGCTGATAGAAATATGTCACGGAATTTAATCTAAAATCTGGATGGAAATATTGACAAATTTTGCCCTGCATTTACCTTTCATTAACTTCAAAATGGTTGACCATATGAAAGTCATGCATTGCAAGCTGACTTAGCTCAACATACAACAGACCAGTGCTGAAGCATAATGTAGCTCCGCAGTCTTGAAGGAAAATTCTGGTTTATTACATCATGAATCTTATTTTTATAGGTTTTACCAGCAATCACTTTGGTGAGTACAATAATATAAGAATTGACAGAAACGATGACCCTGGCTACGGTTATAAGACCTAAGTTGTAATAAACCGGAATTATCTTTTAAAAGCTTTTGTAGCATTAGTAATGCTTTGTTATCATGTACTGTATGCTGGAAATTGATTTAGAGCAATTCAAGCATAGTATATTGATTCCACTATATTGTGCCGCCACTGTTGAACACGCTGTTGAGAAAGCTTTTCTAAATCACTGTTGTAAATGAGGAAAACACAAGCAGAAATGACACATTTTTACTCAGCTGACCAAACTAGATAGATGAGGCTCTGACACTCATTTTTTTTTTCTCTTGGGCATCGTAAATGCACAAATAAAGATGACACAGATGTCTATCCCACAGTGTTTCGGCCATCGGCCACATAGAAACACTGATAAAGGGCCTGAAATCAATAGGCCGCCCAGTGCTTTATGATCTGTGTGCAGCAGGAGTGCTTATGCAGCACCTGGCCTCTAACCCTTAAGTGAATTTCCAACACTTGGTTTCTGTTACTTTCTTTTATGTAGTCGACAAACCCTGCAGGCCTAACTTTATTGGACATTAGTGGTCACTAAATATCATTAACATTTTTTTTTTTAGGCAAATTTTCATGGAATCCAATCACAAGTGTACAGAAGTCTGGATCCGACCCTTAGGGAGCGGTGCTTAAGAACCCATAACAACCCTGGCATCCTTGTTGCTTCAACAACAATGCTTTGTGCTTCCTGGCTGTAGCAACAAAGGTGAGAGTTCATTTGTTTTCATGAGGTGTGTCCAGAGGAGGAGGAAGACAAATTGCAGTGCTGTGTGTGCTGCTATTTGGCTGAATGCCTCATCCTGGTGAAGCCTCCCCAGAGTGCCCTGCTGCTGGCGTCAGGTTCCATGAGGGGAGGGCAGAGGGGGTATCAGCTCCTGCCCACACAATCAAAATATAACATGCAGCATGCCTTTCAGTGGCTGGCTCAAGTAACTTGGTAATCCAACACTCAATGTTGCACAGATCATTAAGGTCATGCTCAGATCTTTCGAGACTCAACAAACAATTGGTCTTGGCAGTATGATGTGGCTGTGTTTCATTGTGACAGATTTAGCTGTGCTGGATCTGACAGGATTGACAAAATTTGAGTCTAGACAGAACTGTAAATCTTTGTCTCAGCCCCTCGTGTAATCTTTCATGCTCTGTCTTCCACAACGCTTCTGAGAACGTGCCTTTTTATTCAGGTTGACCCCTCATTTGTGGCCAGCGTTGACTTGGCTGATTGGCTCCTCATTTATTTCTTAAAAAACACACATAATTGGCTTTGCTTCGCAGTGCAGCCGCACAGTGATTTACTGCACATGGTCAGATGTTTTATGGAACTGTCCTTATACAACACATTAATACATGAATGGATATTTGTCATGTGTAACCATATAGAGTGTCTTCAGGATAAGACCCTGATGCAATTTTCTTCGTGCTTTGTGTTCTCTTGAAACAGCAGCAAGTGTTGTTTTTTTCCTCTTGTCAGATGAAGGCCTAGACTTTTATGGAAATGAGGAAGCCAGCCACAGGGTGTACATGTTGAATGAGGCACTAGATAGAGTCAAACTGTATTGGCTGTTCATCAACTCTGCCCTGTTTTAAGTTCCACTTTGAACTTTCTTCAGCTCTGCCTTTAATCTCTCATGGAGTTGCAATTTACACTTTGTCTTTCAATTCATTCCTCTCTGATGTAGTGCTTGGTTATCAGTTCATCTCATACGTTCCTTCAGTCAGACTTGTAAAATGTTGTGGCATGAATCGCACAGGGCATTCACTTCAGTAAATATGAGACAAACCCTATTTTTTCCATTACCCACCAAAACACCCCCCTCTTTATTTAATGTCTGTGCACACATTCCATTTCCACTCACACAAGAAGCAAGGGAGAATTTTCCCTCTGTTGACATCATAAATCTGAACTAGATTAAAAGCTCTATGTCATCATCTGTCACCTGTGGAGGAGTTAACATTCGAGACAAAAAAGCAGATGCCTGTTCAACTACTGCCATCTGCAGCACGTTGCGGTCACTGCCGGCTCTCTGCTTCTCCCTTTCACTTTTCAATTCAATCAAACAGCTGCAGAAAATGTGCAGGGGCTCAGTGATCAGCATTTATTGTATGCAGAAGCCACAAGCATGAAATGAAGAACAGAGTAATTACAGCCCAAACTAAGCAGACCTCAGACATAGTCTGCAGAGAAATACCTTATAGCTACAACAAACATTAAGCAGCCATGACTTTGTCTTGAAGAGGTGGCTGAAAAACTAACAGCCCTTATTATGTCTACTTACTGTGTCAGGCCAGTGCAATTTGTTAGTGTGAACAGAATGAGGAGTGACGTGACCTGTAATGGTATAAGCAGTGCAACTCATTGGGCATCGACTTTGCCGCCGTGCACCTGCTAAAATCCTTGAACAAATGTTGAGCAGTGAGGACTAATGATGTTTATTCCGGGGAAAAAAATTCAAATTCTCGTATGGCAAATGACACCAGCACGTCCTCTTTTTACTTTCTTTTTTTCCAAGAGTCTCAAAAAGTGTCTCTTCTCACAAATCAAGATCCAAAGCAGAAGACAATACAAATTTTCAATTTATATTCTGTCTATCAGAGAAATTGGACCACTGTGGAAATTCTGTAAGGACACAGGAATCAGAATATCTGGCTGTATGAAACCAAAAGTATCTAAAAAATATTCATTGTATTATTCTGTGTCTCTTCCTCTAAATGGAACTCTAACTTGCCAACTAATGGGCACACTCTCTGCTTATTGCCAAATCTCCCACTTAAAATGGCTATTATTACTATTTAGTGACCTTGATGCCTTAGCTTGACCTTGTTAATACAATAGTAAAACCTTTAACCCTGTTGCATTTAGAATATGAATGAATTCAGAAAAAAATAGGACTAAATAGGAAGGGCTTTTTTCAGGAGCATTAGAGGTCATTCAAACATTTAATAGCTGTGTGTGTCTTTGAGTTTCACTTAAATCAGTGAAAAAAACCCACTGTACAGTATGTTAGCCTGTGTGGATTCAATATGGGGATGTGTACACGTCAGCATTACCACAGTCCCATCTAATCTGAGGTGCAGCTTGCTGTGTGACTCCAACACAGCTTTTCTGGCACCTCTCTTTGTTGGTATTTAAACCCACTAGCCTGAATGTGTTCCCTTATCCTCCAATCCCAGACTGCACACGCAGTTTACTGACCTTTGACCTAACATACTCACTGTACATGCACTTTCTGACATCTCTCACATTTAACACGTGTTGAAATCTGAAAAATAAAAATGCCACTTGTGTCCTCAAGGTCAGATGTGTCTGTTGGACTGCAAAGATAAGATCTATGTTATTCATCGGCTTTGGAGGCCAGTCAACACTGTAGTAACCTACCTACATATTTCTGGCAGTTGCATGATTTGAGAGTAAGAGGAGGCGCAGATGGGAGTGAATAAATAAATAGAAAAAAGAAAAATTAATCGTGAGTGTGTCTTTCGCTTTCCTCTTGCCTAAAACAAACATTAACCTCAAATATTCCCATGCTTAAACTCTACAACGTTTATCAAAAATATCTACACGTGCAATATAACTTATGCAGTGCATCAGGGAACCACAAAACTGATTGCGCAGTACTGGTGCAGATAGGCATCCCTTTGAACTTTGGCCCTTGCCAGGCTTTTCTGGCATCCAGATATAATCAAATTCTCAGACTCATGCCAGCCCCTACAGATTGAATGAACAAGCACCTGCTGTGCCAGTCTGGGAAAGGGACAGAGCTGGCAGCTTGTAGATTAAATAAAGCTGTCTAGTCTGTGCCAAGGTAATGGTTTCTCAAACCAGAGTTAAATGTAATACTGATTCGATGTCAGTGTTGCTTTGTTGGATAACTCTGTCTGGGGTGTTGAAGGAGGAGACTGTTGCAAACGTTGTATTTCAAGCTCCAGCTGAGATCGCCTCCATTCTGGGCCCACAGGGGCCCTAAAAACCAACAAAAACACACCAGCAACTGTTAGGTGTAGATCATGTAAAACTATAAAATAATTAAAGAAAAAAATTACACTGCAGAAACTTAAATTGTATACTGATCAGGGCATGTTTTAGCATTTTATACATGTTTTAAATAAATATGTTCTTGCCTCATAAAAACACAAAGTCAGTGCTTTAAATCACAGTATTTTTATGTATTTGGTTTATTCATACCCATTGCTATACTGTAACGTTTAGCAGTAATGTAGTCATGCCATCCATATCATCAACAAGATTAATCATTACCTTAAAAAAAAATTGTGTACAATCAGGCCTATGTTAAATGCTGTTTCATGTACATTTGCATGATATTGGTCCACAAAACATTTTTCACTATCCAAATTGTGGAATAGTGATAGATATAATGGCATATAACAGAAAATATCTTATATAATGGAGTAGAATACACTATGATACAATAACAATAATGAATAGATAAACATTCAAAACATGTATGTGTGTATTACCAAGGAAGTTGAATGTATGGTATGAAAAAATCATACATGCACATTTAATTTAAAATTTTTGGTTTTGAACTCTCAAACACCTAATTTCGTAATTTTTCTTATAATATTCCATACATCAGTCAATAATAAAGCAATGTTCAATTCCAGTCACGTTAACATGATGTTTAAATTTAGATGCAAAATAAAAAACTCATTCAGATGGAATGTTGTTTATATTTAGACTTTTCAGGGATTAGGTTTGTGACATCTTGTTATAAATACAGTAACACCTCATCTCCAGTATCCTCTTTGATGGTTTGGAAAGGTTGTGTCTTTGGAAATGCTGGGGAACAACCCAGTACATCCCACGCATCCCCTCTAAAAACAGCACTCACCCTTGTTGCTACAATTTAACATGGATTTGGGCTCCTTGTAGTTGGTCTGTTCCAGTAAGATGGCAATTGGGCTGGGAACATCTGTTTTCTGTTACAGCTTCCATGAAAACATCAAACACTTTATACATATTTATGTATTTACCGATGAGGTAGGTTCTGCATGTATTCATTTCTGAGCTATCGTGATATGAAAATTATTTTAATCCTACACCAATGTCTCTGTCCCATTGCAAAGTGCATATTTTCTGCAGATTGCGATCACGTATAATTTGCTTTGTTGAAAAAAAACATCCACTGTATTGTAACATACACCAGGTAACAATACCTTATTCCTATATCATTATCATAGCCTATTAAAAAATGTTCCTGTCACTTGGCAACTGTGGGGAAAATAAATAGATGACTTGTAGTCTTTAAAACAATTCCATACTATTTTACTGAGTTATTCTGCCTTTACAGACATACTTTTCCTTACATTTCATCAAGCATTTTTGCAGGAATCTCAGACTTCACAATCAAAAGAAGCACACGTACTGGGTTGAATTTACTTGGTATGCATGGGTAGAAAACCACCTAAGAAAATTGTATTAATAAAACACATGGGTCAAAACAAACTATATATATATATATATATATATATATATATATATATATATATATATATATATATATATATATATATATATATATATATATATATATATATATATATATATGTATGCTTGTGAACAGTTACTTATACTTATACTTCTACTTATATGTCACCCTTCCTTATTGACTGTTAATAAGATGTGTATCTTTTGAAGTTTTGAATACCCTATGCACATCTTTTTGTGCAACTACAATAGATCTGTACATCAAAATTATCATGTTTCAATTTGGGGGAATAACCAAGCAACAACAAGACAAGACAAAATGCTGTTTAAAACAACCTTTGGTACTGGATAAAGTTAATCCAGCAGTGTGTCTGAGGGCCAAATTAAACAATAGCCTCTGATTGAGCAACTCATGCTTTTGCATCTTTAAGGAATAGTCAACAAATTTTTGATCAGGACGAATACAATATGTGGTAGAAGAAGTGAAATAACTGGGAAAGAAGGGCAGGTCCAGGACAAATGATGAAACTTTCAAAATGCACTGGGTGAAAATGTTAACAACATTTTCTCAGTTGTTGACAAACATCGTCATGTATTCTGGGTCATTCTTTCTGTCATTTTTCCTTTTTCTTACATTAATCAATTTTGGTTGAGATAATGCAATTTCTTATTGAATGACCATACTCTGGTGGTTGCCATGACAAAGAATCAATCCTAAACTGTAACAAATGGCTTCAATTCATACAGGGAAATGGTTCCCATTTGTCCCCAGCTGGTCAATACACATTTGAGGTCCAGTCGAGAGCTCTATAATGAATGTGTGCTGGCTTGTTTACCCTGGGAGACAGAGATGTAATTTCTGACTGCATGTCTCTGGCCACATTTTGCCAGAGCTTCATGCCATGATTACTGCAAAGCTGGTTTTCTACAAAATGTTCTGGGCTCATCGGGCCTTTCTCTTTGGCACGCTGAATCACATTCACCAGGGTAAAGGATGGAGATAATTACTGCAGCTTTGTATGCTTTACTCGCCTCCTCATTTTTAAAGGGCAGTGCTTAAGGTGTGAGGACATGCACGCAATCTGCAATTTTCCCAAAATAGATGGAACACCAAAAAGCCTGACCTATACTGTACGTTTATTTTGTTGTGATAAAAGGACATGAATCTCTCTTAGCCTATCAACCTTTAAGGTGCTGTGAAAGAGTTCAAGGGCAGGGGCAAATTTATAATCAATAACTGCTAAATATCCTAATTTAGCACATTATTCATGTTGACTACTTTGCTCCGTGGTTATTGATCGATGGACAATGTCGCTGAGATGACAAAGACAAAGGTGAAGTAAGAGTATTAAGCAAGGTAACAGAACAAGTACTGGTGATTAGAAATGGAAAATCACCCCACAACTCTATGAAATCATGTCTCATATTACATGTTTGTTCATGTTTTCTATTGTTTATTCACATAGACTTGTTGCAGGGACGTCTCAGTTAATATTATTGATCTATGATGTCGAGGGTTGGTCCTCTTGTCCTCCACAGTGCGGTTGTCAATAAGCATCCATTTACTGTGGCATCCAACAAATAGGGAAGGAATTCAATTTGCCAGCATTCGTTCAAAACTATTTTGTTCTATGGTCTTGCTGACATCTACCATCCAGCAAAACCAATGTAGTGGAACCCACAGACAGGCTGCAGGCTGACAGTGAATGCGCCCCCATTACAGCAGGAACAGATCAATCCACAGCCATTATGCAAGGAGTGCAGACAATTGACTATAAATATGTATGTTTTTATGAAACTATACTGCCTGGTGGACATTTGTTAAGGCATGTATGTCCAACACAATGCACGGTAAAGAAAAACTATCCTCTGACTTAACACAATGTGACTGGGAATAGGCCTCTCCTGAGAAATCTTTGCATGACAGGAAGTAGAAATTGCTGAAGATTTTACTTTAATATGACATCATTTTATTCTCTAGTATTCAACAGACATAACCAATCAATAACTAAAGATTTGCCCAACACAGTTGGGCTCAATGGATCCTCTGACACATTGGGAATTTAATTAATTTTATATGAGAGAGGTAGCTGAGAATATTTCTCTCTGTTTGGATTGGTTTGTTCTTTCAGAGCTTATACAGCATGGTAAATGCTTTGGAACATATACTAGTTTAAATTGAATGCAACATTCAACATCACACCATTTCACAAATGAAAATGTTAGCACTGAACTCTTATTTTTTTTGTTGAAAATAATGCACAAGAGGTCACAAACAACAGCGGCAGTCACAAAAAAATTAAAACAATCTAAATACTTTGGCCTCTGTTTATCGTTGCATGTCTTATGCTAACTCTTTTCAGCAAACACACCTTTATCAGAGTCAACAAGGGGTAACTTCTCAGCAACTTCCATGAAACCAGGTAAAGAGAGTGCACAAGAACAATGTGCAAACGTAACAAAGTACACTGAGGTTAAGAATCACCCTTGATGGTTGATTTCACACAAGTGACAGTGTAATGTGAGCATACTATTTCAAACACTTAACACATTTATTGAGTCAATGCTTGGAGGACTCTGCTTACTTTTAGTTTGAGTTATTTCTATACCTGGTATGGAGCATTACCACTCCCTCTTAGCCCTGATGTCAATTAAATGCACTGGATTTGTTCTGTATGTATGTGATTGCCATCTCCACTCTCACAGACTGAAGATGAAGATGTAATATATTGACCTGTCTATGGGTGGCACTACATTAACAGCAGAGGAAAAGTCTTGTCTGCACACACACACACACACACACACACACACACACACACTGCAGTATGTATGCACATTACCTTCTTTTCTACCACCATATTTGTTTGTACACACACACTAACACACACACACACTGAAGTATTTATGCACAGTACCTTATTTTCTACAACCATATCTGTTTGCAAGAAGTGTGTCGGTGAAGTGTTTTAAAAATTGATGTTAGTGTTTAGTGCGCTATAGATTTCCATTAGGAACTAACTTTTTTTGTAGAAGCAGAGACATGCCCTGTGACATTGTGTCCAGTGTGCAAGGATCTCACAAAGTTACGGCACGCTAAATCTTAGTGAGCCTTTATTTCTATTGGCATATATTACACTAGCCTGGGATGTGGTTGCAGGGGTTATTCTGGGCTCAGCTTGTTCTGATCGGTGAATTGATTAGATGTGAATGAACCCTTCCAGAGGACAATTGAGCCCACATTTCTAACAATAGACCTCACTCAGTATATAGGACCCTCCTTCCATAAACATGAAACATTGTTGTTTGGCTGTAAATACAGTTTTTTTTCAATTGCTTAAGCACTATATTGAAAGCAGGAACCGTTTTTTCAAAACACTACACACATTTAGCACAATCGCACACCCAATAAGCAGAACACGTCAAACACTTTACTAAATGAAACACTCTTGCAAAAACTATACACCAATTTACAAAAAACATTTTTTATTACCATATGAATTACAAATATTACAATTGACTTAATTCAGTTTGACCCAGTTACGCACTGCTGTTGCACTTTTAGTAATTCTACATCTCAATGATTAAAGTACTGTAAAGGAAGTTCAAAGAGAGAGTGCAAATATACAATAAGTTCACCAAACTCCATACAAGACCAATGCAGCAGACTGAGGAAAATATAATTTATTTCTCTCCATATACCCAAAAAAGTCAACATGGAGAATCAACACCAAAACATGTTACAGTTCTCACGCTACCACAGTAGTGTGCATAACACTGTTAGCTCAGCAAACAAAAGACAAACATAAAATATGGTATCCATAATGGTTATAATCACAGAAAAACAACAACAAACAAAAACAAAGCTGAAAAGGAAAGAAAATACTAGACATTATTTCTTCTCCTAGCTGGATCTGGCCAGAGAATTTCATCAACACCACAGGCAATATCCTCATTGGCAAGACAACGTGGGAAGAACCATCTTGAATGTCGAATCCATCCTTGCACAGCTGCGGCGTCGACTTGGTCACAGGCGTCCTCCATGGCCATGACTGAGGGGTACCTGAGTCTGGGGCCAGAGATCGTGAACCCTCCAACACCATGCAGAGAAAAACTCTTCGATTGGGTTTAGAAACGGAGAGTATGGTGGAAGGTATAGTACTGTAAACTGTGGATGATATTGAAACCAGTTCTGGACAAGAGCAGAGCGGTGGAATGACACATTGTCCCAGATGACAATGTATTGCATCTGGTGCATTTGGTGAACTGCTGTGACGATGTTGTGCAATCGGTCCAAAAACACAAGAATGTGAGGTGTGTTGTGAGGGTCCATATTGGCATGACAGAGGAGGACCCCATCCTGTGTAATGGCAGCACAAAGGGTGATGTCACCCCCACGTTGCCCTGGGACATTGATCATAGCCCTGTGGACAATGCTATTTCTACCTCTCCTTCTTGCGTCACAGTGCTAGAGTGAACAATACACACCTCCACATACTCATGCTACAGCCGTTTGACCCACTCTGAATTCTGCTGAAAAAGCACTCTATACATTTTTGCTCATTTGAACATGATGTTTTTTCAGGATGCGTGCCAGAGAGTTGACAGAGAGACCTGATGGACATTATTGAAAATCGCATGATGACCGACAATGTTCACTTGGATTTCTCTGAGTCTGACAGCATTATTAGCCAAAACCATGTTTATGATCTCTCTCTCTTGTTCTTGCATGAATATGGGCCCCCTTCCTCCTTGTCGTTCTCGACCCTCATACGTAGAGAACAACACATGTAACCTACTGTAAAATGTCACAGGAAGGGGTGTTAAAAGTGCTGATATGGTGCATACAATAAGCAGCTGATTACTGTAACTGTAGACAGCTTTTCTTTTACCTGTTTCCTTGTCAAAATGTCCTTGACATTTACTCCGCCTCCCGCAGCATCAATCCGTGGTTCACAACATGGTCCACTAGTGTTTCACGAATTTCATTTGATTATTTTGGTCCTCTTCTTTTTTGAGCACATTCTCCGGCTTCAGGTCTTCCTCTCCTTCTTCCTCTTCCTCCACCTTGGCCTCTGCCTCTGGCTGGACCTCCGCCTCTTCCTCTTCCTCTTCCTCTACCTCCTTCTCCTCCACTGTGGATTCCCTATCTCACTCTCATTCTTCTTCTTCTGATTTCTTCCATTTTGGTTGAAGGCACGTGAACTCACCTGCTGTATTTTATTTAGTGCTTAAACCTGATTGGTTTGTCTACAATTAATGTGTTTGCGCACCTGGTGGCTGTGTTTAACCTATTGGTTCATGAGTGTGTTCATTCGAAAGCATTTGCTTTGAAATGTAAGGGAATGACATCATGATCAATTTCTGTGTCAAATGCATGCAAGTGTGTTTAGTGTTTTGCAAATCACTGTGTGCATTGTTTCGCAAAAAGTGTGAAGTTGACAATGTACTTACTGTTGTGCAAATCTAGGCTGGTGTTTTGCTTCTTGAGTGTAATGTTTTGCTAATTATGTAAAAGTTTTAATTTTAGTGTGTAAGCAATTGTAAAAAAAAAAACTGTAAACACAAGATGTATGTATAACTCACATGCTGAGGCACAATTTTTCCCAAATATTTCAAATCTAACACGTTCTAATAATTTTAATAATCACATTCTTACCTGATTTAAATGGGTATTTTGAATGGGCACATTTAAAAATTGAGCTAATAAACAAAATCTGCCTGTTATTAACAGTTTGATAGGAGTTATGGTTTATGTGGAGAAAAAGCTCCAGTAATAGAACATTGATAATGGTCCATGAACCAAAGTACCGCAAAGGTAAAGCTCTATGTGTGTAGAACTAGCTAAAGATGACTAGCTAAAGGATGAATATGTGTGTAGGTGTGTCTTTGTACATGGTAACAAAAAAATGGCCTCAGAGGGAACTGCAAGAACTCGACAAATTTGTATGCTAAATTAAATGCTAATTCTTTTGATATGAAGCCACTGAAATGAATATGTTTTTAATTTCCAAAAACATACGGCACAATACATTTTGCAAACATGTTTTCTATCTAGAGCAGCTGATTGACTCCTCATCCACTGTATTCATCTTTCATCTCTCAGCTGCAAAGTTTAGTACGGTGAGAGGTGGTGAAACATTTAAATTCAATTTCATACAACTTCAGATTAACCTGATGATCTGATTCAAAAAACAAATAGTTTTCTGTTTATAATGCAACAAACTCATTTTTTACGTACCAATATGATTCTTTCAAACTTGTTTTTGTGGCAAACTGACAAAATAACACTGTAGTAGAGGATATCTCTTCCCCACTGGGACCAATAGATTCACCCTTTTTATTCAAATTAAATTCTGTGCTTGGCAGTGGACAGCTCGCCCACAGGAAATGATGAATCAAAATGTAACAGTCTCTGTTGACACACTAAGTGTGCGCTCCACTAACAGAGAGCTCCACTCGCCAACAAAATGTATTCTCAAAAGAGAGAAATATAACATAGCTGCCAGCGACAAATGTAGGGGTAGAGCCCGAATATTCACTGATGAAAGTTTGTCTATAGTGATGGAATATTCATTCAGGCTCACTTACAGCGCAGGCAGCCAACCCTGTGAATACATTAAAGAGAATGAAATGATAGGAGGCTACATTGCCCGGGCTAGGAATGAAATTCAGACCCTTGTGAGAGGAAAAAATATTAATCAGTGAGCTATAATATTACGCCACTCTCCAAACTTATTTTTTTAACCAGTGTTTGTGCCTAAAGTATGGGGAGCTGATCTGATAAAACTTGAATCTGAAAAATGTAAACGTATTACATATATTTTTGACTTTTGTGGCACTTCCTGCTGCTCAGTTTGGAAAAAAATTGGAGCTGCTCAGTGGCCAGCAGATGAGACTGTGGTTGTACTGGGCAGCTTCTAGGTATGAATGTGTAACTGTGTGAATGTGATCAGGTTGGCCCTGCAAAAGAGAGGCTTCCTCCCAGTGAACCTTCCCTAAATAAATAAAGGATGTTTGTTCATGTTTAAAAAGGGCAATATCATAATTGCTTTTTTAGTGTATAAGTTGTTATGACATGATTTATGACATGAACATAGTGCACCTAAAATGGGACTTGAGGTTATAGTGCTAGCCTTTTTGCTGTTGACTATATAGGGTTACGTTTTTGTCAGAGTACCAAGAATTGGAAAAAAATTGGCCTTCAGATCGGAAATGATCCCTGCAGTACCCAGAGGATGTTTGATTGAGTTTCTGCTGGTAGTAAGACGTCATTCAAAGGTTTATCCCAGTCATGATTGACACAAAACAACTACAAGAAAGGATGCCGTGTCAGTTGTGAAGCAAGAACATCTGAATATTTCTTTCAACTGGAATACACCATCATTTTGTCATTGAATGTTTGTACTATTTGACAGTCATAATGATAAAAGAGGATGCCATTAATGCCCATTTGTAGTGCTGTTCATTTTATTTGACAGGGGAAATTCTGAGTTTGCCCACCAAGGGGCTCCCTTTTCAAACACTGAAATGACTATGTGAAACAGGTGCAACCATCTGGAGCTGTACAGTCACAGTGTGCTGTTTCTTCACATGTGGATCATACTGGGTCATACTGGGTGGGTTATATTGTACTGTATACTAATAATGACAAATATCACTTTATTGATTTATTACATCAAAAAATAGTACAATTTATTGAGTGTAAGTAATTTCAAAGTTTTTCAAAGTTTTTTCAAAAATATTAGTTTAACAGCAATGTTTCATTTGTTTGTTTAATTTCTGAAGTAATATCAAACTTAAATAAACACTTAATGTTGTCTGTTTGACTAGTTTCCTATCTATCGGAGGGACAATGACACAAAAAAGCTAAATAGCAGTTATTTATATCAAAAGTATATGTATTACTCGTGGATTCTATGAAACCAAACGTGAACACTTCAGAAGAATTACAATCAGCACTTTATTTCTGCACAGACAACTTTCAAAAAAAGCTAGACAAAGTTAAAAAGTTAAAGTTAAACACTTGCTTTAAAGACTTAAACAAGTTACATTACAACATATGTTAAATATTGAAGTCGTATCAGTGTATGCAAACAGCAAATCCAATTCAGTGTCCATGTGTTTGTTTCAGTAATAAAATCCAATTGTACAAACAACCAACACACTAAGATGAAAAAAAAACAGTTTTTGCATGGGACCCACGTCCACCACTGACCTTTCTTGATTGAGTGTAATAGCATACAGAGCAAATGCAAAAAGGTCACTGGTAGAGACAGCCTTAATATTATAATTGGCACTTATTTCACGGAGACAGCTCTGTTGCAAGAAGCTACACACACTTGCTCCAGAAAAAATATATTACATATTCATGGTATATTTGCAGGCCTGTTGTATCCATGCAAGATGCACTACCTGGTTGATCACACAGACACAATGCTGTGATGTGACTAACAGAATGAGCTAATGCAATGCAGATGTAGTTTAACGTGTTTTTTGTCCGTTAGCATTCTGAGAGGTGCCTTTGTGTCTTTGCCAAGTCAACACTTTCCATATAATAGTCAAGGGCAGTGCGTTTATAGCTGAAATGCAACAGGGGGAATAGTGCTAAAAGGGTGAAATTATGATGCCTAACGCGACATTTATAGAGCCAGCACAACTACAACATGTAGCCTATCATCTGTCATCTTCAGGAATAATCATCACCTGTGCTCCTCTGCTCTAAATAAGCTAATCAGCAGGGAAGAATGTTGTGTTCTGTGACTCTGTTAAGCACTTTCAAGTATTGTCTGACTGCCCTCTCCCTGTGCCATAATGATGAGCAAGCTGTCTGCCAAATTTAATCACTATTATTCAGGCAGCTAGCTTTGTACGTGGGCTACGTTGTTACAGGCCAAATCTGAAAATATAGAGTGAAGCACACAGCGGTAACATCTTTTTGGATTGTGTGCTTGCTTTGTCTACATTGTTATTGACTAGATCAAAGACTTTCACATCGGAGAGTCTGAGTTTTTTATTGAAGGACAGAAAATCTTGCATTAATGCCACCCTGCTACAAAGGTTTTTGTGGTGTTTTTAAGAAGTGTGAAAGAATCTTGGTAAAGTAAAAAAAAGTATTTTACCTGCATAATTCATTTTATAGTAATTACCAGTGTCAAAGCTAAGTACATTTAATCAACTAATGTACTTAATTGAACATTCAAGCTACTTGTGCTTTACTTTTCCTAGATTATGCTACTTTATACTACTCGAACACATAGCATTACTACATTATTATAGACTACATACTAGATTTTAGATTAAAACATGATGATCTTATAAAATACACTACAATGCCAAGTTGTTGGCCCTTTAAAGAAAGTACAAAGCCCAAAAAGTGCAAAAAACACTTTTTATCTACTTTCCTACAATGACCCCTTAGATATGTATATACACCATATGTGTGTGTGTGTGTGTGTGTGTGTGTGTGTGTGTGTGTGTGTGTGTGTGTGTGTGTGTGTGTGTGTGTGTGTGTGTGTGTGTGTGTGTGTGTGTGTGTGTGTGTGAGACCTTGACTGAACAGTAAGCTACAAAAAGCTATAAGGCAAAAATGTTCAACATTTCTGAATTTTTTATATTTTATGTATGTGTAAAAGGATTTTGCCAGCAGGATTTTTCCTTGTAATGGAAGATTTTTTGATACAGTATATCTGAGGTTTTACCACATTAAGCTTTAATTAGTTTATATTTTAAAATACATGTTTATGTCAATAGGGTGACTTGTCTGACTGTTTGACTGTTTGTTTATGAATGTAAGTAGTAACAATGGCAACAGTATGTGGAGTAATTATTTTCAAATAAGCTTAACAGCAGATTACGCTCAAAGTCTTATTTGTTCTGGGTTATGTAAATACAGTGCATTCTAATTAATGTCATTTGGTAAACAGGAAAAGATAATTGGGAAACATCACACAGAGCGGTTCCGTGCATTGGTTAATGAAAAGGTCACATTAATGAAATGCAAACTTGAATGCAGCGTAATCATGAGCTACCTGAAATGTTTATATTGTGACCCAAATTTATGCATGTACATTCTGTACACTTAGAAGATAATATGGAAACGAAAAGATATTCATTGTTGCAATAACTGTTGGACTTGTGATACAGACCGCAGTGGCATGCAGCACGCTTTAGACAGATGGCATCATGACGCCATTTGAAAGATAGGATTCAGTCTGCGGATGATTTGCTAATGATTGATGGGTCTGCAGGGACTTTCCAACGTTCCCCATGCAGTGTTGCCATTGTTCTGCTGCTGTGCAGAAGTCTTTAATAGAGTATACATCTTGTCCAGTCATGTTTGACTATTGTTGAGTTCTTCTTTAATTTATTATTTATTATTTTTAATTTATTTATTTATAATTATTAATTTATTTAAATAAATTTCAGTACATTAAGAGATCAAGTTTCAGTGTTTTTCCAATACAAATATTTGGTCTCAGTGTAATTTCAGAGGATTGTTGCAGAGGAAATTTCACAACATTGGCAGATTTATTTTTCAGATTTTGTCTGTCTGCCATCATTTTGGTCCAGATTGAAATATCTCAAAAACTGTTGATTGAATTGCCTTGATATTTCAAACTGATGTGCATGGTCCCAAGAGCATGAATCCTACAGTTTTTGATCCCCTGACCTCTCTTCTAGAGCCACCAGAAGGTCAAAGATTTCACTTTTCCTGCAAAATATCTGCCGGATCATTTTGTAAACTCATGGTTTTCCGAGGATGAATGTTAGCATGCTAATACACTAAACTAACATTGTGGACATAATAAACATTACTTAATATCAACATTTTAGCTTTGTCATTATGAGGACATTTGCACAGTGACAATGAATATATTTTGCACAATATGCAAAAATGAATTTTTCACAGTGCACACATACCACTAACAGGGTATGCATTTAGGGCTGAACAATCAGTGAACAACACTGTATAGACTGAACATTATGGGATGAATGTGAAGAATGGAGAAATTAATATTATATTCCAACACACTCATTATCAAACACATCTTAAATCTTCACATGCAAATAAACACTAAAGCCAAAAGACTGATGATCAGTCTGTCAGAATGATAGATGCACAAACTGATTTGTGCCACTGACGGAGTCAGGATCAACACTGTATGTGACAAATAAGTGTCTGTATGCACCTGTGAACACCCCCTGCTTTCATGATTATAACATTTAATGGCTCCCTCTCAGTAACACATTGACATTGTCCACCCGAAATCCTCTCCAAGATGGCTTGATTTGCCAAACCCCTTGAAAGGGAAAGAAAATCTCATTGAGGAGACGGATTGCTGAGAGGGCTCTCCAGCAGGCCTATAAATCATTCTTTAATCAGAGCGCACTGAGAGTGAGGTTACACACTAGCATCACTGACTCTCAGCTGTCTATGGATCTGCAACTGCACTCTGCTTTCCAAACTTCTTCTTTGCTCCTTTGCCCTCCTTCTTACCTCATCCTCTACACCCTGCAATACAAAGCATCATGTCATTTACCTGAGAGAAATGTTGTTCAGCCAACAAGAAGATTTGGGACACTTACTGTGAACACTTATATAAGTCATCTGACAGCTTTAATTTGAGGGTATTGTTAGCTACAAAACAGCTATTTTAAGATGTGACCATGTTTGTTCATGTCAATGTTTCATTCAGAAGCTTTGGCCATTGAAGAATAACATCTCATCAGCAAAAATGGCTGGAAACAATTCTCAAAGGAATTTCTAAGTATAGGTTTTAGATTTTTTTTCCAACACATTTTTGCATAAGTCAGTGTCCAAGGTTAATGCCTTTGTGGTGGTCTGGAACCCCAATGACAAGCTGTGTTTGCTGAAACCAGGCTGTTAAAATATGAAACTGTTTGGAATTCCTATAGTCACTATAAAAAAGCATCCTCACAAGGTTTTCTGTGTATCCACACTCAACTAGAGTTTGGTAACAGATAAGGAAGTGCACCCAGTCGAGTTTGGATTTTAGTTCTTTCAACTCACTTCAAAAGCATCCTTACACTGATATTGAGGCAAACATTCAAGCTTCAAGCTTCAGTACGGATACATCACAGCCTACACTCTATGGAAGTGTCAGCTTCATCATTTGGAGTCTCTTAGTTGTCATCTTTTTAAATAAAATGTGTTCAGGTTGACTAAGAGAGGGAATGGAGAACCAATAGAAAACAATTTTGTTCTGTGCATTAAGACATCACGTGTGCTCAGTTTGAGGTTTGTCTATCACATGCGCTTCAATTCCCCTTTAAAGAGAAAACTGTGTGTAGATATACAGTACATTCCCATAGTAGAATATATATTGCAGGTCAAGGTGCATTATATGCTCCAAAACTGACAGTGCTATAATGTAAATCCTATTCAGCTGTGGTGAACCTAGCCGAGCACTAGACTGATTACAAGCTGTAACCTTGCATTTTGCAGAGGAATGTATATTTTTTATTGGTTAAATCTCTGAGACATTTGATGGACACATTTTTGGAACAATCAGCATCACTTCGTTTGTTTGGGAGAAAGCTGGCTTGAGGCAAACTTGTAATAATTGTGGGGACTGCATTAACTGAAATGGAGGTTTAACTGACATGGCTGTGAGACTTAATTTTAGGATAATTTCAAGAAAAAGATTGGGGGCAGTTGGAAAAACTGTTGAATATTGATATATCACCACATTTACCTTTAAGTTGATGTCGCCAACTTGTTGGAAAACAGCTGCTTATTTATACATCCAGCGGTTACGGAGCAACATTATCATTCAATTGGTGTTGTGTTTCTGGCCACCTGATGTCTAATCATTCTCTCTTTTAGCTCTATTTTGGTCTCTATCATCTCCTGAGGGAAATATCTGGCTCTGTAGCTGCGTTGTGTCTGTATGCTGTTTGGTACAAGACGGTCAGTGGGTCATTTTAGAGCTTTATCGTTGAAAACGACACTGTCCAGTTTCACACTGTCACATAGTCATTTTGTTTTGTTATCCTAAAACATAACAATTAATGCCATTTCAAGGATCATCGGTATTCACCATTGCTTGATGCACTGCACTTCGTACTATACTGTCTGCCATGTAAAGGCTAATTTTATTTTACTACCACCTGAGAACGTGTGGTAATTCCACTCAGCTCTGTACGCTGATGAATATCCTCAAGTTAACCTCTGCTTACTGAAGTGTACAGGGTGTGCACTGCTCTCATATCTCTTTCCTTGAGAAGGTCCCAGCAGGCTTTTACTAAGTTGGAAGTGTTGGTTAAATAGCACACAGCCTTGCTATAATTCCCCAGTTTACTTTGTGTTTATCAAAACAAACTGTCTGTATGCCTTTGAGGTAAGAGGGATTTAGCCATCCCCCCTGCTTCTGATGTCCTTGAAAGGCAATGTCAGTGCTGATGTCACAGTTGTGTATAGCTTATACACTGTAGCACAATATCTACACTTTTGGCTATGGTTGTACCACTTCACTATTGGTTGTTTAGATGGATGTTTCCTCAGTTGCTGTCTGAGCTATAAGAGATGTCTTCTGGCAGCTGTGTTCAGGGTAAACTCTGCTTCTTTTTGAGTTGGGGAGGAGGAAACAATTGTTTACAATATTTCTGATAGACATAACTTTGGTACTGACTGGTCACTTCAGAACAGCCTACATCACAACTCTTGTTTTTAGAACTCTCTTTGTCTAGCTAAGCCATAAGGTGTATGCCAGAGAACAAAAAACAAGATATCAAACATGCATCCTCTTCAATTCGTAATTAAATTTACTGTATAACATTTGCTTGTGATAAACAATGCACTCACATCACCATCATGCCCTACATCAGCCAATATGTAGCAAATGGAAACTTCTATGATTTGTAAACAGCAACAAAAATACATTTTAATAAAAACTAGCGTCACACTGAGCTTTAATAACTTCAAGTTGAGCAGTTTTTAGACTGTTGTAGGCCTAAATGTTAAGATTTTGCAAACATGGTCACAACGTTGGTGGGTGTGCAATCAGCTACATTTCATTTTTAAAATTAGATTTTTGTTAGTCTATGTCAAATAAAAATGGTAATATGAGGAATGGCATTGTGTTCTTTTAAAGCAGCTTAATAAGTTACAATCCTATATGCTATCTTGTTTTTGTTTTCCGTAATAAATGATAGATAACCTAATTTAGTTTTTTTTACAATTAAATTAATTGGAGGAACATGTTTTTGCTTTGACTTTTCTTGTCACGTTGGTTCTGCAGTTTTGGCTTTCCTCATGGCCTCTATTATCATTATGGCTCATAAACAACAGAACCGGTACTTTCAGGACCAAAACAAACACAAGTGGAAATATATCTGACACTTCTGATCTTGCAGTCATCAAAGATCTATCCCAAAACCAAATTGTAGCACTTTACAGTTCTGTCTACCATGCACAATGTTGGCTATGACAAATCACTAAGAACTGTCTTCCGTTTCTGCAGTTTTAGCACCCCTGAAACTTGTTCTGAATTCTGAATCCCCACCCCTATGACACTAGCTGCAGGAAGAGGTGATGAATGATTGAAGCTTCCAATTTTTTTCATTCTTCTATAGGGTTGCAACACTATCTCCTCTGACAGACACACACTGTGTGTAGAGTTCCCTTCAGCAGGACTGTGTATACTATGGATACAGTGTCAGACCTCTGTGAAAAGACAAACCAGGCAGAAAATGTAACACTTCAATCAGTACTTCCAACACTCAATTTTTTAAAGTAAAATATTCTTGCACCAATCCTAAAGCAGATAAATTCCTAGATTGTGTACATGTGGTGTCATATCCAAGCTCTGATAAAACATACAGGGCTCATACAGGGCGAGGAAACAAGATGAACATGGAGTGATCTGAAAGACAAAGCAAAGCACCGCCATACAATTCAATTATTCCAATGTCTGTGTAAGAACACACAGATTGCTTCCACTGTGTGTTTCCATGGACACTGCCAAGCACCTTTCCTTTTAAATCCTCTCCTAAATCTCGATAAGAACATTAATTGAGACCAGATTCCTGGAGAATAAGGCGGCGAGTCTGCCTGGATGACAGTAAATGAGATCTGAATATGTAGTGGAGACCAAGAAGGATTTAAATATAAATTATGAATACGGCAGAAATTGAGAGTGCTCTAAAAATTCTCCCTCACGCTTGAATAATAGATATGGTTTAGTGCTCTGCCAATCCATATGTGATCCACATTTATACACTGGTGTTTGTGAGAGTAATGCCAAATAATCTCTTGTTACATGATAACATTTTCAATATGGTGTTGACTTTACCTGTTGAGTAGAATGAAACTCATGAATCTATATTTGATTTTCAAGCTGAGCCCTTTTAAGTAATATTTGATGCTAAACACTTGTTAGAGTGCTCACTTCAGTCTTGTCACCTGTTTTGTCTATGAAGGGATGGAACATATTCAAGTACAACATGTGCATGATCAGAGAAATGATGGTGATTTTCCTCAGAAAAATAATAATGAATTCTAAATATATAAAAAAAATATATACTACAGCTGGTGCTGGGAGATTTGCACTTCACTGCGCGTTACCTCTTGGTGTGATTGACTGGTTTAGACATCTGGGATATACGTACGTACACTAACATATGAAGTTAACTAATAAGTTGATTGTTGTGTACAAACACCTTCTCAAACAGATGCTGAAAACTGAAGTTGCACTTTTGTATCCACAGTGGGATAGTCATAGCAGAGCTGCTTCTTCCTGCACTGACAAAACATGTCTGACTGATGAACTGGCGCCTCAGGAAAATCAAAAATCACTGTTCAAGGAGGAGTCAATGGAGGAGAGTCAGTATCATTCAGTTATTTCAGATTAAATGCAATGCATTATTTTTGTAAAGATTAGTAGATCTATAAAGGTTAAAACCACTTCTTTTTGTTTTTGCCATTTTAAGCACACTTTTGTACTATGGCACTTATAATACACCACCTGTTCAAAGTCCTGCATGCCTGAAATCTGTTAGTGGAACAGAACCTCTTAGTCTTATGTAGACCAACTGTGAACTTGAGGTAAACGAGAGTAACCTGCTCATTTGAATGGGTTTAGTCCACAGGAACAGAATGGAGGAGATGACGAGGAGACGAGGAGATGAGTCTGTTAAAGAGTTGTTGCACAGCCAACTCTTTGTAATGAAAAGCCAATTTGCTGAAAAACTAAAGTTAAAATATTAAAGAACATACAGTATTTTCCAAGTAAGGGAAATGTTTGTAAACCAGAACCAGAGAAAAACCATCAATTACCACACTTGTTTACACAGCATTTACACCACAAAATTGAAACAATCTAAACAAGAATTAAGGCCAAAGAAAAAAACAGCACAGAAGAACATGATGGAGCAATATCTGTTGTTTTTTCATTCAACAGAATCAGCAGCCAGTTTAGGAATTATCCCAGAACAACGCAGAAAAAAAGCCTTTTTTCTTTGCAAAAAAAATAAGTAGAAATGATTTTTTAGTCAAACTGATGGTTGCATGAATGGCTGCAAAGGACGTAGCAAAATATAATGATACTAACAGTGCATGGATAGAGTCTCTATTTGGGAAATAGCTAGATCTTCCAAAGATTCTAAGAAGAACTGCACCAAGGTGCACTCAGTTACATTAAAGTTCCAGCCCCACCTACACTATAAACCCAGATTTAGTTGACTTTTTATTTGTCACTTCTTATTCTTTCATGTTTTGTTTAGTGATTACTAAATAACATTAGTTGTTTGTAATAATCAGCTTAAGCATGCAGTGCACAGATCATATTAATCAGAGATAACTAAAGTTGTTACATTTCTGAGGGCGGGGTCGTTTGAACTATTCTGCGCTGAAGTGATGCAAAGGCTCATGGGAAAGAAATGTGTTCTGAACAGTTTCCATCCTAAAGTGTTAGTTAATAATGTTCTGTTAATGTTTTGGGTGTGCTTTGATAATATCTGGGGAATGATGACCTCTGGCAATGTTGATAAAGAGTTACATGGTTTGGAAGGCAGTAGTTCTGTCGCAATAGGGAAATGTTTAATGCAGTACATTACCTTTGTGATGCACAATGCTGCATTTGTAATGTTCTGTCTTTATTTATAGTAGAAATGTATGGAATACATTGTTCTTAAAATTAGATTGTCACAAAGATTGTCATAAAACAATTTTTATATTGACATATTATGTCTTAAGTATTTTTACCTAGACACATATTTCATGATTTTTTAATGTCAATTCGCATGTTTAAAGGTCCCGTGGCATGCCCCTTGCACTTTATGAGGTAATTCAACAATTACCCAGTGGCTAGAAATAACAAAGTGTAAACCGAGCCCTGGGTATCATGCTCTGTCTTTAAGAAAATGAAAGCTTGGTTGGGCCAATCTGGAATGGTTACCTCCGCTTTCCTTGCTTTGCCTGCCCAGAGAATTTGGCCCACCCATGAGAGAGAGAGAGGCATCATGGCTTTCAAGTGAGCAAAGTGGCAGTTGGTCAAGGCCACACCTTCAGCCTCCACCTTGCCCCCCCCCCCCCCCCCCCCCCCCCCCCCCCCATTCCCCCTCCTCCTCAATAGCTACAGACTCAGAAATGGAACATACTATGGAAAGCTCATTGTGGGACTGGCTCTAGTTGCTGTAATTTTGCACCAAGGCTGAATTTCAGGAAAGAGACGTCAAATATTGTATTAGGTGACCACTAAGGTCTATTTAAAAGCATCCAAAAAGCAAGATGTCATAGGATCTTTAAAGCTATAGTGCATAGTTTCTGTGTCTTCTGGGGAATTCTAAGTAATGACCCCAAAACTGTCGGCGCGTCCACATGGTACAAGCCTTACGTGATGGTGCACCACCCCCACCCCTCCTCCATGCAGTTGTTAGTAGCCAAGGAGGACACGGAGGATTAAAAAAACGTTGGAGTTTTCAGAAGAGGTACTTATCTTCACTCCCTTTTCTGTGCGTGAAAGTTGCCGGGCGAAACCAGTTTCTGAACATATTCATACTAAGAAAAACAGAGAGGTTTTTGTGGAGCTGATAGTCTAAATTAGTGTCGGAAAAGCACAGATGTAAATAATGAATTTAATGATGGTTGATTTCTATTTAGCTGCTTCAGTTCTCAGGGACACGGTAATACACATTGCTGGCTGTCATGACTTATTGGGGGATTTGAATAGAACCGAGCCATTGTTAATGTTGTTATGGCGTTTTTCCTCTGTATGGTATCTACTTGACTCGTCTCAACTCTACTCGTGTTTTTTCGTTTTCCATTACAAAAAAGTCCCTGGTACCTGATAACAGGTACATATTTTACTACTACCTCAATCGAGGTTCCAAGCGAGCTGAGGCAATACTAAAAGGTGACGTGAAAACTTGCAGACTACTGATTGGTCAGAGAGAATCATCAGTATTCACTGCGTCATCATTGCTAGTGACTGACGGGGGGATGTTCTGAACAAACCAAACGTGTTTAAATAGTTTAGCCAGCGTTTTATTTTTTTGCTGCCTTCAGCTTCTTTTGAAACTAATTTGTCTTCTGGCAAACAGCCACATGCTGAGAATCGAAAGCAACACACCTTTGAAGTTCTGTGTGTGTCGCGTTTGGTCAAGGCAGTTTTCTGCTATGACGACCAGCCACGGCTCGCCTCATAAGGCGGTACTAATCTGCAATGGAAAAAGGAGGACGGGGCACCGTGGCCGAGTCGAGGTGGTACCATCAATGGAAAAACACCATTACTGTCACTTGTACTGTTCACCTGGTTTCAAGCACATTTTTAATTTGCAGTTAAAACATTGGAAATATGAAAAAAAAAAAAAAAACATTTCAAAGACTTTTTACACTTGGTTGAGTTGGAAAAGTTGGTGTATCAATAAAAGGAAAAAATGTGGCAGAGTGCAATGGAAACAGACATAGCATAACTTCAACAACACTCACATTGTTTTTTACTGTTCAAAGTTTTGTCTGGCACTCATTTAATTAGGTAATTTTGTTGTGCCCTCTTTGACTTCCTTCTTCATGAATACTTTGTTCACTTCAGGGCGCCACCTATCAATAAAACATACATATGGTTTGTACAAACAATGAGAGGACAATCTTAAAATGACATATACAAAATCATTTATTGAGTCACACCAATCTATTAAGAGATATTTTATGTCAAATTTGCAGAAGAGCATTGCAGGTCCATTTAAAGTACATTACTCACAAAAACAACAGTAAACACTCTGGAAAAGTTGGCACTGACAGCCAATCTGTGTATTGACTTTCTGTTTTTTGTTTGTCAGAAATTAGTTTTATAACCTGGAACATATTGCATATATTCTCATGTGTGTGTGGACTTTCTACTCCCTTGTATACAGTATGTGTATAATCTAAAACTCTGACAAATATCCTTTTAAAGAACACATATGTCATTGTTTGTTCTTTAAATGTTTTTCCTACTCACTATGATTGCTCTGGAGAATGCTTGATTGAACCGAGTGGACAACTTATAAATGCTTCACATAATATTCTGTGCATGTGGTCACATCAGCCTTTGTGAAAATTAAACACTTCATAGTTTTACTTGAAGCAGAATATCATCAAATTAAATATTCTCATTTCTGTCAGACATAATATGCCGCAGGACATTCCAATCAATATTTGTCACTGTTAAGTCTCTCTTGAGGCTATGAACGAGACAACTACCACTGAAATGTGGGATGTTAGCAACAGGTGACAAATCTTAGCCATAGCACTTGAATTTGCTGAACCAAATTGGACATTTAAGTGACAACACTGGTTCTTGACTGATTGAGTATATTGGCTCATACAGAACCTAACAGAGGCTAACAATGTCTTATTCTAACTGAGCAATAGCAACAGTTTTGTTTGCACAGAGACTCAATGTGTGCCATTATAAGTTGTTTTGTTTTTTTACTATTTCCCAGTCCAAGGCTGTTCTGTGATGCAGGGTCCCACTGAGGGACAGGTCCCGTTTTGTTTGGATTCAGGATTGTTGATCCTCAGAATAACAGCAGGGATTAGGTACTCCCTGTGTATGTGTTTTTTTACAAGGCGCCGGCCATCCAGAATAAGAATCTGTGGAGATACAATCAAAGGAAACAAATCTGTGAGCCACTGAAAGGACATCGCAATCCACTTCACAGCCATCAATCGACTCTTGTTGCATTTTGCCAACAGAAACAGGGGTGTAGCCTTCTATGCACGGTGATCAATTACTCACCGAAGCAACCTTTTGTCTGTGTCATTGAAAAACAAATAAAACACACAAAATCCATCAGCCATGGAGTTTGTCTCAATCAATGGGAAGTTGTGTTTAAAAGTGCTCTGAACAAAAAAATGGCTTCATTTTTAAACAACACTCATGTCCTTTTCTGACGGCATCTGTCGATCCTCAGAGAGTTGCGGTGGATGGAAATCAGTGAGTGACAGAGGTGTAAGAATATGTCAATTGTGCGGGGACACAGGCAGATTCTGCCTCACTTGACACTGACAGAAATTACAACAATGACAACCTGCAAGCAATAATTTTTATTTTAAAAATTATTTAATCTTAGTAAAAGACTTACTAATGCAAGCCAGAGCTACGGATGCTTAAAATCAATTCTTATGTTAGTATTAACTTAAAGAAATATGCAGCAGATTCTTGTCCCATTATCATAAATGGGACAAAAAAAATCAGGAGTGAAGGGGTCACAGCCCTCAGGCTCCTGTGTGTCTCAAATTTTTTGCTAAAGTTATAACTAATTAGAAGTTTGGGAAGAGTCTTTTTGAACTGGGGGCAGCCATATCTGTGGGTGTTGATTTCAGCTCTCCATGCAAGGGAGATCCAAAATAGTTGCTGGGTTCATGAAACTGCTGAGCATTGTCAAAGCAAACTGTGTACTAATTGGACAATTTCGTAAAATATCGAGGCGCTCAGCGGACGGCAGAGAGGATGGCATTTCTTAACCCTGTTCCTTTTTGTGATGAAAAAAAAGAAAGCAATGCATCACAATAGTCCTGATTTAAACAACACGGACAAAATGTCAGCAGCAATTAGCTGACACCAGGGTTGGCAAGGAGAGAGGTAACCTGCTGTTCAATGGCCTTTAGTCGGTGCTTGGCTTTTGTTCTTGTTGTCTTTTTTTTTGTAGATCGGCAACAAATACACAGGAAGAAGAAGAGCATGAATAATAAAATGAACATAAAGGCAAATATAAATTAGCAATAATCATATTATTTAAAAACTGAAAGCTATGGCACTACAGCTTCCATAGTCAAAGTCTTTTCAGTTTAAAAAGTCAGCATGTGCCTGATGGGCGAAAACTTTTTTTTCTCATTTTTACACAAATTACAGAGCTTCTATACTGCACCAAACATTTTATCATGGTATGAGTTAACAATTTTTCAAGTCTTTTTAAACATAGTCAGGTGCCCAAATGTTCATTGAAACTGTTTTAGCTTGCTGTAAGCATCCCTCCTGTTCATTGTGGCCATTATGAGATGTATTTCTCATGTAACTGATAGAGAAATAAATCCATAGGAGTCTTTTTGGGCAAAAGTCCATTCCAAAGTATACATGAAGCTGATATGATGCTTCAGCTCAACTGATCAACCGAGTGGCCTTCAAAGTTACAGTTGTTTTATTATCTCTTTGTGACCCCTTCCCCAGTTTTGTACTAAACAACTGTAACTTTGGAAGATCTGGTTTGATTTGATTAACTCAGACTGATGATGCTTCAGATAAGCTGTGGGATATTCTTTTGCACAGACTGAGGACTGTGAATTTTGTTCCCCCCCATACTTGCACACCTCCTTCCAAGGACAGAGAAAGTTCCAGCACTGTTGCTTAATAAGTGGTAGAAATGTGTGTTTATTTAAACACTTACACGCAGAAAATTGATGGGATAGTATAATGACTGACGCAAAAGACGTCCATTGGTGTGAAAACTGCTTGATGTAACTGCCCTGTAAGTTTCTGTTCTGTCAGTCCTTGGGTACAGTTCAATTACTTGAAGTGGGCCGGAGTGACTGATGGCAGAAAAAGACAAGTCTCAACTAAAACAGGAAGAGCACCGTCTCACTCCTCTACCAGAGGAAGTAGCAATAAGATCATCTCACTCTAATGATTCACTGCAGCTCACATTTGGGTATTTTTATGAATATATGAATTGGATTTGTTCTGTAGTTGTATAACACTGTGTTATGGATTCAGTGGAGGGTTTGTTTTCAAAGAATACAGTCTCAAAGCATGAAAACATTGCTTTAACCAGAGTTCCCTTTGTGCCTCTTGTTCCCCGCTCTTCTCTCTGAACAATCATCTCCAATCAAAGAGCACGGGTCTGCAGAGTTTAGATTGCATTTGGACTAAAACTGGCTTTTACAGCACTTGTAGTATATTTGGAGTTAATGACTAACTATCTCTATTGGATTTTTCTTTTTTATGTTGAAGAAAGATTGTGACAGGATTATGAGATACGCATTCATGTTGACTCTCGATCTGATTTGCATATAGGATAGGAATCTGTAGCCTACAAAACACTGAGTGGGTGTTTACCACAAATAAAGAATAACACATTTTACTGTAAAACTTAGACCTACAGTGTTTACAGCCTGTAGTGTGCCACATCACCTACCTTTATAATTTCAGATTTTTCACATAGAGTGGGTTATAACTAAATGCTGTCCATTCCTGATGTCATACTGATGCGGTGATCCTATGAATTCTGAATAGCAAGAAACTAAATGAAAAAGCAAAATACCCTAATATCCTTGGCATTATAGGACGCCAGCAAGAATAAAGGGAAGGTGTTTTAATACCACAGGGCGCTTTGCTGTGCCACTGTGCAGAGACTTGCCAAGGTTGCTTATTCTTAGTGGTTTATATCAACGTAAAAGGGAAAGATCATTTGAATCCCCGAGGACAATATTCTCTGCTGGAAACATGAGCTTCAGCCAGGCCACAGCTGGCAGTGTAGCATTATTAATATAGCAGCAAAGATATAATATGAGAGCTTGATTGGCATATAGCCAATAACTATTATAACTATTATTTTTAAGGTTTTGATGGTTTGATCATTTTGTTGATATATTTATGTGACATGTATTTGCAGAGAATTCAGTTTGTGATATTTGTTTGCTGTGATGCAGGATCTGTCTGAACAAAAGTAGTACAAAAGTTGTAGCATGGAAGTCAGGATGCTGCCCTACAAATGTCATATTTTCTGAAAACTTTCTGCACGACAAAGTATCACACATAGCATAAGCTTGTGATTTAGAAGCAATTTCTGGGATACCTGCACACATCAAATAAGAGTTTTACAACATTCTGCTCTATTACTCATTGGAATTGCATCCATTTACACAGAATTCAAACAGCTTCAGAGTTATTTTTCATCAAATTTCTCCCAGATGGTGATTGCTAGCATACAGTCATATACACCGGCCACTTTATTAGGTACACCTGTCCAACTGCTCGTTAACACTTAATTTCTACAGCCAATCACATGGCGCAACTCGTGCTTTTAGGCATGTAGACATGGTCAAGAGAACTCCTGCAGTTCAAACCGAGCATCAGTATGGGGAAGAAAGGTAATTTGAGTGACTTTAAACGTGGCATGATTGTTGGTGCCAGAAGGGGCTGTCTGATATATTCAGAAACTGCTAATCTACTGGATTTTCACGCACAACACATCTTAGGGTTTACAGAGATGGTCCGAAAAAAGAAAAAACATCCAGTGAGCGCAGTTCTGTGGGCGAAAATGCCTTGTTGATGCCAGAGGTCAGAGGAGAATGGCCAGACTGTTCGAGCTGATAGAAGGGCAACGTGACTCAAATAACCACCCGTTACAACCAAGTGGGCAGAAGAGCATCTCGAACGCACAGTACGTCGAACTTTGAGGCAGATGGGCTACAGCAGCAGAAACCACATCGGGTGCCATCCCTTTCAGCTAAGAACAGAAACTGAGACTACAATTGCACAAGCTCATCGAAATTACAATAGAAGATTGCAAAAACGTTGCCTGGTCTGATGAGTCTCGATTTCTGCTGCGACAGGGATGGTAGGGTCGAATTTGGCGTCTACACATTAAAGCATGGATCCATCCTGCCTTGTATCAACGGTTCAGGCTGGTGGTGGTGGTGTCTGGTGTGGGGAATATTCTTGGCACTCTTTGGGCCCCTTGGTACCAATTGAGCATCGTTGCAACGCCACAGCCTACCTGAGTATTGTTGCTGACCATGTCCATCCCTTTATGACCATAATGTACCCAACTTCTGATGGCTACTTTAGCAGGATAATGCGCCATGTCATAAAGCTGAAATCTCACAGACTGGTTTCTGAACATGACAATGAGTTCGCTGTACTCAAATGGCCTCCACAGTCACCAGATCTCAATCCTAGAGCATCTTTGGGATGTGGTGGAACGGGAGATTCGCATCATGGATGTGCAGCCGACAAATCTGCGGCAACTGTGTGATGCCATCATGTCAATATGGACCAAACTCCGAGGAATGCTTCCAGCACCTTGTTGAATCTATGCCACGAAGAATTGAGGCAGTTCTGAAGGCAAAAGGGGTCCAACCCGTTACTAGCAGGGGGTACCTAATAAGTGGCCGGTGAGTGTATATTTCTATGGTTTAGCGGCATACAGTGCACATGTAATTTCACTTTTTCTAGCATTAAAACTTAAGGTTGTTTTTTTACAACAGGCCTGGACAAGTAGTCCTGAGATGCTGAGGGAGTCCATCTTTTACAAGTGCAGTGTTGTCCACACGTATAAGGGCTGTAGGAAATGTTTTGGAAAGGCCCTTTCCGTACCTGCTGTCCTTGTGAGCCGACTTTAAGTTGGTGGGGGAGGGTTTTCTGGGCAAGGTGTGTGTGTGTGTGTGTGTGTGTGTGTGTGTGTGTGTGTGTGTGTGTGTGTGTGGAGTGAGGCGTGAAAGCTTTAGTACAGTAATGAAGTCATTATGCCAGGTTATTAAAAAAGCAACGAGCCCCTTAACATGATCAATTGCCAATTTAGAATACTTTAACCATTATTTACCAATTATTTGTATTGCTTCTGAAGCAGATAAAAAGGACAAAAACATGAACCACTCACCCATTAATACAGACAGATTATAAAGCAAAAAGGTTTTCAAAGTTGGACACTGGGATCGAGAAAAAAGTTTCAATGCAAGACAATATACAAATTTTTAAAATTAGTTTTGTTGTTTCCCTGAATTTCACTTTGGAGTCCATATTCATTAGGACCAGCAACAAACAAGAGTGTTGATAAAGCCCAGGGCCAATCTCTGATGTACAGTCTTAGAGTGGCACATCAAAACAGTAAAGTGGGAAAGACTTGGAGCCATGTTAAATGCAGTTTCTGCCGTTCCAAGTGTCTTGCTGTCCCTTTGAATCGTAAAATGGTTTGAGCTCCAACATTTTTGTTTTTACATTTCATCTACTTTGACCTTGATGGACTCATGTGATCTACGTGATTGCTGATCATATTTCATGGTCATGGTAAGCGGAATATGAGCCAAGAACAAAAAGTGTTGTTAAAGCCTCGGTTATAAGGTATTACAGCAGCTTTGTCTCATCACACTGCTTGTTTTCTCACTGTGGCATGTGGGATGTGGTTATTTAATTATAATAATATGTTATTTACTTATTATATATATATATATATATATATAGTATATATATATATATGTACAGTATATATACATATATATAGATATATATATGTACATATATATAATATACTATATATATATATATATATATATATATATATATATACCGTATATATATAGTATATTAATAATGACACCAGACAATAAATGAAAAAGACACACCCAAAGGAATTGCTTGTGCCCATGTGGCTGTTCATCATCAAACTTGTTGGTGCAGTTTATCTTTTCTTATATTACTTGAGCTGCAGTTTAAATAATGCTATCTGGTTCTCAGATCAAGGGCCCTGACTTCATAAAAATGTGCACAAGCTTTAGTAGTATAAAATAACAATTAAAAAATACATACATGCAGTGTGACGTAAAGCCCATGGAGCCAAGACACACCAAGGGTGAATCCCATTTCTCTGTCTTACCCCTTCCTCTACCTCTTCGTCTTTGTGAAAACATACCCTTATGAAATGAGGCACCACATGGTTACAGTTATGTCATCATACATTGTTGCTAGCTGGCTGCCATGGAGTCCATTCAAGGTTAGTCAAAGAAATATGGGACTGTTGTGCAAATCAGCAATGTAACATTATTGTAGTAAACTAGCAATTTTTATATTTTTAAGAACACGGTTGCAAAAATATATATGTGCAGGACTGTGTAGAGCACAAAACAAGACAAGTAATTTTATTTATGCCAAAAATACTTACATTTGTGAGACTCTCTGTATGCCTTAGTTTCAAGTGATGAAATTCTTTATTTGGAATAATCCCTTGAGATGTGACATCTCGTTTTCGAGGGGGTCCTTAAAGGCAAAAAAATAAAAATACACTACATTCATAATTAGACAAAACAGTTAACAAAACAGCTTGAGGGGACTTAAAAAAAAAAAGAAACATACACTCCAAACATACAAACATACTGACAAACAAAAAAAAAAGCTCTCCATCAGACCAAAATCACCCATATCCTCCCCATTCCAACTAATAAATATTAAACAATAAACATTTAAGGTTATTAATATAGACAGTTTGAGAAAGATGAATAAATAAAATATACATGTAGTATATACAAATACATACATGCGTACATATGTACGTACATACATACACAATTACTTATACACATATATTCACATATACATATGTACACACATACATACATACATACTGTACGTGAACATACATATACATACAAACAAGCAAAATAAAAAATGAAATGAAATGACATAAATAAATAATAAAATAAAAAATGAAAAATAAAAAATCAAGTATAAGTATCAATTATGCATATCGAGTATAAGAAAAACAGTTGCAGCTTGTATGCAAATAATTATGAAGAGACATCTTTAACTGGTGAAAAGAGGAGAGAGCTCTAAAAGACCTCGGTAAATCATTATAATCGGAAGTATGCTCTGCAAATACTTGGTTTTAAGGGGTATCTAACCCCTGCCCCTTAGCCCTACCCCCAGATGATTGAGATAGCCTTTACTCTCATATGAACGTGCAAAACTAAGGGGAAAGGGTAAGACAGAGAATTGGGATTCAGCACTTATCTCAGAGACAATACTTGTATATATAATGTGACAATATTCACAAAGCACCTGTGAATGTTCTCCTAAAAGGATTCAGTTGACCCCAGTATGCAGCACTGCTTTAGAAACGTCTTTAATTTGCCATAAACAAAAGTAAATGAGCAACGTAGGGGCAAATAATGGATACCAATTGTTGAAAGTTTTGCCTTAAATGAAAATGAAAACAGTCTCAGTTTTGTTCTTGTTCCGTTAATTTCACCTAACTGTTTTCTAGATACACCGCTTATCTATTCTGGAATAGCGGGGGGAAAGCAATGTGGCTTGTTTCTATTTCTTTGAACAAATCACAACTGCTCTGGGTGGCACTAAGCCATGGATGCAGCAAAGGTGCTCTTACAAAATAGATAGGGGAGATGGCGAAAGGGGAAGGACAGTCGATGTCCGGCTTTATTCCAGCATCCGTTGAGTTAAACTGCAAGCCTAGAGTAAGACTAGTTGCAGTTGATAGTTTGAGCCTTTTGTCCGTGATAAAAGTGTGAGTTTTTTTTATTGCGGCTAAAACAGGCCTTGCACCTCGCTAGACGAAGTTATATTGGCCTTGGAAGCAAAAATACCTTGAGCTACCCTCTTGACATATACCACAATCAAGGCAAGTAACCAGCTGCAAAAAGACGCTGGCATTGAAAACTCTAAAAAAACTTTTTACTACCCACAATATAAATATTAAATCACACAAAAGAAAATAATTGTCACTTAGCAAGTAAGATATTTAATCTACATAGTTATGCATAGTCTCGCTTTGCCAGCCCTTCCTTCGCCGCGGTGCTGCGGAAAAGGGGCTGGCGAGTCCACACATTCAGGGATGGGAGAAAAACGTGGTTAATTGGCATTTCTTTAAACCAATCACAATCATCTTGGGTGGGCCAAGGTGGCATTAAGTTTTTCTACAATGATAATATCTAATAAGGTCTGAAAGGTGTAACACGTGTATCTGTGTTTACATGCTGAAACAAATTACAATTTATTATATTCATGTTTTGGTATTTGAAAGTGAAAAAAAATTTAAATCTTACCCATGCATTGTTCAAGCTATTCAGTCCTCCGTAATGAAACAACCTTTAACCATGAGATTGAAAGAGGTGTAAATTTTGCATTTTGTTCTGCATCCAGCTTGCATCATGTCAAGACAGAGGGTCAAGTGTGATCTTGACTTTTAGAGAAAGCTAAAGCCCAGGTGTGTGTAAAGAAAACACTTATGCAGAGAATGTTCAGCCTTGATGAATCTATTGTAAGGGAGCACAGAGCAGAAAATTGAATACAAAACTGCTGTCAACTGTGTTTTGGTAGATTCCTATGAAATGAGACATCTATCTATCTATAAATTGCAGGAACTGTGTCTGTCTGTCTGTCTGTATGCACATGTGCGTGTGTGTGTTATGCGCATACCTCTAAAACCGTTGGTCCAATGAATTTCAAACTTGACAGGTGTTTTTGCTACGGGCACGTGTAAGTTCAGTGCCAAGTTTGACGTTTTTTGGATTAGAAATGTAAAAGATATTGTTAAATATATGTTGGTAAAAGAAGCATACATTATCTTTTGTCGCTCCAGCCACTGGCCACAACCCTCTCACACTGCACACGTTAGCTACTTGATTGTTGATATACCAAACTTACTTTTCTTCACTTTCCTGAAGCATAAGAGGAAAGCTGAAAGGAACATCGCAACTCTTGTGTGGAATAAGGTTGGCGAAAGAAAGGCGCTACGACTTTTCATTTCTATCTCGTGATTTGCCAACACTAAATATTAAACAAAAGCCATGCAAACACTATAAAGTATTAACCTGCTGTGGGCTGTAGCCTACATTCACCACTTCTAACCAGCAGCAGAGCATAGCATAATCTTGGAGATTATTCCTTCACAGTTTGGGGTCCTTCTGTAATTTTGGGGTAGGCTAGGCCTACAATTTATGTTAAGCAATACCACAGGCCAAGCAATTGGCCCATTTCAAACAGGCACATTTTCAACGGGCACTGCACTAGTATTAGTAATACATTGAACATTGAAAACCCCATCTCATAATGCTTGGTTATGTTAGAAAAAACTAACTTGTGTTCTTGGATTGATGAGGACGAAGAGAGGCTAGAGTTTCAATGAAGAATTAACAAAAGGTTTAATGAAACAGCATGATGAAAATGATATGACAAAGACAATAAAACACAAAA
>NC_045747.1:12532501-12549482 GCF_008692095.1 Etheostoma spectabile | reverse complement strand
CATAATAACACTGCCAGCAGCGGACATGATCCATACTTCTCCCTGATGGAGTTACATGAGACCAGTCCCGAATACTTCTCCATATCCCAATTATATTCCCTTCACCTCAAGGTGGTTATATTTTGCATGGTGTATTTAAAACCATTGTCATTGGTCTTCCGTTGGCATGGCGACATGTAGGACATGTCTTGTTGGCTTCTTCGCTTTCCAATTAGGAAGGTATGGCTCTAAACTCTGCCACTTTGGGGTTGTCATATATTAAAAGGTTCTATCATGTAAAATGAGAAACTCTCACAAAAATACAGGAATCAACATTCCATTCTTTTAACCTAGTCTAAAACACCAGGGGTTGGAGACAGAAGGTTATTTCCTGCTGTGCAGCAAAAGCTATAAGCTATGTTAAATGCCAGACATGACCTGATCAACAACTTTCAGAAGGTTGGGTTGCTGTTAAGTAGTGGAATAATAATTAAGACTAGATCATTATTGAATCAATCTGGCTTCAGAGTATACATAAAACAGAAATACATTGTATCCAGAACATTGTTTTTAACTTTTTTTAAATACAACAGTTAACACACCTACAGTACCAGCAGCTCTGATATCCTGAAGTCATGCGATCAATGTTGAAATGCACACTGGAAGCCAAATGTTGCATATTTTAATCTCCCAATATTTTACCTAAATAATCAGGATGTTCCTTCAAAACACAAAGCATATGGAATTGCAGGGAGTTGATTAAATATGCATAGCCAGTAACCTAAGTGCATACTGTACATCTTCACAACATCTTAATGAAAGGGAAGAGTGGGCTGAGCATCAAAATCACCTTGGAGGCGACCGGAATAGTCGTGGTGGTTTCAGAGACATAGGACGCGGTGGACTTTTCTTTCAAAATAGACACACAACAAGGAGAAGGAGAGTAAAGACGAGCGTCAAATTATTATTCTAATATTCTTTTTAAGACGGTGGCATCAGTAATTGATCCAAATTACTCACTTCAAACTACTTTAAAGAAAAACTTGTTTAAAGTACGACTGACCCATTTCTTCTTTTGGAAGCTGCTGTAATAATATTCCGCTCCAAGTTTCTTGCACAGTTCAGCAGCCTATGGAAAGGAATATTGCGACTTACGCGCAGTTGATGCCTTCGAGATCCACCCCTATCCTCAAATGCCAGTCTGTCTGACTTTGGAAACCTATTTGCCAGACTCCGAGGGCAGACCAAGAGAGGAGGAAGAGTCCGATGGAAAATCATGCAGCACTTTGAACCCATGGAGACATGGCACATAGGTTTCTCTCATCTACGAACAGGTTTAGCGCCAGATTCGCCTTCATATTCACTGTGTCACTGTCCTGCACCTATTTATGCTACAGTATTATTTTTTGTCGCAGCACAATTATGACACACCAGGGTTACGAGGGGAAAAGATGCCCACCGAGTAATAACGCTGGAGGGAAGAAACTTCTTGGAGAATTAAACAATTGCGCTCCGCTGGAAGTCAGGTCCGCTCTAGATGAGTCTCCTGCCCAGGGAGGATCAAGTGATCTCCGCGACCAAAGTAAAGCCTCTGCTTCGTCTGGAAGCCACTGGACTGACTTGAAGTTGAGTGGCATGAGTGTTGCGCAAAAATATGGGAATAAGAAGCTGCCTAATGCGTTAATAGTTGGTGTAAAGAAAGGAGGCACCCGGGCGGTGCTGGAGTTCATTCGGATCCATCCAGATGTGCGCGCACTGGGAACGGAACCGCACTTTTTCGACCGAAACTATGACCGAGGGCTTGACTGGTACAGGTGAGGAACAAATGAAACAAGTATTACAAGAAAAACACGTATTAATTTGTATTTGTTTATAGATGCACTTTCTTTGATATATTTGCTTTGATATTACTGCATAGATGCACTGTTCACTGCACTGTTCACTTTACTCCCTCAGTTCAGTGCAGTCACTTCTCTGCTCTGCTTGGTAGAGTGTCCAGGGTTAGGGTTTTAGGGATGTGTCCAAATATCCTCGTTTTCTGACAAGTATGAAGGCACTTTTCCGTCATAAAATTGTTTTACAATTTAGCAGTGGCCTATACTGTAATTAAATGTAAGGGGCACAGTTAGCTGTGTACACACAAAGGCATATGTCTATTATTGGGGGGATCACGTACCCATACCCAAATGTAGACACACATATTTAAACAGCACACCACCACTAAGACCACAAGTTTGGCTCTACTACTACAGTATGTTTTTCTCAGAGCTGCAGATGCTTGCTATCAGCAGAGCTCCATGGTGCTGCACAGATAGCTCAGTTAGGGTAATGTAGGATCATCTCACCCAAACAATCACCATCAACAGCACAGATGACACAGGCAGCCCCCAGGTTACCAGCCAAATTAAACGGGCTACACCAGGGCAGAACGTGTTCTTGCACTGGTTGGTAAAGGAACAGGTGCACAAGCCCAGAGAATCACTCCCTCTCCACTTCTGTCCCTCTATCTCGCTCTGACACTTCTATACACATTTTTCTATTTAGATGGCCACTTATAAATTTAAACTGAAGACAAAACATCTTCTTTTTTCATGTTCTGTCAAACTAAAATTTAAGCAGCAAAATGTAAGTTTCTTCTCAACAAGAAACGTAAATATAATTTCCATTGAGTTACGTAGTGGATCAAATTGTTGCAGCCAAGTCTGCAAATGTCTTCCAAAAAGGCTTGATGGTGTTATGTTACAGTATGTCTAATTGTTGGAGTTGCCTGCAGATTTCCACTCACATAGCCACCAGTGTGTCAGGAACAAACCACAGAGCAATTTTTCCAGCAGTTTGATTCTAATTGTTCCTAACGTCTCATTTTAGAAAAGTAAATCAAACTGTTTTCTAAAGTGAAAGCTGAAAATATGCAATTACAACTCAAAGTACAAAGTTTGGGTTTGATCATTATTTTACATTTGTGACTCACACATAGAAAATAATTTAACTTGATAGTCAGTCTTGTCCTATCAGATAGTTAATTTCAGAGTCAAAATGCATTTAAAAAATAAAATAAAAATGCAGTTAGAGTTATTTAAAAACCCACACTCCTGAAAAAAGAATCATCATCAGACATCATTTTCATCTTCAAGCTAATGAACCAGAGACTGGGATATTTCAAAAATGCCTTAATGTAAGACACAAAAACACTTGAGAGTCCCCTGGTCAAAAGTTAAAAAGCAACCACGTGTTCCAAAATTTGCATGTTTATTACGGTCTCTTATTAATTGCAATTTTTGATATAAATCTAAATTTGTCCACCTATTCCACTTGGTTATTTAAAGTTACACTGGGACGTCATTTTATTTGAATGCACAGGACACAGCTTTTTAACTGTAAAGTAAAAGCTGCTAAGGGGACAGTGGTTAAACATCTAAACAGTATGTAGAAAAAAACAACTGTGGTGCATTCTTCTGTCTCTCACTGTCCTACTCCAACCATTGGATAATTCACTGCGCTAGCAACTTTCTTTCTCTACCTCACGTAAATGCACAGGTTTTATTAGATTTTTTTTCTATGTCACTCACACACATAAATTTAAGCTAAGATAAATCTAGGTCACACGCCGATATGATGCTACAATTACAAAGCCAGAATATTGCATACTTTTTATAAACTGACAGTTCATACATTCAAGACACTTAAAACTATAGTGTGTATTTTCTGTCACTTTCTGTTCTAAGTAATAACAACACCACTGCCATTTCATCCACATGACACAAGCCTTCCGTAATCGTGCGCGCGCCCCCACCCCTCCTCCGCACAGTTTCCTAGTAGCCAAGGAGGACATTGAGGATTTAAAAAAAACACGATGGACTCTTCAGAAGAGGTAATTATCTTTACTCAAGTTTCTGCGTGCAAAAGTCACCGGGTGACACCATGTTCTAAACATAACTATACTGAGAAATACAGAGAGAGTTATGTAGAGCTCCCAGTGTTAATTAATAATAATAATAATAATAATACATTTTATTTAACAGCGCCTTTCTAACACTCAAGGACGCTTTACAGAGAATAAAAAAAAAATTAGCTTTGTATCAACTTATTTGACAATGCTTTGAACATAACTGGTGCTTATTATTATAAAAAAAAGTTAAGCGCTAAAGCTTTAAACAATACCATGGATGCATAGGCTGGTTTATTTCAAGCTAAAGCAGCTGTTTTTCAACTTGATGAGTGACTGAGTGATGGTCATTGTGTTTGACTTGCTCTCAGTGATTATCTGTCACAATGTTTGGGTTGTTGGCAGCACGTCACATGAAGTATCTTTCTATTTTGATTAACTGTCACATTTGTCTCTATAGCAAATAACACAATGTACCACATACTCTACATGTGTTGCTCTGCTTTATGTTAGTAGTTGGCCTTTCTATCTGTGTGTTAAGTGTTGTAAACTATATATATTTTATTATAAATTAATCAGTTATCTTTTTAATTAATCTTGTTTGTTGGTGTGTGAAACCTTAAATAAGGTTGTGAACTCGCCCACACTAATAGATAATTGGGAAAGCATCATTTTGTCCATAGGCATTAAACTCACTATAATATTTAGATAAACATCTGTATACTCAATCAAATGACCAATGTAACATCACTCAAATCAGAAACCTTTAATCTTTGTTAAAAAATTTACATAAATGAGACATGAAGTGCAGCTTCAGATACACAAAATGCAAAAGAAAACTATAATAAGGAAGTCCTGGTAAAAAGTATGAAATAAGTGACAGATAAATTGAACATTCCTTTACAAACTAGAAGTCTCTGCTGTTTATGCCAAAGTCCTACCCAAAATTCCCACCATGCATTAAATATAACTTAGTGATATAAATAGTAAATAGTAACATAAATGTTTGCCTCCCTTTAGGTGCACTGAGCAAAAATTAGTCATCCTCCGATTTGCTGTGTTCAGACCAACTCTCTAGCATCACATGGTAACTCTACGGCTGTTAACTGCTAACATTAAAAGGTTCATTGTTGACTTCCACTTTAGGCAAACATATCTTTCTAGTGTGTAATGAGCGTTCTAGCCTTGCAGGCCTGCTACTTGATAAATTAATCCAATAATTAATTCATTACTAAGATGCCAATGATTCATTTTAGGGTAATTTGACTAATTGGGCAGTGTGGGCATTCTTGACCTTTTGATCAGTAGGTGTGACAAAATAATCTCCATTTACTAGCTTTTTCAACACCAACCGTTTTATGTTCTTCATCATTGAATGCAAGTTGCCACATAACAAGATAATTAATGGATTATTTTCAGCATTAATTTATCTTTAAAAACACTTAAACCTCTACTCACTTTCAACAAACCTGTTTTTTCTTGTAAGTTATTCTTATTAACTAAATATTTGTTGAACAAACAGAAACATACAACATGTGACACCAACTTAACTCGTTTCAGTTTCAGTGTTCTGGCCAGTTGTTTTGCACAGTCTGTCATAATTACATTAAGCGTGTGACAGATCATTTAGGCTCTGAAGGAAAATGGTGCAGTGTTCATTACTGTGCCTCCTGAACAGAACACACACATGGCCTCATTTATTTTAATGCAAGGGTCTTCACATAACCATACAATACCTGATAAAACAGACGTTTCACTGCCACCAATTCCCTTGCACTTCTCTCTCTACTTTTTCCATCCTCCACAGAATCAGAAAGATCAAACAAAAACACGTCGCTATACACCATCAAGACTTAAAAGGGCATCTCAGCTCTATTGATTTCACAGGAGTCAGAAGCACTACCAGTAGATTCCCTGAGAAGGGTTGGAAATGTATGATAGGCTGCAGCAACAACTATTCTCCAGGTCCACATTAATTGGCTCGGGGAGGCAGGAAACTCTGGAACACTATCATGAGAAAGGTTGATGAGGACAGAAAGTTAGATGGTTCTCATTTAACACAGAAAACTGCACATTAAAGAGCAAGGGATGGTAAGGAAGGCATATCTCTGCATTATTAATGAGCTGTCCTCATTCTAGTGCAGCTCAGAGACATATAGTGGTTAACATTAATAAAAAAAACAACTCTTTTCTAAGATGTTTCCCCAATGAGACTAGTCTGAAACACAGAGAAATTTCGCTAATGGAATAATTCAGCAAATAATGTGATCATGCATACGTTATGGACCAATCACATGCTAAAGCTTTAGTGTATGCAGTTAAACAACAAACATTGTTAATCTGGCAATTTAGATGGTGTGGAGAGTCGGTTATTTTGATATAATACAATAAGCGTCTACACAACTTGCACCACTTGCTTATTAGCCATCAATCGGTCCAGGCTCATCTCAACCACTACTAGATGATTTTCTATGAATTTGATAATTATGGTCCCCAGAGGATGTATCATAATAACTTAAGCGATTGATTACTTGACTTTTTCTTATGCACCATAATAAGGTTCACATTTGTGGCTTTGACTGAAATGTCTGACAACTATGAATTGTAATAATTTTGGTAATCCCTTAACTTTGTAGCGTCAGTAACATGTCAAATGTTTGTGTCTAAAACTGGTTTATGACTCAATACACACAAACAAATGGCATTATCATCAGCCACAGCTGTACTTATGTACTAAATGTTAAGTAGTTAAGTGCTTACAAAGCATGTAAACACGCTAAACTAAGATTAGCATGGTAAACCGTGTACCCCCTTTTATCAGCAAGCATGTAGTTCACAATTGTGACTTAGTACAACTTCACAGAGCCGCTAGCATAGCTGAAGATTACAATTGTTGTAACAGTATTGTTATAACAATATTTTGAAGCAGTGTCTAGTAGTAGCAATACAGTTCCTACGGGTGGGGACCCCGTATGGTCCTCACTATCGCTGTTGATCACCGTTTGAATGGGTTGAATGGTTGCAAATTATTCCTTTAAATTAAAATTAAATGAGTTGCACTACCTTTGATAACAACCATGTATAACAAAATCACATTTATATACTACTAATTTGAAACAGAAAATATTTTTTGACAAAAACACAATGCCGCCTGGAAACATTTTAATAAGCATATAATGTAAAGTTGCCAAATGTTCCTACTGTACCTATCTGCCGACACCACGTTTTATTTCCCTGTATTATCCTGTGTCAACTACAGAATAATTGACAAGGTAATGTGGTAATGTAATTCAAAGCTCTTAAGATATGAAAAAGATTCAGGTCTTGATGAACATACGTAGCAAAACATTCGTTTTAGGTTTTTCCGAAACAGAGTTGTTGACAAAGTCATTAGTGACATTTTGCAATTTTGTGCAATCAAAAAAAATGCACTATCAAGTAATAAATGATTGACAACTATCTGGTTAGTCACATAATGTCTCTTGAAAACAAACTGTAATTCAGGCTTCACAAGTCCCTGAAACAAATGATACTATCAAACTAACTTTATCATTCTGGAGACATTGTGCTTCTGGAAATATCCAGAAGTCAGCAATCCTTCAACCCTTGGCAAACCCAATGCGTCCCCACTGACCAGGGTTCAAATTCTGTCTGAGCCTTCACTCATGTGGGTCCCCTATTTCATCTCTTTTTGTACTTTCCTACCATCTAAGTCAAGAGTAAAACTACTTTATATAATGTTGCTTTATATAATGTTATCAATTAAATTCAGCAGCACTACAGCTGTCATTTCACCCCAAAATACAAAAAAATAAGCAGAAATCCTCATCTGAGAATGTGCCATTTTGGATTTCAGAGGCTGTTGTTGGTCTTCATTTTAGTGTCCGTGGATACTTTCCTGTGCCACATGTTAATGTGACAACTCGTAGCTCAGCTCAATTCAACGTGTTATTGTTCAGGAGAGCAAGTGTCAATCATTTCCCTCTGCAGACCAAACCATGAATAATTATTATTTCAAGGAAAACACAAGTCTGGTGTTGAAATGACAGCGATTAAATAGGATTTGGTTCAAGGTCAGATACATTATGCAATCTATTTTCCAGTATTGCAGGACTGTAGTGCCTTTCTATGAATATGTTTTGATTCTATTATGTGGCTGAGGATAGGCCAGGAATTCTCTACTGCAAGAAATCTTGCTCAGTTAGTCTGCTACATTCAAATAATTTGCCTTCTATTAAATTAGAAAAATAGATGCTTGATTCTCAGTGCTGAATTGTTATTCACCTTAGTTCCTCTCCTAGCTGATTTGGCCGCAGGATTGTCGAATTATTCAGGACTGCTCTTTGTTAACTCTTAATACGCTTTCAAGGCAGCATGCCTCTGTTGCTAGTGATTAATGGTAAGATGTCATCACAGCTGTAATCTCCGTAAGTGATACTTTTATAATGAAGCAGCCTCTCCAGTGGATCTATGCTGTATCAAGAAAAGAGGAAGATGGCATGTTTAGGAAGTGCAACAGCACAGACATTATGAGACTCACGCAGCACAAGAACATTTTCTCTGCACAGTCTACCTGACTCATACAAACTGTTAATGGGTTTGGATGGCAGGGAAGCAAATCTCTGCGTGGTATTGCCTTTTCAGGATATTTCAGGACAAATGGTTTGTATGAAACACAATTTCCCCAAGTCAGTTTCTAAAAGAATGGAAAGGAAGTTTGCAAACAGATTTGACACCCTCATATCAGCATTTATAAAAGAAAAATATTAAAATGTTAAATCATGTAAGCAAAAGTACCAAAAAGTGACATTGCTGCAACAAAGACAAGACAAAAACCCAATACATGAACTCACCAATTGAAAACTGTACTGTGTCCGACTAAAGCAATCACCCTGATGCTGCCATGACAGGCTCACAAGACCGTCCACAACTCAGATACTCATTTAATAGGTTTTTACTAACTCAACCAAAATACATTGATGTGTTAGTCCAACATTGCATGGTATTTGCATTCTAATGTGTGTGTGCGCACATTAATTTGCTGTTTCCTTTTGATAGCGCTGTTGCATGTTTTTGAGTAGCTCTAATTAAGTCTGAAGATAACGATACAAGCAATTACAATAATGAAGCGATTGTGTGTTGGATATTATTTGACTAAGCAGTACCTCTGATAAAAGTTTTAATCTATTTCTGCTAGAAAAGGTCACCTTTTTGTTTCTAACCAAAGCTTTTTTATGTATTGCCAAGGACCGTGACCATTATTACTCTGCATACTGCTTACTGTGATAACACACAGGCAGTCAGAGCCCAGGAGATCTTTTCTTATAATTTACTGTGTAACGGTTTTGTTGTTAAGTTACTCCAGAGACCAAACAAACACAGCATATGTAATGGCTACTTTGATGTGGGCTTGATTTGGTTTCGTCCATGGTCAGCCTGTGAGCCTGGATATTGTTCAATGGGCAGGGTTCATTATTCGTCTTTGTAATGACAAACATTTGTTGTCCAGCAGGAGGGAAAGGCCATTCCATAAATCTCTACTCATGCCCCTGCAGAAACACTTCACGTTGTGAATAATGGTTTCTAAGTTAAATCAGATCAGTGTTCTCTTAAAATCCATTTACTCATCAACTGTTTTGTTAGTAATAGTCTGTTGCTACAATTTGCCTTAATTAATTACAAGCGATGGGAAAGATTGTCTGCATTATGTTTAGCACTGGTTAGTTTCCAGTTGGATTTTTGGATGTTTGTAGGTGGGAATTGTGAAAACATGAATGAGCTTTTGAAAGGTCGACAGTGACTTTGTTTTGACAGACAATACGGAAGTGATCACAGTTGACGCCTATGAGAATATAATCAATCAGATGGAGAAAAAAAATAAGTGTTTGAGAGAAATGTACTAGTTATTTGTGTTTGTTGCTTTGTAAGAGACTTTTTGCATGTGTAGCCTTGTTGCATGACAATTTTATATTTGTGTTGCAAACATTTACTGAGAATTTACTGACAATGTTTTAAAAAATAGAGAAATTAATCGTTTTAAGTTTTCTGTTTTAAGTTTGAACCACAGTGAATGACAGTAATACATTCATTGATCGTTCACAAGGAGAAGATTCAAAGGTGACCTTTACTTGTTCTGATGGTCTGCATCCCTAATCAACCTGCATTGCTCTTTGGAAGTTTAAGTTGTAAAACAAGACAATTGTCTGGACCGGAAGAGTCCACTGTTTCTGCATTTTTTTTATACAATGAAACAAATCATTCACATGCTGTAGGGGAAACAGAAATTTGCAGCTTTTTTTATTTAAACATATGCAGTATCACATACAGGCGTGGATTTTAACAGTCTGCAGTCTGTACTGTAATACAGCCAAGTAGCTTTTAGCATCCAAATTAGTTTGTGAGTCCGAGTTTCTACTTGTTACTATTCTACTGGTATGTGGATTGAAGTTTAGTTACTTTTTGCTTTGGCAGCTATAGTGGTGTAAGGAGGGTCTGTTTATCTGTCAATTGTTATCTGCGATTCAAACAAAGGGAGATTTTGATTGCTACTGGCCATTTCTCTACAATTTGTTTATTGCTATAATTACCCTTAACACATCCTATCATATTTATTGACCCCTTAATGTTAATTAAGCACCATCAACAGGCCAAAATAAAAAAAAGTGTGGATGATTAATCAAAATTTTTTAATGGCTAATTTGCCATAAACATGCTGAGCATATTCATGCCCCAAAGAGAATGGACCCCTTCTAGTTTGGACACTGCATCATTCCCTCTAGTGCCACCCTCAGTAGTCACTGTCTGCACAGGTCGACTGGTGATTTACTGTAGCTGGGGTAGGACTATCAGCGTCTCATGCAGCCCTCTGATAGTGCTGTTACTGATGTCACTGCTCATGTTGAGCAAGATACTAATTAAAGCACAAAAGTCTGCTACACCATGGGTTGCCGCACAGCATTGAACAATGGAGAACTTGTTTGCACTCAGCCAAAAACTAACCAAAGGTGCAGGCCAGCCGGGTGGTTTTAAACTCAAAGCCAAATTAAAATCTGCCTGAGCACTGTGTTCAATACCCTGTTTTTAATGAGGTTTTTTCTTGACCTATGTGAACTGTGAGGGCAGACCCTGTAGGGTTGAAAGTTCTCATCCCGAGTGGTTCAGCAAGTACAAAAAACTGAAATGTTCAGTATTAAGAACACCAAAGATGAATGACTGAACCTTTAGGGCCCTACAAGAAGTCAAAACCTAAGTATAATAGAACAACTTATCAATCTACAGATATTAACTGGCAAAAGTCAAAGCAATCATTTCAGGGATTAGTTTACAGCTATAAATGAATTGCTATTAAATGGTTTTAGGTATAAATAAGAGTAATCGAGTATGATTAGCATGTTCTCCCAATGGAACTGCATGCTGCAGGAGAATGGTGTGTTGTGTGTGGGTCATTGGTACTCTGAAATAAAGACATCCATGTTTGTGGCGTATTCCTCCACTTCCTCCAGTGCGCCAACAGAGATAAATTGTTCAACAAGATAGTTAGCAGGCTCTTTCAGGGTCATGTCAACATGCAGGCAAGCTTTCAGTACAACACAGGTCATTAATGAGTGGCAATGACTGGCATGCTTTCCACTGTTGACCTTAACTACCTGAAGATAAGAGCTCCAAAAGGATGCTTGTTTTTGTATGTTCTTTCTCTTCTCTCATGGAGTGGATAATGAAGCTAACTTAAAACATTTCATTAAATAAGTATTGTTGGCATATGGAATACATGTATATTTTAAATTGACAAAGTGTTTATCAATGCCAAAATTCTAGTTAAAAAGCCATATATTTAATAATGAATGCATGCATCCAAATAAGTGTGTTTAATTTTAGTGTTTTTTTCATCTTAAATAGACATATCCACATCTTTACATTACTCTGTGATACAAACACTGTAATACACTGTAAACTCTCCCTATCATGAGAAGACCCAATTAAAACCTTCACAATAAAAGAAACACCATGCATATACCAATTAGTGACTGCCTTAACACAATTTCAGTGACTTCCTGTTTTGTTCAAACAGATGGTGCAGCTCCTTGCTGTTAGATTGTTTTGGTTAAGATACAACAAAATGTTTTTGGCCTTACATACAGTAAGAAATGACAACATTTATATCACAGTATAGACGTTGAAATAATCTTCAAAAAAGCAAAACTGATACTTGAGGGTTTATTTATTATGCTGCTGGATTAATATTAACCAGCCAAGACCCTGTCCATTATGTCGGTAACTGCTGTGGTATTTACAATGAAATATCATACTAACGTTTATAATATGATTTTAAAGTCTGAAATACTTTGTTGATCCCCGAAGGGAATTTCTATAACTTTGTAATTCAATGTTAAATTCAAATTCAAGTAAAATGCGTTACAGAAATTACCAACAATAATTGTGCAATGAGAGCACTGAACGCAATGCTGCAGCATTCAGCAACAAAATAGTTTGCAACCATGTCCTTTCATTTGATAAGGAACAGGTTGCATTTACAATATCGAGCTGATCTCCAACACCTGAGTTCATTTTCCCAGAGTGATTAAAATGTCACAGCCAAGCCTGTAATGCATTTCACGAAGAATTGGGAAGAATACTGTAAATTACCCCTAAAGAATTAATTTAGCATTGACTCTGAGTGAAAAGGTGGTAATCAATCACCTTAACTCAAATGTCACTTAATAAAGGCTTGTGTCTGGGTATGTGTTTCACACATGTCCCAAAGCAAAAGCAAAGCAAGCTGTTCATATAAATGTGCATGTTACAGGTTGTTTCTACTCTATAAAGAAAAGGGTTGAAACAACAGTTATTTATTACCAGGAACAATTCCATTGGTTTTAAAGTCACATAGATTTTCTAACTCCAAGTAATCATTACCGAGAGAGGACAGAATAGCTTTGAGTGAAAGCACCCCCTGCCATAAAGATCATCAATTTTATATTTAACTTTCAGATCCTGTGTGCAATGCTGATAGTTTCTTGGAGGCATGGGGGGAGGAAATCCTGGTTGGTTCAGACACCTGCCTCAGGTATCACATGTTCCCCTTCTGGCCTGATTCCCGCTATCTCAGTAATGAGCAGATACATAAATAAGGCTGCTGCTGCTGCCGGGTGTGTTTGAGTGAGCTAAGGAAATGATTTATCAAATATAATGAATCTCTACTTGTCACTTGCATTCTGATTGTAATACCACATATGGCCATTAAAGGTTAATATGCGGCCATTACAATCAGTTGCAGCAATAGCTGGCACATGTGTTGGATGATAATTTTGTTATAACCAGATAATTGAAAACACAATTGTAGTTCAAAAAAATTTTCCCCATTAACATCACTCCAGGACTGATTACTCGGAATGTATTGGTCCAGGCTGCTCACACTGACATAAAAGCAAACCCTAGAAATAGCCCTGATTTTAATAAAAAATAAAGACTAACATCCTTTGATCATTGGGTTGTACATTTACTGCAGTTACAGCTAGTTAAGCAATCATTTGAATAGACAACAGGGCTCAGTGAACACAGAGGCTGTAGGAATCATTTTAATGAGCCACAGGGCCGAGATTAGAGTCACACATGTAGTTAGAAGATTTCTGTTCCCATCTAATGTTGTCTGAACTGAAGATGCAATTGAAGTTAGTAACAACTTGTTGAGTGTTTTGAGGCAAACTACTCTCAGAGCAAGATACTACTGTAGTGAGGATTTGCTAGTCCATCAATGGCAATCATCTTAAAAGACTGCATATGCTTATTGTGAATCAATAACATTATCTATTTTTACTGACAGTTTCACATTCCACCCCAAACCCTGTGTATACCTGGATAATGACATCTGATCACCTGCCTTTGCATTTATATACAGATTCTTGTTATTTTCATTGCGGACCCATTGTGATTTTTTCTTAACATGCAGAATATGTGTCATTCTAGAGGATTTCTTTTGTCATTTAATCTGGAGGAATTGTTGGACACAGAGATAAGCAAAGGAATATGTTAGCTACTTTGAGGGGAACTGTGCTAACAAGGCTAATGTTACTTATACTGAAGGTAATCAATTTAAGCATCAAAGCTTTCTATGTCCTAGTCTGAGCTTTTCTACCCCTGTCAGTCACGTCACACTTGTCTTGCATGTTGTGATGGTCCCTCAATGAGCCAGGAACAATGCTGTTGTATGAGCTATGGATGCATTAAGGAGAACTGTGTTTACAGATGGATCCCCATTCATTCCTATAATAGTTGCTTACAAGGCGCATACGTCTCCATCCTCATGCTTTTGTCTTTGAGCCCATAGAGCATGTGGTCTACTTCTCAAGCCAAGCCAGTGGAGAGCATGCACGCCCCAGACTTACGCTGCCCGAGCCATCTGTCTTCATGTTAGCTCCCCACACACGATTGCCATTGAATAATTTAATTATACCTCTCTTCTAGACATTACAAATGTTTTTGGAAAAAAAATAGATCAAATTCTAATAATAAAAAGATTAATTTTGCAGGGGTTTGTGACACAGAAAAATGTTTTCACCATTGGATAGCCACTCCTCTTTAATAATTGTTTGGGAAAAGCGTGATCCAAATCACATGTTAGCTGGAACTGACTGTGGTGGTGACGTGTGTATGAATATTTCAAGTAAAATTCAAAAGTTACATTTATTTTCAAGTCAAATCTTTGAGTGTCTGTCATATCACCTCAATGTTATAATAACCCTTCTTTACACTTTTAATGATTATTGATCCCGGTGCTGCAGCTGGCTTCTTCTTATTATTTTTTCAAAACCTTATTTCTTCTTGTCTATATCAGTCACCTCAGTGCTGTATGATTTCAATGTAATTTATCCGGTGCTAAGACTCACAGCTGTGAAAATCAGTACCTCAAGGTAAGTTAGCACATTTTGCGTCTTCCTCTGATTGACAGGATCACTTGGAGTTTTATATTGTGTAACCAAATAAAACAACCAGTGAGGCTTTTTTTAACTCCTTATTGCCAGTATCATCATTCTATTGTCTACAGGAGGTATATAGTATAGTCAACAGCAGGCAGCTATATCTATTTGTAAGCAGAACCATCTGCAACCTTTCACTTTATGTGTTCACTTGGCCCACTTTGTGCCCAGTTTTGCGAAATGACAAGTTGCTGTTTTAAACCAGCACGTAGCGGGTCTTCTTATCTACACAATCTTCATCTCTGAGCATGTTGAAAATTTATGGAAAATACTGTTTCCTTAGCACACAGCCGAAGACGGTACCTCCTGGAAAATGGCTGCAAGTTTTTTAGTGTGTAGCAAAGCTGTTTGCTTGAAAAAGTGCTGTTCTCATAAAAGATTAATAGTTGCTTAGTGGCCCAGGGGTACCCAGGCCAACAACTCAGGATTCATAAATAAAAGTGAATGGATCAATATTTTCAAGAATTAAGAGGCAACCTATGGCTACCCCTACCTTGAGAAAGAAAGCTTTGAGAAAGGTTAGGTTTTAATCGAAGCCTTCCCCCAGTGATAATAAAGAAAGTGTGTTATTTAATCATCAGAACTGTGTGGTAACGTACCCAAAATCCAGAAACCAATGCACATGCTGTGAAATAGAGTAATTCAGGCACTACATCTTATGTAATCATGAAAGAAAAAAACAGTTTAATAATACTATTTTGTTATTATACTCACAAAACTGCAGAGTTATTGTGCACAGCCTTTTTTTACTATTTACAGGAAACAGGGAACGACATGTGGATGAATTGTGGCCGAGGAAATCTTTGTCTCAACAGCCAACATCGGATGCTCATTAATCAAGTTTTATTGAAGCAAAGTGCCAAAGCAGAATGACATACTCTGAGAAGAAAAAACTCACATGATTAATATGACAAATACAAACATTTGCCTGTAGTTTAAAAAGCCATTATCTTGGCAACATGATCATGGTAATTATGATGCATGTTCTGCGATGAATATCTACCAACTACATTTGCATTGTGTTCATTTCCGCATATACAGTAATTTGATACTGTGTAGTAGCTGGATGATATTCCTATAGTTTGATATAGTCTAAAAAATATTCTAAAATTATTTTCTAGTGTTATCACAACATATGTTAATACAAAGGTTGTTTTTAACTCAGTATTTATGATACAAGTAAGGATTCATGTTTGCTTCGCTCTGACTTCTACTGTACATTTTTACTTCCTACTGTCATCCATCCAACAGAAAAGATGTGGAAATGGTGCTGAACAGGAAAATATCAACTCTTACTGACTCATTCATGTGTGTTCTTTTCTTTTATTTCTCTCCCAAGGGGACTAATGCCAAGAACACTAGACAGCCAGATCACATTAGAGAAGACACCCAGCTACTTTGTCACCAGAGAGGCACCCAGACGCATCTCTAGCATGTCCCATGAGACCAAGCTGATTGTTGTGGTGCGTAACCCAGTCACAAGAGCCATCTCTGACTATACACAGACTCTTACCAAAAAGCCTGACATCCCTACATTTGAAGAGCTGGCCTTTAAGAACATAAGTCTGGGTCTCGTTGACACTTCCTGGAACGCAATTCGGATCGGGATGTACATTCTGCACCTGGAGAACTGGCTGCAGTACTTTCGCCTGTCGCAAATGCACTTTGTGAGCGGGGAACGACTGATCACAGATCCGGCAGGGGAAATGGGCCGTGTTCAGGACTTTCTAGGACTGAAACGAATAATCACGGACAAGCACTTCTACTTTAACCGAACCAAAGGCTTCCCCTGTCTGAAGAAGCCGGAGAGCAGCAACCAGCCACGCTGCCTTGGCAAATCCAAGGGCAGGACTCATGTACAGATCGAACAGGAGGTCATAGAGCAGCTGCAAGAGTTTTATAGGCCATTCAATATCAAATTCTTTGAAACTGTAGGGCAAGACTTCAAGTGGGATTGATTGTGCCATACAGAAACGGTGCTGCTTTAAAAAATGGCTACCCTTTGGAGAGAAACAGAAATGAGGATATCGTTAGCTTAATGTTTAGATGACAAGTTTATTGAGCTATGTAATACCATGACACAATTAATATAGAAAAATACACAACTCATTTAAATGTAATCATATAAATGGTTTCACATCGT
>NC_045747.1:12512421-12532491 GCF_008692095.1 Etheostoma spectabile | reverse complement strand
GGTCATTCTGATGTGCCATTTCATATTCACAGTATATACAAAGACCAAGTTTCTTTACAACACACATATGAATTCAACAACAGTCAACCAGAAATTCATAGACCAAGCCTTTAACCAACAACCATAACAATGCCTTTCTGTCATTTAGAAACACCAGACCTACATTAATGACATTGTTTAAATATTCTAAATTAAAAACAACCAGCTTTATCGTTAAAATGAGATGTCAACATGAAAGTGCAGTGAAATAATAAATTAAAAATCAGCCTGTCAAATATCTTGCAGTGAAATTCATCTCCTTATTGTGGAAAAAAAGCTCATGGACAACAGTGATAGATTAAGTGAATATGTGTGCTGTAACTTTACTGAGAAGAAAAGATAACAGCTATATTGAAACAGATGATATAGCAATGGTAAAGGATTACCGTTAAACTTCAGCTCTTTTTGTGTCAGTGTTTTTGTTGTGATCATCGAAATAAAAGACACAAGTCTTAAATTCAAGTATTCATTAATATACTTTCTGGTTTTCTTGACACATGAATAAAAATAGTGTTTTGTTCTTATGGTGTCCATTAAGAGTATACAAGCATATGTTTTCCTTATATTTGTGGTATTTTCTTGTCCTCCTTATATTGATCAGTATCTGATCTAATATATCATGTACACTACACTAATTGTGAGGTTTCCATTACAAAGACTAATCAAACCTAATGCCTGTCTCTGTACAGGCAATCAATGCATAACCTGATGAGTCATACTAAACATGCACCAGCTGTAAAGCCCTGTTCACACATGACTACAATAACATACAGTCTTTAAGTGATTTAGTGCATGACATTCACTGACATCTCCAGACTAAATTTCAAAGAACATACCAGTACAAAGTAGTTTGCATTGAGCCTGTTGGAAGATAAAATGTTTCACACCAAATGCTGCTATGCATGTCAGTGATCTTATTAACTTTCAAGATTCCTCTTTTGATAGATTTGGTCATGATCTTTCTGAATGGGTCCCCATGCTAAACAGTTAGATTAACCTCCAGATTTGCACCCTGAAGCCAATCAGAGTTGTCATTTACAATTTCCACTGAAGCCCCTGAAAGTCACAACACACAAGAGGAAGAATATCGCGGAAACCCAAGGAATATGTGCAAAAACTAATAACAATACAATAAAACTCCAAATTAATGAAATGTAAATGTACGCAGGATGTATCTGTGTTCTGTGAAATATGGCAGCAAATACAGATGTTGGATTAGCACATGATTAAGAACACAGGCAAACTCTGCAATTATTTCAAACAAAGTCTCTGGGTAATTGTGTCCCGTATGAATCCAGCTTTAGATTTAACTTGACTGACTACAATATGACATTCCAACCCTTTAGAAAGTGCTGGCATATTGTTATTAGGTTTAACACAGCCTGGTCTCACCGAATGTTGTTAACATCGCATTACATGGTGGTGGCACGGAATGTGTGAAAAGTCTGTGTGGCTACCACGGAAAACAATGCATAGCATTTGGAGCAACTATGGTAGTAAGTAGTATGAAAGCCCAAAAATCTGCGCAAGAAAGTTGGTTGGGTGGTGGATGGGTCAAAAACAGAACTTTCCCCCGGAAGACCGGCGATCGTGTCCCGCGTGTTATGTTTCTTAACTGTTTAATTCTTGTCAGCAAATGCAGATTTAGACTAGTATTCCATATCAAGAAAAAATACCTCACATTTTCCTGCTGCTGTGTTTCCTACTGCAAACAAATAGATTAAAGCAAAAAGCACAACTCAGTACATGTAATAAGGAAGTACCACCAAAACAGGGACTTATAAGGAGAATGCCAATGTCTCAGACCAATTAGGCTTGTTAATCTAATGTTAAACTAACCTGATCTCACAGAATTCCATTAAATGAACATGGTCCCTCAACTCAATATGTGTCAGTTTCACGGTATCACAAAAAATTTGGGCTTACGGTTCCGTTACACGCAGGAAGAACAGTGCGGATGGGTTTAGAACAAGAAGAAAGTCTTTAATAGACTTTAATAAAAAATAAGAATAACTATAAGCTTCATAGGATGTTCTTATTCAAAAGTGTTGCTAACACAATACAAAAAAATGTACAAATGCATTCATTTGTAATTAATTATTCTTGGAGGTTATTTAAGGTAAATTTGAGATCAGATAATCTAAGAAAAGAACCTTGGCTGAAACAGCCAAGTTAATTTGCTATGGTAATGATGAAACAGTGATCGGGGTATGAAAAAAAAAAGTCTGCAACGTCTTCCAAATAGGTGTTACACTTTCATTGTTTAATCCCCTGCTGCAGGGCTGTGAATTGAGCAGCCTTATCGTCAAACTTAGACTAATGTGCAAGTGTGACAATGTGACCTTCCGTATGAAGGAAATTAGATATTCACTTTCATTCCAACTGTGCTCTTCCAGTACATGTCCATTGGCCAACAGCAGTTCGACTGTCATTTGTGATATTCTCCACATCTTTGATTTACCTGCCAATGTTGTCTGCAGCTGCCTGCTACTTAGTGAGCCATCAGCAGACGCGCCAGTTTAGCAATAACTCAACTTTATCTCAGCTCAGTTAATTATAAACTTTTCCCCAAGAATGCTTTGGGCTTGATGACATGGCACTGGGAGAAAAACTCCCTCACGGCTGCTACGCTATGATACCCAATGAATACTTTGATGTGTTATCAGTCCTGCACATGGCTACTTTCCATGTGACTTCTGTTGAAGAATATTAGGTGAACTTTTTGGGGAATATTCATGGATGCAAGACATGTTGCAGAGAAAAAAAATGTCAAAGTTATGCACACCTTTCTTTTTACGTGTGTGCTAATTTTATTAGTATGCTTTCTTGCAGTATTGTAGGCATCAAACACATGTAATGTCACACATGCAGTTCTGGCAATGAAAACAAACTGCTCGTTGATGTATATAATGTATGAACTCATTATGAAAAAATAAAAGTGTTCTCTGTGTAGATAAACGCTCTCTAACCATTCTAACCTTCACAGTAAATACCAAAGAAGTGATTGTAAATGTCATGAACTTTGAAAGACACTGAGGTGAAACACACCTCTTCCACTCATCAAAAATGTCTCACAGTACACAAGAAAATCAATTACCTCAGAGACCATGTATTTCCCTGCTTATTTAATGAAAATAAATGATGGTGCAACATTCAAATATGTGTTTTGCAATTGCCTCATAAGGACTCCAAAGCTGTTGAGGTCTTTTATAACTCCTGCCTTGATAACCTTTTGAAATTCTACTCAGGTTTCAATCCTAAAACTTCACACACTTTACAAGCTTGTGTCTGTAATCTCTATGTTGTGGGGATGACATCTAAAGAAAAACAGCTGCAAATGTGCAGAGTCCCAGAAAGCACCGAAACTGTAGGCTCTTTCAAAAAATGCATAATTAATAACATTACAAAAATGCTCAAATACAACAATAAGAAAAAGCAGAGAATATCTTGTAAAAAATATTGGTTTATTGTATGTTAAGTAACAGGTTTGCTGCTTTTTGTTTACGGATGTCACTTAAAATTTCCAGATGTATCATTTATTTCCTACTGGAATGTGCACTTTTTCCAGGAAGACTTATTCTATTTGGAGAAGAGTGTTGAAGTATTTACTGTATACCAAGACATCTCCTTGCCCCTCATAATGAGCCAAAGCTATGGATGATAATGATGATGTTCCCTTTCTGCAATGGACAATGAGAAGAGCAGACTCCCCTTTAGATGATTTAAAACTTGGCAGCCAGAAACCCCTCCAGAGGAAATCTCATTAAGCAAACCTCTACCTGCATCAATGCACCTTTTGAATATGTCATCATTCCCCAAGGTTCTTCTATAAACATCACAGTGTATCGTAGGTCAAGCTGTTCCTCTGAATTAAAAGATGTACCCAAAAAAATGATTTATTTCCTCTGCAGATTCATGTTGCTATTTCCTCAGGATTTGTCTATGCACTGTTGTTTCATGCTTCATGTAATAAAACTGATGAGCTCAGTGTCACACTAATCAAAAGAGTCCCCTTAAAAAAACCATGCATTCTTGGAAAAAAAGGAATAACACAGCCCCACAAGTATGTACTATTCTAATAAGCAATGTGAAAACTATTCCCCTTTACTCATTTCCTCTGGTTTGTTGAACATGTGCTGCTTCCCTTACCTTCAAAAAGGTCAAGTGCAGAACAGGTCTCCAGGCACACAGTCAACTAATTAAGCAGTAGCAGTGGAAGATGCATACCAGCTCCTGGGATACCTCAGCGGTCGGTAGCCACCCTCAGGGTTAAAGCACATATTATTTCACATGCAAGAGAGGTATTTGCATTATATGGTTTTCATGCCAAATTTAAAATAACTATACCATGGCAGGAAAAATAGAAGCTGTATAATAAAAAGGTACTTATGTCTAAGTGTTTCTACTTAGTATGCTTTTATGAAACACAAATCACTTTAAAACGTATAAATGGAAATATATTATTGTATTTCTATGGAAGTTTTTTTGGCCTCTTTATTCAAATGACAATGCATTTTGCAACGGGCAATTCAACATGAAAAGTGGCAATGCAATCCTCAATTCAGTTTGAATTTTGGATCAAAAATTAGAATAGAAGTCAATCAATTATTTCCCCCGGTTTTTCGGCCTCGTCATTCAAAACCAGCCAGCCGTGATCACCTCTGGATTAGATTTAACACCACAATGGTTTAATTTGGGTTTTTGGTAAGGGAGTCATATTCCCATCCTGACAGGGTAAATCAGCCTGAAAGGGCTATTTACGGAAAAAAATAAATTTGACACAAACTAGTGGTTTAAAAAAGATATCATTGGCATAGGTCTTTGACGATGTTCCTCTCCACCAGAAGCCAGTTTTCTCCGGTGAGTGTGAGCTAAGCATGGAGCTAACTAATGCTTGCACTACTGTAGCCATTATCACTGTTACTGCTCCCTGTTTCCTCAGCCCTCTATCTACTTTTGTGATCTGCTAATTTACGTATGTATGAGCTCCGTGTAAGCACAAGTCTCCCAAGGAAGCCCGACTGGGTTGTCTGCAGTGCAGAGCGGCAGCAATTAGCTAGGCAGTGGGAGCGCTACATGCCTACAAACTATAAAGCAATGGTCTGCTATACAGAAAAACAAGACCTTAGCAATGCCATGATTTCCATGGATCAATGTAATTTATGCCAATAGATGCTTTTTTGTTACAATAACAGCTTTGCGGTTCTGTAATATCTGGAATTTCCAAGACATCTGCTAAACGGCATTATATTTAAATGCAATTTTGTTGGAACATCAAACTGGAAGACAAACTACAAACTAACTGTTATGGAGACTGTAGCTTTGCAAGTCACACAGTTGTTCAAAGTTGGCAGAGGCTCTGCCTGCTGCCTTCCGTTTAAATGTGGGATCAGAGAGGATGTCAATTCAGTGTACAGGACTGCGCCCATGGGGTCGCCAGAGGAAAAGAAGGGGTCCACAGTGATTACAGACTACCTCGCTAGGAAACCTGATAAATGCAGTCAGTCTGAGTCTGTAACTTAGATAATTAAGTCCTTATTCAACTGAGGGAATGTGCCCGATGGCGTGTTCAGAAGAGTGGAACACAATAAAGAGCGATGCCAAATGACCGCCACTTAGCCAAACTTTCACCACTTTTGTCAATATTGCAAAATCTTAGTGCCTGCCAGCCTCAGCTAAAAGCAGCTCAAGCAAAAAGATCCTCAAACTTTACTCTGTACTACACTGAGAGTTTACTTAACTACTAATAAGCAAGTGATCTAAATGCCATTACCAAGAATCACTGAACTGTCAGACACATGTTCTACATATACATACATACACATACATAATAAGTTAAACGGTCTACAGAAACTTACAGTATTTAACCCTCACAGTCTATGTGTTACAGCTATGTATTACCAGACTAAAGCTTCTTTTTGGCTTTTTGATCGAACCACAAATTTGTGTTGCTTATTCAGATGTAATTATTAACGTGAGGTTAAGATTCATGAAGGTACCTCTAATTAAATGGAGCAATAAAGCTGTCACAATTGTTTTCAGGGTGTAAATAAAATGCCATCAGCGCCGTAAACATAGATGGAGGACGTGCTCTGTTGACACAATGCCTCATTGACCGTTAATGTGTAGGCATTCTGGAAAAAAATGGTGAATCATTCCTGAATATAACTCTCTGTAATTGTGGAACTAATGGCCTTACTTTGGAGAACAGGAGACAATAATCAGAGCAAAAATGCAAAGCCCCTGAGATTGCTTCTGCCTTGATAGATTCTCTGAAGGAAATTATCATAGATTGTAGCAAAGCTCTTTGCAATCACACTGGCTCTGGTTTAGTGTAATGTGACTCATCAAAGCATTTCCATTGTGTCATTACTTTCATGCTTTCAGAGAAAATGGGATCATTCAGTCTGCATCAGTCTAGTTTAACTCCTTTCTCTTGTCTCTTACCATCTACCCTTACAGCAGCTCTCAACCCCCAACCCATGTATTTAATACTTTAAGATACTTGCTGCTCACTAAAGCCAGCTCTCTGCTCTGATTACTCTTTCCTCGTAGGGTTTTACTGTTTGAGTCCATATGTCTTGAAGGAGAATCTTTTTTTGTAGACTGAAATTAAACAGAAAGTCTCCTACAAACTCTGATCCATCCCTTTGAGTCTGCCATTGCTGTAAAATCCAAGTGACATGTTCAAGAAATAGGTTGACATTTTAGTAAATTCCTTATGTTCGTTCTGGTGGACATGAGACCACTCATCTCTTGGTTAAATATAAAGTTAGAGCAAAGAGATTGTGAGCAGAATCCCACCATTTCTGAAGCCCACTAATTTACATGTTATGTCTAGTTTCTTTAATCTGTGGAAGAACAAAGGGTTTAAAATGACAATTTGCTGTTTTACAGAGGATTATTATTATTTTGGCTAGCAGAGACTCAATAAATAGTCTGTAAGTCACATGTCCTAATACTTGCATTTTGTTTTTACACCATTTTGGTACAGATTAAATGAATTACATATCACATGTTAATTTGTGAGCTTAAGTGGTGGTAGTTGATGGAATTTGTTGTGGACCTTTGGATTAGTCTCACATTGCCAAACCTATCTCCACAGCGCTGGCTATACTACATTCTAGGATAGGAGAAATCTCTAGCTTTCAAAGCTTAGTAAACCGGCTGCTGGCAATAGCTGTATAATTAACAAGATATTACTGGTATTGAGCTTGTCATCTCTTAGCAAGAAAGTGCATTTCCCAAAATATGGAACTGTTCCTCTAAAAAGTACTCAACAAATTAAATACATTTTTGAAACACAAAATGTCCAAAAACTGTGAAGCAAACTGTGAAACAAGTCACTTAAAAAATAAAACAAACATGAAACACAAACACATAGAGAGAAGAGAGAAAAGCACAAATCAGAACCAAAAACAGCATTATAACATTTGCAATGTGTAACATTTCTGGTCACAACACAAGTATCGATTTTTTAGGAGACATTTCACTCAATATGAAATGTCTTAGTTGCCAAGAAATTATACAAATTTCCTTCCTGACAACTAAGGCATTGGTATACCACTCCAAAGAAAGATGGTCATCATAGACACATGCTGTGCTTGGAGAGACATCACCTGAAAATGTTGCGTTAATGCACCGTTAAAACATCACTCTGCCAGCCTGATCTTCTTGGTAAATTTGAGAAAATCACTCACTGAACATTTACCCCAGAGTTTAACTGTTCTTGTCTTGTGGGAGCACAGTAATTTACATCTGAACGACTTCAGACGCAGTCTCCAAATCGAAGGAAAAAGGTAAAAATCATAACAAGGCTTGTCTGTTCTGTCGGCCTGTAAAATGGGCAAAGCTTAATGGCTTGTGGTTGGCAGAGACGCTCTGAAGCTATATGAAGACAACAAAAGAATCAATCTGAAATGCATGACAAGTTGCTATACACAGTTTCCAAATTTAAGAGGATTATTAATGTTTGCTGACATAACTGGGACTTACAGTGAGCTACAGTGGAATTGTCAGCCTTTGTGTTTTACAGTATCAAAGTTGTTTGACCACTGAATTATTAAAACTAGACTATCAACAGTATTCTGTCTGAACCACATTCAACATAGCAACCTTTAGTTACACACTGGAAACTAGAGAACAAGGTAATATATGAAGGGCCGTATGTATGTTCAGACACTGGTACAATTTCTTTAGAGGAGGGGATGAAATAGCCGAGCAATTACAGATCATTTTGAACTCCATAGTAAATATATAGTGTGCAGGAAGAGACAGAAAAAAAAAACATCCTAGAGTAGACCTGCAGCAGTTTTGCACTGTATTTCTGTCCTGATACTAAGAAAGTGATAGTTTTTTTGTTACCGTTGCTCTTGTGTGGATTTTGTATAATTTCCACTCTCTGTTATCTGTATGTGTCAAGTGATGACTTACCATAAAAGTGTCAGGAACAAGTATGTGCAACTCTGTTTGCTGCTGATTTTTTTCCTGTTTCTCCAAGTCGTGCTGGTGCTTTGACACAGATTGAGATCATTGCTCAACTTTCAAGTGAATGTCTTTCATTTAGACACTCCGACACTTCCCCGCTTCTTCAAGGAGCAGAAACCGAAGGTTTCTGGATGTGTTTTTCTCTCACTCAAAATAAATGACTTGTGTTCTGCAAGAAAGAACAGAAAACTGTTCAGATGGCACTCCAAGATTCAAGGACTACATGGAAGTTTTAAGTCATTAAAGTACAAATGACAATTGCAGGGTCCAGGCGCCGATGGGTTTTAAGGCCATATTGAAACTACAGGAATTGGCATTATTTTTCTTTTGCCTATTTTAACCGATTTTTTTGTATGTAATTCTATTAGCCACAGTCCCCAGTGTAAAGTGCAACAACAAAATAAGACTCAGTTCTTTTCATCCCCAATAATACAAGCAATTAAGAAAGGTAGGTGAAGTTAATAGTGTTCTTTTTTGTTCAAGCCTACATAAGAGCAAATAAAGGAGGGTTGGTGTGGGTGAACAGATAGGATTCATGGGGCCAAGCAAACACAGTATGTCCTAGCTACTTGTCAAATGTTCCAAAAATGGATGCCATGCATCCTTGCACTGAGGAGAGTTGAGCCTCTTTGCCAAAGACTCCCAAGACAAAACAGCATGTCAGAACTGTGGTCCCACATGGTTCATCATGTAAAGGTCACACATATAGCTGCATTGAGGGCCTGATGAGCATCCAAAGAGAGAGACCGTGTTAAGACGACAGGAGCCACAATTTTACAGACTCATGGTAAATTTACAAAGAATAGTTTGCTAATAGCACCATGAATTGTGCATCACCTGCAACCACTATCTGCCCCAATTACAAAAACATTGGTGTTTCAGTGACAAGCTGAAATGCCGACATTTTCAGCTCGCAGCAGTCACACAAAATATAAAAAAATTCTACATCAGAAGCTTCCCTTGGGAGTAGACATTATTTGAACAATGTGTTCACCCAAAATACAAAAAATGTATTTTGCTTATAGAGATCTAGAGTGCTAGTGTCTAATCATGCTTAAGGTTTTTAGCTGGCATTTGAAATGAAAGGACTAACACAAACATAATTTTTAAACAAGACAGTATGCAAAGAGCTTTTAACAAGGCTCATTCCCATGTTGTACATTAAGCAAGTAGGAATACATATTATGCACATTCACCAATCCCTTCCACTCATTTTTCATCACAAACGTTAGACTGCATGGGATGAACTGAAACTTGTCCATGGAACAAATTAATTTTTGAACAAAAATGGTGAAGAATCTGTTAAAAACTGTCCATATACTGTATATCATTATCTATCACTGACATCAAAACATTAATATTGCAAGAATTAAACGTGTGACGTTTGAAAGATTCTTGTGATTCTCTGCATTATTCACAATGGATCAGAGCATGATTATTCACTGCAGGGGATATGAAATGCCACTGAATCAGCAATGTTTGAAATCAGGAGCCCTCAGCAGAGCGGCTGTGTACTTCAAAGGTAATCAGCTCAGCACTGTAGTTTTTGATCATTGGAGACAATTGATCTTAAGTGTTCAAGGAATATTTATGCTTCAGGCTTTCCTAAGACATTTCAAACAACCTGTCATTAAGTGTGTGATTATAATATCAATGCAAAGTAAGATACAACTAGGTAATCCACTCCCTGATAGTAGAGTACAGTCATTGTTTTCCTACTACCAAGCCGTTTCTTGTACAGTAGCATTCAGCCCCAGACAGTCCAGTACGAATTCATCAGTGGATGGACAGTTGGAAAATGTGGCAGGAACAGTTAGCACTATGTAGCAGTAAAGGTGACAGATTTACTTGTATATATAAGCATACGGGTCTGCGACCGGAAATTAATGCATTTGTAATTAGGTCAAGCTTTTTGAACATGTTTATCAGATCCTCTTACATTCACTATAGACAGACTGTTCTTTGCTCAGGCCATTCAGTAATATACACAGGTGTTCCGGACCAACTAAAGATCTGGGTGATAACACCCTACTTATTACTGCTAAGTCTGTGTAAAATGAAATTGAAAAATCTTTACAATTGCTACACAGCAGTTCTATTTTAGCAACATTTTACATGTGTAGCACACCTCCAAAAAATGCTTCTTCTTTTTAAAACCTGCAGTTAAAAATCCTAATTTGTTGCTGCAGAGACGGCAAAGGTACCCTTCCTACTAAAACGCCCCTTCTCAATTTTCTGCAGCTCCCATTAAAACAATCACAACAGCATGTGTATTTATTTCAGTGTATTTATTGCCACGAAGAAGTGAGACAAACAATTCTGAAAATCAACGAAACTGCATAAAAGCGATTGCAGGTTGGTGTGTGAGAGTAATTTCAGTGTACGGTGTACGAGCAAGGTTTTCCAAGTGTAACGTAGTCCATTACCAAAATCTACCACTGACTGTTGCTGACATTGGCCACACAGATACAAGGATGAGTTGGCATGTAGTCAAATTTGAGAACGTAAACGTAAAATGTTAAATGTAATGTTGTAGGCTTGTTTTTCAAGCATTAGTAACCCCTGTGCACGTGCTTATGGTAGATAGCATCATCTAATGTAACAGTGACATTGACTGGGGTCAGTAAGTCAGTCATAGTATCTTCAGAAAAGGGTTTCAAGTCAGGGTAAGACCTCACTCAAGTCCAGGGAAGAACTTTAGTTGCGCCGCAGATGTCACTGAGGTCAGTCTGACTGAATCCCACACAGCCTGCAGAGTCTGTGCCCATGCTGCCATTGCTTTGGATTTTGTTTGGAGGCTAAGGAAACCTGGCTGGCTCTGTTGTGCCAGAACCTCGAGTTGCCTCATGTCCAGAAACAAAGAGCCTCTGGCAACCTCACTGACAGTTTTATCATCACTATTCAACATGTTGAGAAAATGGGACAGGCTGGAGGATTTGTAAATCCACTCCACAGTCTGTGCACCAACCCTCGCTCCAGTTGAATGAAAATGTCTCAAGTTGAATGCGAGTTTGAACCGCCAGAAACCAAAGACACTGTCTATCAATGTTGTTCAATAATGGAATTTACTGATATATTATTAATAGAGATATAGTTTTGGAATTTGCACTACTAAATACACACAAAAGCACTTATACTTTAGGAACACAAAGAAACAGAGAATATTCTATATGGAGTGATCTTTGGTTTAGAATAAATATTTGGCAGATGCAGATCTGATTTAACAATGCTAATCTGAGGGAAATTGAATATTTATGTGTCACACAAACTAGCCTGGAGGAACAATCAAAAGGCTCTGCTGTAGGAATCAGATAGCAGCACTCTGACTGCGCACCAGCCACACACAAGCTGCTCATTTGCACTCGCTTCACACTTCTGATTGCACAAGTGGTGTGACTTGCCGTGTGCATGATGAATTTATGTGTTATATTGTTGTTTTTACCAGTGTATCCTCACCATCACTGGCATCCTTCCTGCTCAGAGTAGGGAGTGCTGCCGACTCACACAGAAAGGAATCCAGAAGCTGAGATGTGAGTGAAGTACACAGGGACGCTTTGTTGCACCATGTGGCCCCACATGGGTTGGAGAGCAGATAAAGTGGCCATAATACTGACTGAAAATTCCTGATAATTACCCTCCAGCCCCCACACTAATCTCAATATACTGAGAATGGTGGGCAGACATTTTATAAAAGCTTGTGAGCTGCGACCTGGAGAAGAGGGGGATTCTTTGTTTACTCGAATTGAACGCCTGTCGATTGAAAACATTTCACTGATTGGGAAAACATGAGTGGAGAAAATAATCATCCCCATCAATCATCTACCACTTGAGAAAGTAAATGTGAGATATGTATCAATGATGGGAATTCAACATATAATGTCATTTAAAAAAAAAAAGTATTTATTTTTTTCATCCAGTGAAAAAAAAATCTCCTGGTTCTTTAAATAATGATAAATATTTCCTCATTACAATTATCATGCCTCCTGTCAAACTACATTCATCGATTTTCAAAGGCTAATGGTTATGTAATGGTTAGTAGAGATATGTTTCAACTTTAGATATAAGCTAGAGTCAAATGCCAAAACTACAAGCTTGTGAGGAAGCACTCTATGCAATATTATAGTTGATAAATAAGTATCAAACCCCTGTGAGATACATGCATTATTTCTTTAGCTTTTACTTGATAGGATAGCTTGAAGGCAGAAAGGGGAGAGAGAGAGCAGACGACACGCAGTGAAATGCCATGGGTAGGATTCAAACCTGGCCCGCTGCCAAGGACAACAAGCCTACATGGGGCACACACTCTACTGGGTGAGCTAGAGGTTGCCACAGATATAAGCATTTAACAATGCATTTCTAAAAAACTACAACTGCTTTTATCCTGTAGGCACCCATTAGTAGAGGCTTGATGACATGTAGTAAGAACCAGGATAATATAACATACGTCTTCATTAAAGAAGATGCAATTGTTGGCAACTACTGTACATTGAAACAAATAGTTAAAATGTTGTCATGTCTGCTTCAACAACTACATCATTAAATGTCTATATAGTGCTTATAAATGCAAATTAATAAGATTTACTAAAATTATAACTGGAGAAGTGGTAAAACAAATCAACAGGAGCATGCAAAAGAATTCAACTTGGTAATGAATGCAAATGTATCGAGCAATAACTCCAGTGTTTCCTAGTGCAGAAGCACTAAAACAGTAATACAAAGTGAGCCGTCATTGAAACTAATGAAAGTGAAGTTTTTTGACTGCTGCCACAGGAATATGTGAGCAGACCCCTTCTACTTACACACTATGATAGTCAGAAGCAGTAAAATCCCTGCATGCATGTCACAAATATTGTTAGAATTTGTAATGTTTTGCTTTGGTATCCATTTACAGTAATTATTACAGATTAACCTGTGTGTTTGAAAATACAACCTCATTATCTAAAAATGAAAGGCCTTATTTTTTTTTGAAAGCTCGGTCCAATGTTTTACAATGAGAAAGCAGCACTTCTTTCATGGGAATGTCTAGTGGTGTTAAAGAATGGCAACAGTCTGGTAAATAAACATGTCCAAATGACATGCTGTATGTTGGCGGGACGTTGAGCGAAGGCAGATGGGCCACTGCTCTCAGAAAAACTCAAGCGTATCCTCACTGCAGCCCTGTCAGATTGAAACTGAAAGCAAACATGAATCAAGACACTGTGGAAAACAAAACACACACACACACATATATATATATATATATATATATATATATGTGTGTGTGTGTGTACATATATATTTATTTGTACACACACATACATACATACATACTGTATATACACACTGTATATATATATGTATATATATACATACATACATATATGCACACATTCATATATATACATACACACACACAGTATTGAAGTATTTTAGGTAGGTTGCCTTCATTTCTAATTATTAATGGAGGAGGATATTGTACAGAAGATTTGCTTATGCTGACATGTCCAAGAGGAACTGCATCATGTCTTATGTAATTTATTAGAGGTATAAACAGGCTTGTTTGATGTTCAGAATAGCGTCCAGAGGGACGTTACATGTTCTTGTAAAACTCTGCAAGACTGACTAATTGCTGATTATAGTGTTTACAAGGATGGAATACAGTCTGCTACGTATGGCAGCTAGTAATTGATAGATTCACGATTATTACCCCTAATGATTATTATTTTTACAAAAATAGGGACATGAGCAGTGGCGTTTTTACATCAAAACAATTGGTGGGACACAATTTCAAAAGATGGGCTACATGCCAATAAAACAAGAATACTCTGTATCTCACTATATTAACATGTCAACAAACTGCACACCACCACAAAACAGGTGAACAGTGATGTGAAGATAACAGTGTCGTAGGGTGAACACAGTGAAATTTTGCTACCAGTGCAAGTATAACAAGATTAGATCATTTCTTTCCTTTCCTGTTTCTGAAACTTACCTCCATGCAATTGTGTTTCCAACAATGTCCTACTGTCTTCCAATCTGGTCTCTTACCACTAAGGAAATTACTGAACCAATAGCACGACTACACAATCGAGCTCTCAAGATCCACAGTATTCTGTATATGGTGGTCTCACCATTGAATTGCACTCACACATTCAAATGCTCTGACTTACCAGAATTACATAAACAGCCATGCTGTTGCATTTTATTTTCAGATTCAAAATGGCACTTCACCAGCTCTTGCTGCACTTCTCCATAAGACCAGTATGCCTTTACAAGGTCAGTCTCACAGGCATTCATTTCACTCCCCCATACAAAAACAACTATGGTCAGAAAACCTTTTTTTATACATACCCCAAAGTTTGGAATGACATTCCCTATCACAGTAGAACACTACTATCCTTCACAAATTTCAAAAAGGCATATAAACTATTCCTTCTCAACAGTTCCACTCACACACAGTGATTGTTCATGTATGGTCCAAGTCTTGCATTTTCTGTATTGTTTGTTTTTAGTTTTCTGTGACTGTTTAGCCCATGCTAATGTCCTGTACAAATGTTTCTGTCCTCGTAAGGCGTAACAATGTTAAATGTTCTATGTTTCTGCAGAACAGGAACCGGCTGGAAACTAGTTTTTAAACTGAGTCAGTCCCGTTTATGTTGTAACTTAATGTAGATTTTTTGACTTTCCTGTATAATAAACAAAATTAGTTGTTTAGCCATCCATAGGTGACTGCAAGCCCGGCTACAAGCACCGCCAGATGATGGTGCTTTTAGGGGCCATGGTAGTAACGTTAGAGTTTAGGCAGAAAAAGTTAATGTCAAGCAGCAATGCATAGAGATCCATTTTATTATAACAGCTGAGCATGTACACACTTGTCACCGTCTAATGTAGCTTATATGAATCAATCCAACACAACATGATTAACAGACTGACCACCTCTGAGGGCTCACTAAAGAGAAAGGTGACGCGGCGGTTCTTCTTCTAGGAAAACTAGACTTATTTTGTAAGCTAACCACTCCATGTTAAACCGCGGTTACTTTTACCAGCAGTTTGAGTGATGACAATATGGTTGGTGGGCACCAAGGTGTTTCAAATCCAGTTTCTCCTCCAAAGGGTTCAAATCTATGCACAAGTATAAAATCCACTTTGAGCATTTTTCAAGTTAGCTAGCAACAATAACACAATCTCCCCTTTTCGTTCTTCTTGCAAACTGTTGGCGCCATGCCAGGCGGCCAATCCTGTCTAAGATATGAAATGACGCTGTCTTTACTGGCAGCCCCACCGGCCACGAAATTTGTGTGATCTACATTAAACACATTAACACTCTGAGGATGCATATTAACAATTTTCCACATACAATGCACATTGCATTGTGTGAGAGGGGCTCTCTGACACGTTCAGGCTGCTGTTGTCTACTCCGAACACGGGAGAATGCAGTCTGAAGCAGCAAGGCAGGGGCGGAATGTGAAATAAAAACCCTACCACAAATTACATAAAATTTACTAAGATGTTATATGCATAGAAGATAATAAATAGTAGATGATAATAATCTTGGATGAATATAAAAAATTATAAGATAAATGATATTATAACTAAAAATAATTGGTTGATGACGCCCATAATCAGTGAGCCTGCAACTAACTTGTAGGCATTGCTGTTTTTACTACATAAAAAAAACAGAAAGAGGGCAAATTACTTCTTTCAGAAATTAATCAAGTAGCTTCTACTGAACTAAACCAGTCAGAAGATAGAATCTGCTTTACGGTGAAATGATAAAAATACTCCTGAACCTCTGTTTGCAGAAAGGAGGGATGATCAATAACAATCAAGACTCTGATTAGACGAAAGGGCCTATCTTGTTTGGATTGCCTAACATCCGATCTTTGCGAGCAGTCAGGCCTGTGAGTTACCAATGTTTGGACAAATAAAATCAGACATGTTGACTCTCAGTTAGTGGAAGGAAGTCTCTCTGCTTTTACTAAAGAGAGCTTTTGTCATCTAAACTTACTTGCTCACAGGGGAAATGCTTTTTTATTATTTTGTGTGCCTTTTCTTGGTGTTGAGGTGTAGTCATTTTTAAATCTATCACATACCAACATAGAGAGTATTGGGTAAAACTGTAGGTATCTCACATGTTCACCTGTCCTCTATACAGCAGCAGGGTATGAGGATCAGTTCATCCCTGGCTGCTGAGCAAGGAATTTTCTCCAGAACCAGAGCAACTTAAAAGATGGTGGCAGATCAGCCGAGAGCTTCAGATGAGAAATGAAAGAAGGAGGGAGAGATGGAGAGGGAGGACTGGAGGAGAGACAGAAAGAGATAGAGTAAGGTGGGAAGTTAATATCCCCCACACGACATATCCTGAATATCATCCAAGTGAAATAACAGCGAGCCCATCAATTCAAATATGCACAATTACTGCAAGTGTTGAACTGCTTGATATTTTAAACATGTCACAGGGATTTTCAGCTTGAACTTGAGACTGTGGTAGAAGTCAGAATAACCAACTGCTGTCTTGTGAAAGGATCAGCCTGATAATCTTTGTAACATTAAAACGCATTCGTTATTCTGTGTAGTGGCGCAGGAGGATGTGGCCTTAAACAAGCTGAGTCAGTGAATCCCATTTCAAATAAAAAAAGCTCCTTGCAGTTGTTCCTAATGTATGAAAACTGTTTTGATATCTGCTCAGTGATTTTTAGTGTATTTACTACCCTGTCCTCATTAGCATTCTTTTGCACTCCTTAAGCTGTGGGTCATTAAATTACCTGACAGTAGATTTAACAGCACATTGTGCCCCTCAACAGATTTAAATAAATAAATCGCTGCAATTAAAAAAGCACCAGTTTGACTTCAGTCCCCAAAGCTGTAAGCCATATTTTATGCTACATTCCTTTATTTTGCTCTTGTGTAAAGAGAAAATAGATATTGTGTGTGGCCACATTGGTCTCAGCAGCACACAATGGCCACCATGTGTCTCGTCTCAGTACCAGGGTTTATATTTTAAGACATTTACCGGATAGATATTCACTGTGCAAGGAGGTATGAAATGCCAGAGGATGGCAACATTTAACATCTGCTTTTCCAATGAAGTACAGTAATAGAAACATGGCAGTAATGTGTCTCCTTAAATGTCATGCTCCTGTCATCTCAAGATCATTCTTTTTGATGTATTACAATGCAAATATTGCTATTTTCTGCCTTTTTGTGGTGATAATCATAAAGAAGTGAGTGTACAGCTTGTTTACTTTGTAGAAACAATATCATAAAACCAGTAGTGCTTTGTGACACAAGAAACTACACAAAAAACGACTAAATAGGGGTTTTTAAATCTCGTTGCACAGGTACTGCACTTATGTATAATGACAATAAAGGCATTCGATTCTATTCTATAACCATTGTCTGTGGAGGTAGATATATCTGAACAGTCAGCAAGCATAATATCTTGAACTAACTTTTTTCCACTCTTGCATAGGCTACATCAGGATCCTGAAAGATACTGTGAATCATTCCTCTTTGGTTTTCCTTGATGACAACAAATTGTGTTCAATTCCCCCTTTACTTCTTTATTAAAAGACCAGAGAACAGGTCCAACCTGACAGAAGACCAATCTCTAAAGCCTCCATAAAACACCCTCCCCTGCCACCTCCTACCCTTAAATTAAGATTAATTACACAACAGGCCAATATGCTGAAATGGGAAATTATATGCTCCCAGGAACAGGGCTCTGTAGATGCTCTGTCTCAGTTAGTGAACAGCTTTTAGATTGCGCTCACATGTCCTTATGCTGAGCACAGCAGGCGTGGGATTGACTGTCTCACTGTATTCTATGGGCTTGATAATGCCTGGCAGAGGGGTCTGAGGATGGGATGACACTGATTAAAGCCGTTTATTGCATGTCAGATGGGGTTGAATTCTTCTCATCCTTTTAATCAGTAGTTACGCACAGTGAGACAATACACCACACCCCTCCGTGTGATGTGACGCATATCTGGAAGTTTAACAGGCCCCTTGCAATACAGTATTTTTTACTTACTTTTGACAAGTGGCAACAGTTACTACTGTAACACGCACACTAAAATAGGAATACGTACACTACCGGTCAAAAGTTTGGGGTCACTTACAAATTTCCATGCCACTCCATTATAGACATAATACCAGCTGATCTGAGTGGTGGTTGATCTTAATGCAATATCTACTTGCCCATTATCAGCAACCATTTATCCAATGTTCCAGAGGCACATTCTGTTACTAATCTGATATCATTTTAAAAAATAACTGAGAAAACACTGGAGAATCCTTTTGCAATTATTCAGCACATAATGTAATTTGGAAACTGCTGACGGTGTTAAAAAAAACAATGCAACTGACCTCCTGTATTCTGTTTATAATGGAGTGCAATGGAAATTTCTAAGTGACCCCAAACTTTTGACCGGTAGTGTATATTCTGTGTTTTATGTGCCCTCCCAGCTGCACACATTCTATATATATCACCAACAACAACTGGCTGCAGACTTGTCTTTGTAGCCATTGCAGTATCAGCATCAAAGGCCCTCACTGTATTAAAGGAAAAGCTTTGACCAGCGTGGACCGGCTCAGCCACACGATGCCCCGCTGGGAACATCACTAGAGGGAGAATTCATGCTGGGAGACCAGGGGAAGGAATAGCACTTGTTATGTTATGTGTATTCGGTATGTTATGTAATGTGTGGACCTCATTGTTCAACATGAAGCTCTGTGTTGTGGTCTGCAACCTGTGAAGCAAAATGTCCTACTGTGTTCAAGGATGGATGGGCAGCTGGTGGCTGCAACATGCGTCTAAACTATTTCACACATGCCAGAATCTGACACAATTTTAATACATTCAGCAATAAAATAAACAAGGCTCTGCACACTTGTGAACAATGCAACCATTTAGAAAGAAGTATGCCGTTTAGAACTTTAACAGCGCAAATGTTTGACAAATTAGAATTCGGGAACATTCCTCTTTCCAAGATGTGATCCAAGATCTTGGGAGCTAAACACTGAATTGCACTGTATTTCCCTTGTGTGTCCCGCTTGCATGACATAAAACAGGTGTGCTCAATTTGGTCGCATTAAAAGGTGTTGGATTCACTTTGTCAAAATCTTCTTTGATGAAGGTCTACAGACCCAAAGTTTGGTTTCACTCTTTTAATGCTTGTGTTCATGGCTAGTTATGTTATTGGTTTGCACCTCAATATGGCTATATAACTTATGAAATAGGAAGATGTCAGCTTAGTTATTTGATGGAAAAGTACACTCTGTATCAGAAGTGGTAGCACTGCAGGGGGTGAACTGTTTGAGATATCTTCCTCAGAAATCACATCAAAATCAGATTATACTGTATATATTAGAAATACATCAGATGGGTGGCCAGATAGCAGTTTACTCATTGCCGCAGGTTTGACTCCTACCTGCTTCCCTTTGCTGCATGTCATTCCTCCCTCTCTCTTCTCTTTGAAGTCTTAGCTGTCCTGTCAAAAACAAAGGCTGAAAATGCACAAAAAGATTCTTTAATATATATGTACATATATATATATATATATA
>NC_045747.1:12498853-12512411 GCF_008692095.1 Etheostoma spectabile | reverse complement strand
TATATATATATATACATATACATATATATTAAAAAAAGATTAATGTTACAAGGATTTAGGTAACATTTTAATAAATAATGTTGATTGTTCCCACCTGACTTTTGTGATTTGTATTCTGTGAAGTTTTAACAACCATCTACTCTACCAATATCTCACAAGATATTTGACGCTGACAACCGAGTGACCTACAGATATAAACATTAACAGTAGTTTAATTAGTAGTAAGATTCACAGTAGTTTTCTTCCAGATTCCTCAACATTGTGCTTCTAGCTTTCACTTATTTGGATATTTATACTTTTCTGTGATATTTGTTTGCAGAACTGTAAGATCAAGCCCAAAGTGAGAACGGCTTTAGGTGTGCAGGCTTATAAAAATACTTTATGATAGACATGATAAGGATATCAGTATTACAGAGGATTAGGTAACTAACACAGCCACAAGACTTTAAGATTAGTTGTCATGAAGTATAGTGTTGAGTTAAGAAAAAAAGCTTAAACCACCTCTTTCTGCAGAAAGAGCTTACTTTGCAAGAAACATCTCAGAACAAGCCTATAGTTTGGGTTAAATTGCACACTGGAGAAAAAGCCAATGGAGTGCCATGTCGCTCCAAATGCTCTAACGAGCACGTGCACAGTACAACCAAGAACAATTTACAACAATCATTTAATTTTAGAGCAAAGACGTTCACAATTTTTCAGCTCCTAATGAAGAACAACAACATTTACGTCCATCAATATTTCCAGGACTTGACAGGCGCTGTCAGTGTCACAAATCTCACCAATACTGATGGTGCACACAACATAACCCAGTCCTGACTCGCTGCTCAGACGTTAAGATGGCAAATTAAGAATAATGGCCCCATGTCAGCACCAGATATAAATATCAATCATCTGATGAGAAACAATGCAGTTGAGGGAAACTGAAAGGGTTTTGCTTCTGCGCAGGACCTGATAACTCTCTTCAAACACATCTCGTCCTTCACCAGAACGTCAGAGTAAACCGGTTTCACAGAGAAAAGAATGCAATGATTAAATTTCTGCCTTCAACCACAGAAACTCAACACTCAGGAGGATGACATGAACCAAGGTCATTGCATTTACATTGCAAAGGATGGCTCCTCGGATCTGTTTGCTTGTTGTTGTTTTTCCTCCAAGCTCCCTGTGAAGAAATTTGAAGTGTGAAACATGGAAGGGAAAGGAATGCCGGAGAAGGATCAGTCAGAGAACCATCGATGTGGTGGGCTGTAATCTATTGCAATGACGTTCCCAAGGATCAAAAGCAATGAGCTGGCTGTTTAATAAACTGCAAGCTTACACTGCAGTATGTTTTTAACTATGATTCATTACTGTCACTGGATCTTCTATGAAAATGAAGGAGGCGCCTGAGGAGGCTACTGGATTCCAGCCACATCAAATTGCCTCTTCAATACATGTACTTTTCTTGGGTTTTATATTTGTTTTCTTTCCTCTTCCCTTTATTTAACCCCCAATTAAAAATGCATGAAAATAAGAGTTTTAAGATCATCATAAGTTGCCACAGGGTTTTCAAGTTGGCATACTGAAGGCACAGTTTGATATTTTATTCATTAATGTGTTTCCTCACATCATACTTATGGAGGTAGACTTAAACAGCTTGCCTCAAAGTTACGGCTGATTTCTCAGTTTGTGAGAAGCTCACTGCAGTGGATGTTCTTCAGTGGTTGAGGGCTTTATCTCATCTCTTTGAGCAACAGCTAAATGAACTTTTTAGGACACTCCGGCTCCGTAGAGAAGATAAAAGCTGTCATTGTCATGAGCTTCAGAAAGTGGAGGGCCCAAGTGCAGAGTCTAGAGGCAGGATTGAGCTTGAATATTTAATATTGAAAATCCCAGCAAAAGATGTCCAGCAAAAACAGCAGGTATAATAAAAAAATTCCAAAACAAAGTACAAAACAAAACAGGAATCCCACGAACCACTAAACAATGCGACAAAACGGGAAGACTGACCACACAGATACTCTAAACAGATATAATGACCTGACAACAGACAAGGGAATCCCAGAGACTAAATACAAGAGGTACTACTACAAAATAAAACAGGAAATATCAACAGAACCTCAAAACCAACAGAAACTCAAACTCAAAACCACAAGAGTCATATCGTGGTCAGAATTCTGTCACCAGGGATGACATCTTTCCACATCCATAATTTTTAATAGGCAGATCTCCAATAGGAAATTCTGTTGCATGTCATCTATTGAGTATATGAAAATGTTTCTTTTACGCAGATCCATGTGTCATTTAATTATGCATTTTCCTCTTAGGATCTACATTATGTGTCAAGATTGTCTTGCTATTACAAAGGTGAATCTGCAGCTGTTGTTTTGAATTTCAAATGCAGGAATTAAAAAGCAAAGGCAGTGACTATCACTGAAGAAATGCTGTTTGGAAGGCCAGCCAGAGACTGTTGGGAATTGGACAACAGAGATTTATACAAACACTCACACACACGCACGTACTCACACACACACACACACACACACACACACACACACACACACAAACACACACACACACACGCACACACACATGCACACACACACATGCACACAGACACACACATTTAACAGGGCTCTGGTTTAGGGTGTTGCTCTGGTTAAAGCCAACGCTTTGCTGACTCTGCTGTTGGTCAGTTTGTGTGGGCACTGGAAATATCTTTAAAGTGTCACTTTTAGGATGGTGACCAAAATGTACCGTGTACTAAAGTGCTCATATTATTCAGATTGGACAATCTATAATTCATTCTGCTGGGTTCATTGTTATTCTCATTGCTGAAAGTCTGTGGAATGTGATAGGGCGTCTTCTTACTTGTAATTAGCGGCGTAGAGAGGATGGCTTTTGTAACTTGTCATGAACATTACAGAAAGGACATTTTGGTACATGGAGGGCTCTTTGTTTCTGTATTCGTCCACATTAAACCAAGAAACAGAATTCACCAGTGATTGTTATGTAAATTACAGTCGTTTTCAATGTATCTTTCTGTCAGCCACATTGCTCTGATCTAAGTGAAAACCAAAAGTAAAGATGAATCCCCTTTAAACTCTATTAAGGTACCGATTTACTCCCCTCCAGCACATTATGTTCATGATGCACATGTGTGAGTGGTGACACAGCATTTACATCAGGGTAATCAAGAAATGCAGATGATTTTGTGTTTTAGTGCTACATTACTATTGAATGAACTAATTTAATTCTGATCCTAAACCACATTTGTGTCATTGCCAAGTAGCCTATCATCAAATGTTCATAGCAGTTTACATAATACTGTAACTGCAGAAAAAAATAACACTTATGTGGATCTTGGTGCCTCCACAGGCTCAAGTGTCATCCACTTGGATTCTCTGTATTATAGAAAAATAATAAAAACCACATGATGAAGTGTTACTTTCAGAGATTTGACAGGTAATAAAGAATCCCAGACCATGCTTAACAAATACATTAGGCCATTTTCCTAAGTCCAGAGACATATTAGTGCAGTTGAAGAATATTCATTCATAAATAAATGATGGTGAAACAGCTTATGGCTGCATCTGGCTTTATATCCGTATATAAATATATATATAGCTGCTGTGCTCATAAAACCATGAATCATGATAAAGAGGATTCATGAGCACTGAGGCCTCTTTAAAATATGGTTCCTTCAAACCTTTTGTTCCTGTAGAAAAGCATACCATAAAGGGGCATGCAATGTTTCCTTTAGAATTGTCGTTAATCCGATAACATATCATTTAACATATATTTTTTACATTCACAACATCCTAGGTCAGGGTAAAAAACTGCAAACAGAATGTTCTTATGTTGGAATAGTTTCATCTACTCTCTATTTGTAAACTGTTTCACACTTGACTGGCCAGTTTACGTACTTCTGTGTTACCTTGACAGTTTTGGGCTCTACTGTCGTCCTCATAATACAAGAGGTGGTCAAATAACTTTAATGGCTGGAAATTGCAAGATGGTGACTTCTGCTGCAGTCGAGTAGAGTTGGTAGGACCATTATTGCCGTTTACGGTCCACTGGGTCCATTTCCAGATTTAAGTTACCTCTTTAATACAGCAGAACTCGTTGCTTTCAGATGTGACAGCTCCGGGTCGCTCTCAGAAGTTGTTTTACTTTTTTGCAACTTTCAAAGATGGCCAACTTGTTTTCTTGGCTGTTTTCTCACATGAACTCAAGACAATGTCCGACAAATCAGGTCTGTCCAAAGTTGACCTTTCTTACACGTAGCACACATTCGTAGATCGTTCGCCTCATCAGATGTGTGCTGCAGACCTGAACTTGACATTATCCAGAGTAGCTATGTGTGAGATTGCAAATTTCCAAATCTGTTAGATTGAACATTATACGGACATTACCGTGCCGGCTCCCTAGTACAAAGTCTGTGTAATGTCCATTATTCCCATGTGTAAATAGAGCAGGTCATTGTCCAGAGAAGCGAGCGAATGGGCGTGTTTCTGTAATGGTTAAATCATATAAACTCTATTCTCTATTGGTATTCCATAAATGTAGGCACACTGTACATATATGCAAAGGAAGAACTTGGGTATTGACCTCATCACTGACAGGTTCAGGAATGTTTTATCCTACTTTGATGGAAATGCGGCCGAACATAGACTCACATTTCATCACATTAACTGAAAGCACAGTGAAGGTACTATCAGTAGAAATCTGCTGAGGTCATTACAACCTGTCTATTTCTGAACAACCGGAACAGATAATGGGATATTTAATCCACACTGCATGCTATCCATGTAAAAACGCTTTGGATCTACAGCCATGCCGACACACTGATCCCCACTTTTGAGCTTAACGAAATAGACCAAACACTTGGACCACAATACTTAGTTTGTATTCTGCTGCGAGTAATTAAGCATTTAAGATATTGTCATATAATGACAGTTGAGTATTTAGACATTCATATTTTTGATATATGCCTACTGATTAAACATTTTACCAATATTTCATTTAACAGATGCACCGCACCCCTCTTAATTTGTGCCATAAGCAAGAAAAACTTTGAAATGACTATTAAAAAATGGGGATACACACACACACACACACACACACACACACACTCCTTCTTGCTAAAGTGAAGCATGAACATGAAAAAAGTATTAGCCTGTTTTCACAAGAGAAAAAAAAAAATCTGTGCCACACCGTAACAGTATTGTTATTGGTTGTCCATGTGTGTGCGCATCTATATTAAAATCAACTCACCGTTTGGATGGCTCTGATCAAAATCAGGAAGAGTGACGATTTCTCTCACTGTTAATATTGGTGTATTTGCTTTGTCTGAAACACTAGATAAAAAAGAAAGGAAATGACAACAGGGAATAATGAAAATTCAATAAAGAAAACAAGAAACAAAAAATAAGAAAATAACTTTTAATAGTCCTGAACCATTGATGGGTCCACAGGTGCCTCGATCTAAGTCTGCAGGTACTGAGTACCATTCAGCAGTCCTGATGACAGGGGGGACACCAAAAGACCACACACACACACACACACACACACACACACACACACACACACACACACACGCACATACACACACACACGCACACACACACACACAAACACACACACACACACACACATACACACAAACACACACACTACACATATGCAGCCAGCCCACCTCCACCCCGCTCCGCTAGTGCCTTGGATCACTGCTCATGTTGTCCAACACTGTTCTGCCTGGGAAAGATCTCAACTATCAATCTCCAAGCTGTCAGCCACACTGACCCACCGGACCCCGGACGAATCCTGCAATAGAAATCAAACAGCCCTCTTCTCTCTGTAGTGAAAGTCTGTTCTGTCTTGTCCTTCTTTGAACGTTACCCTGTGAAGGTTGATTGAGTGGTCTAGGGAAAAAAAAGGATGTGAAAGTAAATGTGAAATGAAGCTCAGCAGCAGATTAAAGGCAACTAACTGGCTGCTACAAGGAGGAACATTGGAAATGAATGTTGATAGTGTGGCAGCAGATTTTAAAACAGATTTGGCGTTGGTACATTATTTCCCACTTTATAATAAACGTCAAAAGCAACTTAAACTAAATGAGCTTAATCATCAACAATTGCCCTGCAATAGGTTGACCGTACAGAGTCCGTACAGTTGGCTGAACTTGAACACAACCTACATTCCACTTCATGGAGTAAAATTACTTACAGTGAAGAAGTTCACAGCTGCCATTATTCTTATCTTATGTGAGACTCTATAGCTGTGAGGCCTAGACACTCCATAATCTGTTGTTACAGACAGGTTCATGTTGGTGACCTTTAGCTGTGCCAGCACATGCATATTATGCTTAGGGTCTTGCACTTTTCTCTGCTAGTACCTCTCTGTCTTTGTCTTCCCCTGGTTCTTCCCTTGAATTCCAACCGCTTTTTCCTGCCTTCTAAAATCAATTAGTATTGATTTTGCTGCACTCTCTTGGGTGGAGTCAAAAGAGGGGACAAAGGGGATAAAAACCACAGGCGAATTGCTGAAGTAAGTCCACTGTACTGCGGGTTACTGATATTATCATGAGAGAGAAGCCAGATGCTGGTTCAACTCCATTTAAAAGCACTGGAGAATGAGAGTAACTGGCATCCTCTGCTTACCAGGAAATTTTAAATGATTCATGAAGTGGATCTCAGCCAAGAGCTGACTGCCTGTCCAGTTCTATGGCATAAACCAACATTGTGATACAGACAGAGGGACAACATTAACTCCTGTATTAGACTGAACTGGAAAAGCCAAACAGCTGTCTCTACTATGTGGAATAAATAAAAAGTTATTCTGGCCTCTAAAAGGTTTTTTAGTGGAATGTATCCTATCTACTTTAATGATAAGCTGAATAACCAATTAGTTGATCAGAAGAAATGTAATGATGAGTTTTTTAAGTAATGGAAAGTAACAGATACGTAGAAGCACTGTACTTCAGTACAATTGTGAGGAACTTGACTTTAAACTATTCCAATTTTACTCTTTAATGGGAAAATGCTAACATTTATCTGACAGATGTAGTTAGTTACTGTTCAAAAATAAAGTTTCACTCATATATGTATGCTATTATAAATCTCTGATACTAATGAACTCTGCATGATTAGTACTTTTACTTTTTATACATGCTTTGATACTTGTATATTTCTAAAGTAAATGATTGGTTGTTAGAAAGTCCAGGAATGTGCTTTTTAAAGGGCAGTGATTTGTTTTTATTGCCTGCCTGGTTAAAACAAATGCATCAACCTAATATGATTGTGTATTAAAAATATTACTCAACATTCAGTTTTCAACTTCACAAATTATATTTCTTCCCTGTCGTTGCAGCCATAGGTGCAAAAGTATATTATGCAGCCAGTAAAGGCTTCAAATTATAATCTTTCCCAGAAATTTAGAGGTGCTCTATGCTCATGTATCTCACAGCCTTGAGGTCTCAAACAATACATAGTCTCGGCAACAGCTAGACAATGAGCTGCAGATTTGTCTGCCCATACATGGGATAATAGAATAAAAGGAGAATCTTTGTACTTTAAAAATAAAAAGACCTTTAAACGATGTCTAATGCTGCTAATGTACTGTACAACGTGTGACAGCTGCAAGAATACAAATGCTTGTAAGGAGACACACTGTGGACAGTCTCGCAGATCCGAGTACTGAGCCCACTGTTGAGTGGTTACACTTATTAATGCCTCAATGTGAGATCACAGGCTTTTCTGACAATCAATCTAAAGCTGAGGAATAGTATCACACAAAGCTTTGTTTAACTTCAATGTTAATTTAACTTTTTTTGTAATAATGGATCAGTGAATCTCTATAAACCAATGAAATCCAAGAAATAGATGTTGAGTGGAGTCATGCTCAGGGACAATTTGTAAGAGAAAAGCTCCCTCTAGTGTAGGAACAAAAAACACTCATACAAACAAACCATAATAACAAGACACCGCTAGAACTTTAACAATTTTAATATGATTTTTCATTTTGTACTTGCATGGGTAAACCAACAAAGTATATACACATTTGTCCTTTTGGAGAAATAAAAAAAAATATTGAAAGTGCATACATGATAACAAAAGAGAAATAAATTAACATAGAAGACTTTGACAGTCTAATGAACTACTGGATGTCAAAACACTTAAACTCTTAAAACAAATGAAAAGTGAAGAGGCAAATGCTGGAACAGAGGCCCTCAAAACAGAAAAAAAGAGCCTTATGAACTTTTTAAAACTAGGAATACAGTAAATGAAATCAATAAGTGGAAAAATCTCAATAAATGCAATGCACTGTATTTTATAAAATGCTTTATGAATGATACATTAGACATGAATAAAAGTTAAAAAGCATAAAGGGGAAATGTGCTATGCATTTAGCACTATAGTGTTCTTTGTTAGCTTAAAAACATTAAAATGAGATTCATGACATTCATTCATTACACAGCTCCTTGGTTTCATCCAAAAAAATACAAACTATCCATTACAATTTGTGTTGCTTAAGGCTTCGGAAAAGTTTCAGTATTACATGTTTGTAGTGTTAACATCTGAAAAAGCCTCATGTACCTGCTAAAAAAATAAAGTCCAAAAACAATTTTACCCCAAACTCACAAAGTAAGCTACTTATATAGATTATTTTATTATTAAGGACAACACATGGCTGTATTGTTGTAGTACTACAGTATTTGCAGAATCTGAGGTCTGGCTCGAATGTTGTATTTTGGTATTTTACTTTCAGTGGTAAAATTCTTACACAACAATGTTTCAAAAATGTCATTTATCAATGGTTTCACCTTTAAAAAAAAAAAGAGGAAACGTGTCACTCTGACAACAACGACAAAACAGCTGTGTCAACAATAACTCAATGCAGGAGTCTCTAATCTTAATCAACTTTTACTATATGCATTTTAACAACTAGAGTGCTTTATGTTTCATATCCGTCAGTTATCAGGAACAAAAAATAGTGGTGCTGTTTTAAAGCATGTTTGGAAGCTGTCATTTTTTTGCTATTAAACTTCCTGTTTCTGTTCCGAATACAAAAAAAATATAGAAATCACATCCATGATTGCAATGATTGATGTTGCATAAATACTACAAAAAGTATTAACTGAATTTACATTTTAATTTGTTCATACTGTATTATAAAACTACAAATTTACTATCTTTCTTTTTTGCATTTAGCTATATAGAGATTTGAGTTGATGCATCTTTGATGCAGCCGAGAACATTTCAACAGGGGTTCACAAACTGTTATCAATGAATTAATGGAAGACTTTTTCACAATACATAGTACATACATACATGAGGCTATTTAGTAATCACAGAGATTATCGCATCCATAGTGTTGTCTCTGCTGGTGTACAACAGTTAATATTAAACATCTTGTGAAAAGAAAAAGCTCGTAACCTATCAGTTTGGTAAGAGCACCCAGAGAGCACAGATCAGCAGAATAAAACACTGAAAAAATGTTTAAAATATATAAACATTCAATGTAAGAATGCTAAAAAATAAATCAGATTCTTTTAAGTTGAATCCTTATAACTGTACAGATGAAATAGTCTGTAATTTACAATTTCTAAATATTGGAATGGTGTGCAAATCAAGCAATGGAATATACCAGCCATGCTCTGCTCTCTATTTACACAACTGCAGACTCTTGCATAGTTAATGAAATACATGCATTAGCGTTTTCATGCAATACTACATTCCTTAATTATTCTCAATTCTGTACATTGACAACAAATTAAAAAAAAGACATTAACTGCAGTGAAGAAAGCTAGAGAGAAAAATCAATTCTGTAAAGATGATTCATTTTCTTGTACATTTTACATTGATTTTTGAAATATTTTTTAACTGGCATGTATTTAAATTAATTGGACATATATAAGTACTTCCAGTATGAAGTACAGTACTTGTCTGGTGTTTAATTGAACTTTGAGATCTTGAAGGTCAGCTAGGTTGCCTTTTTGGTCATTTAAACCTCAGATTCCTTATGTGAATGAGATGATTATTGGATTATTGCTCTACCACCAGGGCATAATGGAAAGAAAAAAAAAATTATGACTGAAAGTGACTCATAAAAAGGTTTCATGTTTGCCAGCAGGTTTCTGTAACATAATACAGGACCAAGGTGATACGGTTGACATTCAAATCAACATACTCCCGAATTTAGACTGTACAACACACCCAAGTTGCTACTGAATGAGTTTACTGCATGAACCATCATATCTCATATCTCTAATTATACATGTTGTTAACACAAATGTAGGCAATGTGGTGGCTATAAATACAATCTTTATGTATGAAAAATGGTTGGAAAACAAGGGAACAGGCTACAGCTTTCAGAGTTAAGTTCAGCTTTAAGTTCTGTACAGAAACATTACTCTTCTATGGAGTCCAAAAAGTTGGCCCCCTTTTTAAATATTATAACCAATATACAGTCATACAGACATTGTCTACTGATCCTTGTTTACAATGTCCAAAAAAACTCAAATAAAAAGTCAAAGGTTCTATAATGCACTGGGTTTTGGCTACATGAATGGCTTTGTAATCCAATAAACTACTTATTTAGAGAGTGGAAAAATTGACAAACAAGTATGTGTTATGGCATGATCCAGCTCTAAAACGCACACTAGCCACTACAACTTAATTACAGACTTTAAAACAGGCTAACAAGGTGGTAAAAGCAAAAATGAAAATTGCCCTGATCCAAAGTGCCATGCACAGGTTCCTGATAGATTCTATCTTTAATTAGAAAAGAGCAGCTACAGGAATACCACCACATTTAAACAGCAGTATGTTATTTCTATTAGTCCATAGACAGTTTGAACAGAGTATATTTTTTATAAGGGTAGGACATTAAAAGGGTCTCACAAGGTTTTGGGAGACTAGGCTGCTGGCCAGCTATTGAGAGTGATAAATACACAGATAGCAATATCACAGGTTTTCAGCACATAAACGTCCCACTACTCCATAGTAACAGCTAAGGACACTATCAGAGACTGAACTGGTTGCAGTTCCACTCTGGTTCCATATGAGGGCGCCTACGGGTTAAGTGCAGAATGAATTGAGGTTTACAGAGCTATACCCCCCTCAAAATCCTATTTTCTCAGGATATAATTTTTTGTCCAGTAAAATTAAAGTTGCATTTGAAAGAGGAGCCAAAGAAAATACACAGTGCTGGGTGTTTGATCTTTTTTTAAAGTCGCTTTTGTGTTCAAATTTGGTTGCAGTTCCACCAGAGGTCCACTGGGGGTGTTCGCGGGTGAGCGCAAAATGAACGGGAGTCTATGGAGCTAGACGGCTAAATGTGTCTCTTTTCGGCGATTGTCCTTGAGAAATCTCAGATTTGATTGTAGTTTTTGCAAGTTCAGCATGGATTATTAGTTGAATGAACAAGTACTAATGTCCTTTCAATTTAAAAAGCCTTTTAAAATGTCAACAACGTCATACACATTGTATGGTCAGAGATACTGCCGTCTAGCTGTCTAGCTCCATAGACTCCCATTCATTTTGAACTCCCCCGCGATCACCCCCAGTGGAACTCTGGTGGAACTGCAACCAAATTTGGTACAATGGGGCTTAAAGCTTAAATCTCGCCAAAACGCAACCTATGTTCTTTTTGTGAATGTTTAAACTTTCGTTTAAAAGCATATTTAGGACAAAAGCGCCACTTTTAAGATTTACCGTATTCTTGTTCAGTCAAATGGCCTTTTAAATGGGAGAGCAAGGGACATTTTTATGCTAGCCCCAAAATTGCTATTTTTAAAACACTAAGAAGGCTTGATACAACATGAAACTTTGCTTGAAGTATCACCAGGGGTTCTACACATGAGCTCCAGCATTGAGAACATTGTTTGTGTACACAGAGTTTACAATGACTGGGACATTCTCCCAGTCAAAAATAGGTGCAAATCTCCAAATGCGAATGAACAGACTCCATAGGAGGAAATGTCATTCTTATACAAGGCTCTTTTTTCAACTACAAGGTCAAAATTGGGTTTCACTGACAAAACAACAAATTACCTGTGCCTTTATATGGAACTAAGCTTTAGGAGCTTTCCATCTTTACTCCCCTCCCTCCACTATTTTTGACTGGCAGGATGGATGGCGACCAGAAAAACAACAGCTACAGTAAGTTGTTCAAAACCTTTCTTTTTAGTAAACTCTTTGTACACAAACAATGTTCTCAATGCAGGAGCTCATGTGTAGAGCCCCTGGTAAGACTTCGAGCAAAGTTTTATGTTGTGTCGAACCTTCTTAGTGTTTGAAAAATAGCTATTTTGAGGCTATCATAAAAGTGCCCCTTGCTCTCCCATTCAAATGGCCATTTGTTCAAAAAACGAGAATAAAGTAAATCTTCCGTCCTAATTATGTTTTTAAATGAAAGTTTGAGTTTGGTACATTCACAAAAAGACCCTAGGTTGCATTTTGGCGAGAGTTACGCTTTAACAGGGAGTGAACAGGCTCTCCGTAGACGGGATCTGACACTATGTTCAGCCATGCCGTGGGTTTTGTTGTTTCTGTGGCCACATTATTATTCACAACAAATCGCTGGTAATTAAAAATTAAACATTGCTAAAAATAAAACATTGCTGGTTAGAATTAGTGTCACTGTGAATAGCACTTTTACTGGCAAATAGTGCCATGGTAAACAGCTTGTTGTGATTTTGAAAGATACAAATAATAATGTCTAGATAAAACAAAACTATAGCATTTAACTTGCATTTCAACTTTTTACATCATGAGTTATGAAAAATTAGTTTGGACTGGTTACTCACAAATTCTAAGCCCGGCCCATTAAGGCTGCTCATTTGCTCAAACCATACACAGGGATTTTAAATAACATACATGCATGTTTAAACTGAGTGGTATTTCTCATGAAACCATCTGAGAAGCAATGTAAACCTGGTAGATGCTACAGAGATACAGTTAAGTGAAATACTATAGATCTATAAGTCAGATTTTGTTTAAAGTACAAACTTACTAATGGTTGGAGTTTAATGGCATAAACACATTCAATCATTAAAACCACACTAACGCTGGTATCTAATGTATGAGTATTGCAACTGCATGTCGGGTAATTCAATGATAATGCAGATTGTTCCAAACAAGGCCTACACATCCATATTTGAACAACTGCTCTGAGATGGTATAAATGGAGTACTATTTATTAAATGGCTCATTATCAATATTCTGTTTCAGCCAAAAAATTACATTGTCTTCTGCAATGAGGTACCGCAGTCATGATAACTGCTGCAAACCGGTTTCTGGCTCATTGAAGTGTATGGTCACAGTTCTGAACATCAGCAATTGAGAATATGCTTATTTAAGAAATATCAGTGTCAAAGGACCATCGGTCTGTTTCAGCACCAGGTGTAGTAGAGAGGTGATTTTTTTTTTTTAAATGACCCCTGAAACACTGAAATGAATGTACCTTTTTACCATTTCAAGTCTAAGGCCTGTTGACACTACTTTACGATATGTCTTAAAATCATGACAACATGAATGAGATAATTACATTGTGTGTGTGTGTGTGTGTGTGTGTGTGT